>NC_041387.1:400131769-400261786 GCF_002162155.2 Triticum dicoccoides
TGAACAGTAGTCGGTGGAGTAGCGCGCGGTGGAGGCTGGATGAACAGCAGCCCGTGGAGGCTGGAGGAGGTCGACGGTAGCCCGTGGAGGCTGGAGGAGGTCGACGGCAGAGATGAACAGTATCCCGTGGAGTCCCGTTTTGCGGTATGCCACACCCCTCCCGATGAACATGACACCCGTTTCGACCGTAGGAGGTCCGTTTCGTCCGTTTTGCGGTACGCCACACCCCTCCCGATTAACAGGACCCCCGTTTCGACTGTAGGAGGTCCGTTTCCGCCGTTTTGCGGTACGCCACACCCCTCCCGATCAACACGACCCCCGTTTCGACCGTAGGAGGTCCGTTTCCTCCGTTTTGTGGTATGCCAGAGCCATCCCGATGAACAGGATCCCGTTTTGAACGTGGCATATCGAACACAAGGCCATTTTCTCCGTTGTGCGGTACGCCAGGCCTCGTTTCCATCGCCTGTTCGGTCCAAGCCCTCCCAATGAACACGACCATGCATTCCGTTCCGACTCAGCCGGTTGGCTCCCACGTTTTCTGTTGCCTCCCGATGAATACGACGCATTCCGTTGCCTCCCCATGAACACGATGCATTCCATTGCCTCCCCATGAACACGACGATGATGTTTCTCCGTTCCAACCCAGCCATGTACACGAGCCCTGGCCATACGTATGTACGTACGTGGCCGTATTTTCTTTCTTGCACCCAGGCCGGTGTTCGTACGCGTACATGCTATGTGCGCGCCTCTACTACGACACGTGTGCGGCTCTACAACGGCACATGCGCGCCTCTACATCGACCAGTATATATGTACGTACACGTTCGCGACCAGAATGACAACGCTACGTACGCTTCGACCAGGTGGGTCCCGACTGTCAGGCACTTCCTTGCGTGCAAAAATGTAGCTGGTGGGTCCCAGCAGTCAGGGGGGCGAATCGTTTTTTTTTGCCTGGACGCACTTCCTTGCATGCGAAGATGTAGCTGGTGGGTCCCAGCAGTCACGGGGTGAATCATTTTTTTTGCCTGGACGCACTTCTTTGCGTTCAAAGATGTAGCTGGTGGGTCCCAGCAGTGAGGGGGGCGAATTGTTTTTTTTGGACGCACTTCCTTGCGTGCGAAGATGTAGCTGGTGGGTCCCAACAGTCAGGGGGCGAATCATTTTTTCCATGAAATACGGTGGCCCGTCTGGTGGGTCCCCGCTACCAGGTGGAGGAATAATTATTTTGCGTGTAATAAGGAGGCACTTCCTTGCGGCTGCCGTGGACCCAGCTGTCAGCCTCTCCACGTACAGTCCATGTCCGATGGAAGTCGTTCCTTGACCATGTTGACCACGCCGCACCGAGAGCACCAGGGCGGTGGACGACGGCGAGGCTAGGAAGGGGATGACGCGGAGCCGGGGAAGACGTGGCAGTGGATGCCCACGCATAGAGGAGTATGAGGGTTCACTCGTTCGGCTGTGGTGTGAGGCTGCCGTCGCCGCAGAATAACAGGGGGTATGGGTGAGTGGAGGGATGGCCTGGCAAGTGGTGGGAGTAGTAGGGGCGGTGAGGCCTCCGCGGTAGCAGAGCCGGCCACGGGAGGCAGGAGCAGGCGGCACGACCGGCGCTGCTTTAGGCGGCTGGACCAAGAAGACCAGAGGTTGAAGAAGCACGATGGCCGTTGGATGGACATCGTACGGTCACTACAGCTAGAATCGTTTATATTGACTAAGTTGACAAAGCCCTTGGTACGTCAACTTAGTAGGCCCACAGGTCAGCTTCCGAAACGGTGCACCCCAGATGTCAGGGGGAGGAATCATTTTTTGGGCGGGTGAAGCTAGAATATCCTAGATTGAAGAAGAAGCACGACATCCGTTGGATGGACATCCACCGGCCACTGTTGATAGAACCGTGTGTTGACTATAAGTTGACAAAGCCTTGCATATGCGTCAACTCTGTTTTTTTAGGGGACACGTCAACTTAGTAAGGCCAGAAGTGTGTGGCAGAGAACTTATAGCCCATTTGAGATTTGTAAGAATGTGCAGCCCATTTTTGAATTCTAATGGAATTTACTACAGCCCATTTACAGTTTGTTAAAAGTACAGCCCATTTCAACCAACCGTTCAAAACAGAATTCAATAAAATTTCCCACATTTTGATGGGATCCGAAATATTTTTATACCAAAATTTCTTGTGAGATTAAATACAATTTCAATATACATTTATATTACGTAAAAATCCAACGAAACATTGTGCTCGCAACAATTAATGAAATTAAAATTTTCAATATCCAAAAATAATATTTTATAAAGTAATTACGTGTTTGGTGCATTTTTTATAGTTACTGCCCAATTTTTATAATTACATCCCATTTATTATTTCTTAAAGCCCATTTTCTTGTTAAGCCTAATGCATCCCTCCTAGGAAAGATTTGCAGCCCAGCGGGGCGGAGAATAACAACTTGACCTTGCCTGGGTATTCCTAAAAAAGGTATAGCTGGGCTAGCCATTTTCAGCTTTAAAAAAATTAATGTCTGGGCTGGATATCTGGCCTGGGCTAGACGGGCCACAGCCCGCCCAGTTAATACATGCAGCAATGTTTTCATTGTTGTTCATAGGAGAAACTTAATATTTGGGCTAAACATCGAAAAACTCTGCAGTGCTCACACCTCAAAAACACAAATACTGCTCGAGCTGCTTGGTCCCAGTTGTCGGCCGCTTCTTGTGCAATTCTCTCGTTTATTGACTACTCCCTCCTTTTTTATAGTGCTCAATTCAAAAATCTCACCAATCAAGGTAGATGGCGAGTGGTGGAATACTTTTTGTAGTTTTGCAAAAGCACCTAATTAATGCTCTTGTTATCCTCAAAAAAATTATGTTTATTAATGCATTAATTGCAATGCATGCATGCATAAAGTACATGCATTTTTCAATTTTCTCTTAATACTTGCATGCAATGATTTAATGCACCTTGGAATCTAAACATGTGATGGAAAACAACCAAATGGAGCCTTATAAAATGGAAAAACTAAAGTTTTGAGATAAGCCCTATAAACCGGAAAGGAGGGAGTACATAGGTTGACAATGGTGTGGGACCATGATGTCAGGAAACCAGGAGGAAGCAAAATAAATTATAGTTATATATATATATATATATATATATATATATATATATATATATAAGGAGGCACTTGCGTACGTGAGGCTATGGCCCTGGTGGGTCCCCATTGTCATCCTCCCCAAGTAAAGTCATCTCCTCGCCCGCGCGTGCTTTCCGCCCGAAACAGTCAGCACCGCCCGCCCCGCTTCCCGGTGCAGGTGATTGCTCCGCCTTCAAACGACACAAGTGTCGTCCGTCCGTCCATCTGCCACCCACATTAATATACGCGGTTGCCGAGGCGGCTATTCCAGCGCCACACGTCCGTCCCTCCGCCTCCCACCATTGCTATATAAACTGTTGCGCCGGCCATAGTCGCAGTCATCCGCATATGTTCCCTTTGTCTTGTCCACACCACTACTGCCCACCATGGCTTCCTCGCACTCCAGAGCTCTTCGGGACGGGCGGACGATGGACCACAAGGAGATGACAACCATTGTCACCTACCAGCTGGCCGGCAGGCAGCCAGAGGACGATGACATCCCAATGGAGAACATGGTAGTCGATGATCCGGCGCCAACCCCCTCCTCCGCGCCATCCTCGCCGGTGCATTGAACCATGACCATCGTCGAGGCCCGTGCCCAATATATGGACACGGTGAGGCAGATACTTGAGGAGCAGTTCCGGGTGGCGCAGCCCGACGCCGCCTACAACCACCATCTCCTCCAGGATCACCTGCAGGGGGAGGAGCAGATCGCCGCGGAGCGGGTGGGGAAGGAGGCGCTGCTCGACTCGTACCGCTCCACCCGCAAGGGCCGCCTCGAGCGCTGGCGGCATCGCATGCGGGTGGCGGAGCCTGCTGCCGCCTACAAAGAGGGCGATGAAGCGGGCGACGCGCTGTTTGGCGAGACCGAGGACGAGGTAGAGGACAATGTCGGCTCCGACGAGTCCCAGCTCCGCTGGCGTCGACGAGGCCCTACTCCGCCGAGGCCCCGCGGCGCCAACAACGAGGCAGAGGACACCGCCGGCTCCGCCGAGGCCCCGCCCCGCCAACAACGAGGCAGAGGACATCACCGGCTCAGCCGAGGCCCCACCCTGCCGGCAACATGGGGGAGGACTTCCACCGCTCCATCGCGGCGCCGCCTGCCGGCAGAAAGAAGAGGACATCGCTGGCTCCACCGAGGCCCCGCCCCGCTGCCAACGAGGCCGCGCCACACAGAAAACGAGGAAGAGTAGAACACGGAGGTCGCCGCCGCTCGGGTCCAAGTAAGGCCACCGCTACTACCCTCCAGTTGAAGCCAAGCTAGGCGGGTTGACCACTGACGGCTGGTTAGCTTCTTGGCGGCGACGTGGAGTCGGAGAGCTGTGCTGGAGAAGAACGCTGCTTCTACTTAACTGCTGGTGCAGTTGTCTGACTGACACATGGGCCCAACAGGCCACATGTTAGTTACGCAACTGCACCTGCATTTAAGTCACTGAAGCTTCTGTTCGGCTCGGCAGGACACAGGTGGGTAGCTTCGGTTAATTAATTATACCTCCAGCGCACCCCTTTTTAGTTGAAGAATGTATGAAATGTAACGGAATCCAGCATGTTTATATGAAATCCGACCGTGTATGAATGAATTTATTTCGATTACTTCGAATTCCTGTATCACTGTCATTGGATGAACATGCAAAACAATATGTACTAGCATTATTCCCAGGGTGATCACCTCGTTTGCAGCAGTTTCACATGTACTCCCTCGGTCCTTTCTAGTCTGCATACAAGTTTTGTCTGCAGTCAAAGTATCTCTACTTTGACCAATCTTATATGAAAAAGTATGCACTTTCGCAATGTGCAAAGTAAAAAGGAACAGAAGGAGTACAAAGAGTTTTAGCAGCTTTTTAGCGTTTCTTTACATTGCAATCAAACACACAGGGCTGGCAATTCATAGAGAACATTCAAAACAATCGATGATTATGCATCTCAGTGACTCACATGTCAGAGGCAATATTTACTTCACAACTGAAGAATAAAGAAAAAAATTGATTGACGCTGCTGACAGCAAAGGGCGTCCCATTCCAAAATATCAAATGCCTACGATTGTGGAATGGACATGGTTTGCCATCAGTTTGGACATTGACATGGCACCTCGTGCTAAATAAACCAGCTGTTCTTTTTATGCAGTTCCACCAAAATCAACCAAATTCACGGGTAGCTTGTATGATTTCGCACTTATATGTTGCAATGCCTTGAACTTATTGGCACCTCCTTTCTTATGGTGGAAATGAATAATTCAATGTATTCATGAACATTTTGTGCAGTTCCCATTCAAATAAAGATGAGGACCCATGTTTGCACAAATACAAAAAAGTGATTAGTATAAAGCAAACTGTACTATGAATTGACAGTTTAAACAAGCACCTACATGGTCCATGTAGAGCACACTTTTAGAAAAATGGAACTCACCAGAAAGAATCCTAGAACAACATTGTACTCGAGCATCACAACAAAAAATGGAGATTTGCCAGTCCTTCTGAGCTGAAGTTAGTTTGGTCTTGTGGGGAGTAATGTAACCATTCTTCAACTGCTCCTTCTGATGAGAAGATAGACAGGGCTTCTTCATCCTAGCATAATTGGAACTAGTCACTTCACGTATGAAACGTCCATTTTGCATCATGCTTTCATATCAATATTTATTGCATTATGGACTGTTATTACAAATTATATCTCAAATACTTATGGCTATTCTCTCTTATTTTACAAGGTTTACCATGAAGAGGGGGAATGCCGGTAGTTGGAATTCTGGCTGGAAAAGGAGCAAACATTGGAAACCTATTCTGCACTGCTCCAAAAGTCCTGAAACTCCATGAAACATCTTTTTGGAATTTATAAGAATTATTGAGAGAAAGAAATACACCAGGGGGCCCACACCCTGTCCTGGAGAGTGGAGGGCACCCCCCCTACTGGGCGCGCCCCTATCTCCCGGGCCCCCTGGTGGGCCTCCGGTGTCCATCTTCTGGTATATGAGAGCTTTTACCCTGGAAAAATCATGGGCAAGCTTACGGGACGAAACTCCGCTGGCACGAGGCGAAACCTTGGAGGAACCAATCTAGGGCTCTGGCGGAGCTGTTCTGCCGGGGACACTTCCCTCCGGGAGGGGGAAATCATCACCATCGTCATCACCAACGAGCCTCTCATCAGGAGGGGGTCAATCTCCATCAACATCTTCACCATCACCATCTCCTCTCAAAACCCTAGTTCATCTCTTGTATCCAATCTTGTATCAAAACCACAAATTGGTACCTGTGGTTGCTAGTAGTGTTGATTACTCCTTGTAGTTGATGCTAATTGGTTTACTTGGTGGAAGATCATATGTTCAGATCCTTTATGCATATTATTACTCCTCTGATTATGAACATGAATATGCTTTGTGAGTAGTTACGTTTGTTCCTGGGGACATGGGTGAAGTCTTGCTATTAATAGTCATGTGAATTTGGTATTCGTTTGATATTTTGATGAGATGTATGTTGTCTTTTCCTATAGTGGTGTTATGTGAATGTCGACTACATGACACTTCACCATTATTTGGGCCTAGAGGAAGGCATGGGGAAGTAATAAGTAGATGATGGGTTGCTAGAGTGACAGAATCTTAAACCCTAGTTTATGCGTTGCTTCGTTAGGGGCTGATATGGATCCATATGTTTAATGATGTGGTTAGGTTTACCTTAATACTTATTTTGTAGTTGCGGACGCTTGCAATAGGGGTTAATCATAAGTGGGATGCTTGTACAAGTAAGGGCAGTACCCAAGTACCGGTCCACCCACATATCAAATTATCAAAGTACTGAACGCGAATCATATGAGCGTGATGAAAACTAGCTTGACGCTAATTCCCATGTGTCCTCGGGAGCTCCTTTCTCATTATTAGAAATTGTCCAGGATTATCCTTTGCTACATAAAGGATTGAGCCACCTTCCTGCACTTTATTTACATTATTTGCTTGTTACTCGTTACTATTTATCTTATCACAAAACTATCTATTACCTACAATTTCAGTGCTTGCAGAGAAAACCTTACCGAAAACCGCTTATCATTTCCTCCTGCTCCTCGTTGGGTTTGACACTCTTACTTATCGAAAGGACTATGATAGATCCCCTACACTTGTGGGTCATCAAGACTCTTTTCTGGCGCCGTTGCCGGGGAGTGTAGCGCTTTTGGTGAGTGGAACTTGGTAAGGAAACATTAATATAGTGTGCTGAAATTTTCTGTTACTTGTCAATATGGAAACTAATCCTTTGAGGGGCTTGTTTGGGGTATCTTCACCCCGACCAGAAGAGCAAAGAGTTCCTCCTCAACCAAGTGAACTTTATAAAAATATTTACTTTGAGATTCCTTCGGGTATGATAGAGAAACTGCTAGCTAATCCATTTGCAGGAGATGGAACAATGCATCCCGATTTACACCTTATCTTTGTGGATGAAATTTGCGGATTATTTAAGGTTGTAGGTATTCCCGATGATGTTGTCAAAAGGAAGGTCTTCCCTTTATCTTTGAAGGGAGATGCATTGACATGGTATAGGCTATGTGATGATACAAGATCTTGGAATTATAAGCGACTGAAGTTGGAATTTCACCAGAAGTTCTATCCTATGCATCTTGTTCATCGTGATTGTCGGAGTAATGGGCCACGGGTAGCCTCACCCGAGTCCCAAGATTTATCAAGACTTTGGGCCAGCTTCGCCTTGCTATGCCCCAAGCTGAAGCTCCGCCCTCTGGGGGCCGGCTAGCTCAACGGCCGGCCACCAGAGGACGGCCACCAGGAGATGGCACCACGAGAGGCCGGCTCCAGCCAACCGGCCTCTAGAGAAGACGGCATCGAGCAGGCGGCCACCTCGCGCCCTCAGAGTTTGTGCCCCCATCAAGAGGACAAGATGGGGCGTGGCTACAGTGAAGCCCTCACCCCCAAATCTTGGGTTTAGCATGGCCACAGTGTCCCGTATGGGTGGATATCTCCGCATGGCGTGGCACTATTGCCCCCTTCCCTTGACGTCACTCTGGGCAGGCGGAGCCCTGTTCCCCACGACGGCCTGTCGGTACGGCCCGCGGGCTGCGAGCCCTACCGTGCAGTGACATCCCAGAAGACGGCGGGCGCCGAACCAATCGGACCAGGGGAGGGCCGGCCTCCAGCAGGCGGCCGTCCCCTCCCTCGAAGCAATTATGCCACTAACCTTATGAGACCAGGTGTGGCTACAGTGATCTCCCACCAGGCGGCGGGACTGTAGCCACGCTGAGCTGACCGAGCCATCGTCGTTAGCAGCACGGCTACAGTGAGCAGCCACCAACCAGACCCACTGGCGGCGGGAGCGCCCTGTCGGCTCCGTACCAGCCCAGTCGGCGGGGCCTGCCAGGCGGCAGGCCCCAGTAGTTGGTGGAGAAGCCGGGGGCCGGAGACACTGACAGCCGGGCCCAGCAGCCGGCCAGATTACCATTGTAACCCTGGGGGTAGGCTTATATAAACCCCCCAGGGCACCCATGCAAAGGGTTCCCACCCCATTAGACCTAGCCACATCCATAGAGCAGGAGAGGGCTAGCCTTGCCTTCCCATTCCTCTACCACACAACTCAAGGAGCAACTTTGTATCACTTGAGCCTTTAGTGATCATGCGGAGACCCCGCAGAGCAGGACTAGGGGTGTTATCTCCTAGGAGAGCCCCGAACCTAGGTAAAGTATGCTGGCGTTCGTGTCTACGCCTCATCCCACTTCCAGGCATCGGGGACGTTCTACTCGCTCCCACCATGATAAGCCACCCGTTGGCATATGTCGCACCCAACCCCCGACATTTGGCGCCCACCGTGGGGCGAGGTGCACCGTCTCCCGGAGATCTGCTCTAGACGGGAACCTTGTTCCTTCCTGGCGAGCGAAGCCAGCCCAGCACGCCCGACGGAGTCAGCCTTGACGCCCTGCATGGCACGGAGATCGCCTGTGCGGCGAGCTGCCTCGCCGACCTCGTTGGTGAGATTCACCTCTCTGACGAGCCGGCCTCCGACACGGGCACCGGCTGCCCTAAGAGCCGCCTCGTCAGCCTCCTCAACCAGCTTCACGTCACCAGCGAGCCTGCTGTGGACCTGGAGTCTGTTGGCTCCACCGACCCGATGATCATCGACTCCGACATGGCGTTGCTTGACGCATTCCCCACCAACATGGTGATCTACGATGAGCCGCCTCCTCGCGAGCACAGCGGCAGGAGCACCGTCAGGGAGGTGCTTGTCATCAACAGTGGCGAGCGCTCGGCTGGAGATGCTCGAGACCCACTCAATGCAGCGTTGCGAGACCTAACGGCGCCCATCCCAGAAGACGCGGACGCTGAGACGCTGGAGGCACGCCGTGTCCAGCTCCTCGAGAGCACTGGCCGACTCGCCAGCATGCGACGCCTCTCGGATGCCTATCGGCGTGACATGGATAGAGCAGTCGTAGGCACGCCGGCCCATGGGGGGCCCAACCGCATTGGCCCTATCCGACAGCGTGGCGGGACCATCGCCAGCATGTTCGGGGCAGAACGCCCCGTCTACACCACGCCTGCAGAGAACATCCAGGCCGCCCAGGCGGTGACGGATGAGCTAGACAAGTACGAGGGCGATGAGCGTCACCACATGATGGAGCGACTCTAGCAGCTCCTTGACGCGGCTGCCGTGTTGCACGAAGCCGTCTGCCGTGCTGAAGAGCCCTCCCCTCGGAATGAAGAGCCGCCCCATCGCCAAGATCACGACGCGACATCCCGGACGCCGACTGGCGGTGCCCGCGGAAGACGAGGCGACGAGGCGTCGGCTAGCCGAAGCCGGACTAGCCTTTCAATCGATCGTGATGAAGACGGCCGCCCTCGAGCGATGGAGCACCGAGGCGATCCTCCGCCTCCTCCACCTCATGGGGCAAGACATCCCACTCCGCTGCCTGTCATGCACCCGACACTCGGCGACTGCCTTGGCCGCCGAGAGGGAGTCGGAGAGAACGACGCCCGCCATTGGATCGACCACCTCAACTGATCCCTGGCGTTAGAAGAAGAAGACGCACTGGGCCCGCCCTGTTTTGGCCCACGAATATGGGATGAAACCTTTCCCAAAGGGTTCACCCTCCCGCGAGATACGCCCAAGTACACCGGCTCCGTGAAGCCAGAGGATTAGCTGGTCGACTACTCGACTGCCGTCAGCATAGCAAACGACAACAAGCGCGTTGTCGTGAAGTACGTCCCACTCATGCTCCAGGGTACAGCCCGAACGTGGCTCAACAACCTGAAGCCCCGCAGCATCAACAGTTGGGTTGATTTCACCGAGGCCTTCATCCGCAACTTCACCAGCACGTACAAGCGGCCTCCCAAGCCCCGACAGCTCTCTTTGTGCGTCCAAGGGCCCACATAATCAACTCACGACTACCTCACGCGCTGGGCCGAGCTGCGCAACTCCTGCGAGGGCGTGCACGAGGTGCAGGCAATCGAGTACTTCACCGCCAGGGGCCGAGAGGGCACCCTCATCAAGCATCGACTCCTCTGCGATGAGCCTGCGACGCTGGACGAGCTGCTGATCATCGCCGACAAACACGCCACGGCCGACTCTTCCATGAAGGCGGAAATCTTAGTTGATGCATCCGGCAAGGTGGCACCACAGGCCCCTTGGACTCCGGCTTGTGACACCAGTCGGCGTTAGCATCCAGGCGACAACAAGCGGAAGGCCACTCAGCCGGCCTCCACCAGCCGGCAGGTGGCGACAGTCGAGGATCAGCAGCCGGAAGGACAGCCGGCACCTAAGCGTTAGAACGGCAGCAAGTCCAATTGGTTGCCCGCCTTCTCTTATGAGCAGACCTTAGATGCACCCTGCAAGTTCCATAGCGGCGCGAAGCCGTCCAAGCACACCACTCGGAAGTGTCACTGGCTCACCAGAATCGCCAAGGGAGATGGACTCCTGCCTGGTCTGCCTGCCGGACCGCCGCCTCCTCAGCCCCAGCAGCCGGTGGCCCGGCCAGTCGGTGCCATACAAGACGAGTATCCAGAGGAGCACGGAGCTTATGTTGTGTTCACCAGTGTGGCCGATGACAGACGCAGCAGACGGCAGCAACAACAAGAAGTGCAAGCACTGGCCTCCAGTACTCCTGAATTCATGCATTGGTCCGAGAAGCCTATCAGTTGGAGCAGGGCCGACCACCCGGAAGTGATGCCTTCCCCAGGTTCATACGCCCTGGTCTTAGATGCTACCTTTGCAACAGAGAGGCGGGCAGCACGTCTCTCCAGAGTCTTGATAGATGGCGGCAGCAGCATCAATATCATGTACCATGACACAATGGAGAAGTTGGGAATCAAGCAGAAGCAGCTCATCCCCAGTCGGACTGTATTCCATGGCATAGTCCCTGGCCTTTCCTGCTCACCAATCGGCAAGACGCAAATTGATGTTCTCTTCGGAGACAAGAATCATTTCCGTTGTGAGCCAGTCTGGTTTGAAGTGGTGGACCTCGAAAGCCCCTACCATGCACTGCTTGGCCGGCCTGCTCTGGCCAAGTTCATGGCAGTCCCCACTATGCTTTCCTCAAGATGAAGATGCCGAGTACCAAGGGGATCCTGACCGTAGTCAGAGACTACAAGAAGTCGGTCGCTTGCGCCACAGATAGCAGCCGGCTGGCCGAGTCCCTCGTGATTGCAGCTGAGAAGCGACTCCTGGACCGGGTGGTGGCGTTGGCAGGCAAGAAGCCAGAAATGTCACCCATCCCCAAGGAGTCAGGGGTTGAGGGCTCGTTCAAGCCGGCCAAGGAAACAAAAAAGATACCCTTGGACCCGGAGCACCTGGAGAGGCACACTGTCATAGGTGCAAACCTTGACAGCAAATAGGAAAGTGAGCTCGTCGATTTCCTCCATGAGAATCGGGGCATCTTCGCATGGTCTCCCAAAGACATGCCGGGTGTTCTGACGGATTTCGCCGAGCACAAGTTACATGTCCGACCTGACGCCAAGCCGGTCAGGCAGCCCTTGCACCGCCTGTCGGAAGAGAAGAGAAGACTTGTCGGAGAAGAGATAGCCCGGCTCCTAGCAGCTGTATTCATCATGGAAGTGTTCTTTCTAGAGTGGCTGGCCAACCCAGTCCTAGTATTGAAGAAGAATAAGCAGTGGTGCATGTGTATTGACTATACTAGACTCAACAAAGCTTGCCCCAAAGACCCCTTTGCCATGCCAAGAATTGACCAAGTGATAGACTCCACAGCCGGATGCGAGCTGTTGAGTTTTTTGGATGCATACTCAGGGTACCATCAGATAAAGCTGAACCCGGCCGACAGGCTGAAGACCGCCTTCATCACGCCATTCGGAGCCTTCTGCTACCTGACCATGATGTTCGGCTTGCGAAACACAGTCAGTGTTGCATGCAGAAGTGTCTCCTCAAGCAACTCGGCAGAAATGCCCATGTCTATGTGGATGATGTGGTGGTGAAGACGGAGAAGCATGGCACGCTGCTAGAAGACCTCAAGGAAACCTTTGAGAACTTGCGCCGATTCCAGATCAACCTCAAGTCGGAGAAATGTGTCTTTGGAATACCAGCCGGCCAGCTTCTTGGCTTTCTGGTTTCAGAGCGCGGCATAGAGTGCAACCCGGTGAAGATCAAAGCCATTGAGAAGATGGAGGTGCCCAACCGACTGTTGGACGTGCATGTCGGCGTTCTGGGAACGGGGGTACCCAGACTTGCCTGCCTGCGGCCTGCGGCGTGGCTCAAGGAGTGGCCCAGCACGGCCCATCTACATCAACACATGCTCAAGACCCTCACGAGGGGCCAAGCCTTGCGGGGAAGGGCGACAGGAGGCTTCCTCAGGCATGGCCTCGTCAGGCTGGCTCGCGATGAGGCGGAGAGATCAAGGCGGGGTACCTCACGAGGTGCCCGTGACGCAAGCCATGATGACCAAGGCCAGGCGGGCGCCGGCCTGCGCAGAGTCCTTGTTTCCCCTTTGGTGCAAAGGGGGCAAATGTAGGCAAGGGTATCAAGCAAAGGCAACCATTTCGGTGCAACAGGACCAAGACCAGCAGGACGGTAGAACAGAGGCCATCGTGGAGCCCAAGCCAGCGTCATTGTGAGGGTCTTTGGCAGGCGAGGACCAACTTTAGTCAGGATAAGTGTACTAGATGTTCCCCTTCAAAATGGCCAATAGTTGGCGCCCTTCCCGCTCAATATTTGGGAAGAGGCCCAGGGCCTCCGCCTATAAATAGTACTAGCCACCCCCAGGGTAGAGGCAACTGATCCATAGGCATCTTGAATCGACCCCTCCAAAGGGATGACACCACCATAGGAACAGACCCTCGCGAGGCTATTCTTCCCTTGTATTGTTCATCAGCCCAGAGGCAATCCACCACACCACACACTGGAGTAGGGTATTACACCACAATGGTGGCCCGAACCAGTATAAACCTTATGCCCTTTGTGTTGTTCTTCGTGTAGTTTAGATCCTAGCAAGGCGGTGAGACATGAGTAGGCTGGGGGTGTGATCTCCGCGTGCACCCCAGTGTTTGAACCTCAAGGGTCTGGCGGAACCCGAAATCTGACAGTGCAGAAATTCACCGACTGCCTGGCATCAATTAGCCATTTCATCAGTCGGCTGGGCGAGAAGGCTCTTCACCTGTACCAACTTATGAAGAAGACCACCTTTTTTGAGTGGAACGACAAGGCGGACGAAGCCTTTTCCCAGCTCAAGAAGATGTTGACAACCCCGCCTATCTTGGAAGCTCCAACCGAGAAGGATCCCATGCTCCTCTACATCGGTGCCACCAGTTGGGTTGTCAGCACAGTCATTGTGGTAGAGCGCAAGGAGGAGGGCAGAGCATTGCCGGTCTAGAGACCGGTATATTACTTGAGTGAAGTGCTGTCCGCCTCCAAGCAAAACTACCCACATTATCAGAAGATGTGCTATGGTGTGCACTTTGCCGCCAAGAAGCTGAAGCCTTACTTTCAAGAGCACCCAATAACAGTCGTCCGCACTGCTCCGCTTGCTGAGATCATTGGAAGCCCGGATGCTTCTGGCTGAGTGGCCAAGTGGGCTATTGGTCGGCCCCTTACACCATCTACTACCAGCCTCGCACTGCCATCAAGTCACAAGTGTTGGATGACTTCCTCGTCGACTAGGTCGAGACCCAGTACTTACCACCAGCACCAGACTCCACCCATTGGCAGATGCATTTTGATGGTTCCAAAATGCGCACCGGTCTAGGAGTCGGCATCTTCCTCACCTCTCCCAAGGCGACAAGCTCAAATATGTGCTGCAATTCCATTTTGCCGCCTCCAACAACGTAGCAGAATATGAGGCACTCATACACGGACTCCGGCTTGCCAAGGACCTCGGCATTCACCGGATCCTGTGCTATGGTGACGCTGACTTGGTGGTCCAGCAGTCATGAGGCGACTGGGACGCCAAGGATGTGAATACGGCAAGCTACCGCTTCCTCATGCAGCAACTCAGTGGATACTTTGATGGGTGCGAGTTCCTCCACGTGCCAAGAAATGATAATGAGCAAGCAGGTGGCAGCCGACTCCAACCCGCCGCCTCCCAGCCCAACCGCCCTCATACAAGTTGTCGTTGTAGCAGTCGGAGAGATAGCAGCACCATCATGGGCTCAACCCATCCTCAAATTCCTAGTGAACAAAGAGCTGCCAGCTGACGAGACCCTGGCCCGACAAGTGCAACGGTGGGCAGCAGCATATACCATAGTCAACAAGAAGCTGGTTCAGCGCAGTGTCACTGGTGTGTACCAGCGCTGTGTGGAGCCGGACTAGGGCTAAGCAATCCTTAGAGATATTCACCAGGGCGAATGTGGTCACCACGCGGCCTCAAGGGCACTCCTGGCCAAAGCCTTTCCCCATGGTTTCTTCTGGCCGACTGCTCTAGAAGAGGCCAAAGAGTTGGTCCAGAAGTGCCAGGGGTGCCAAAGATTCCGCTCCAAGCCGCACTTGCCAGCTTCTGCACTCAAGACTATTCCCAATGCTTGGCCCTTTGCTGTTTGGGGTTTAGATATGGTGGGGCCATTAAAGATAGCTCATGGCGGCCTGACTCATCTGCTTGTCGCTGTGGACAAGTTCACCAAGTGGATAGAGGCCAAGCCAATCAAGAAACTGAATGGGCCGATTGCCGTGACTTTCATCGTCGATATCACCACTCGGTACGGCATACTGCATAGCATCATCACTGACAATGGCACAAACTTTGCCAAAGGAGCCTCGGCGCATTTCTGCGCGATGTAGGGCATCCGACTAGAATTAGCATTCGTTGCCCACCCACAGTCACACGGCCAGGTTGAGCGAGCAAATGGCCTCATCTTGTCCGGCATCAAGCCCCGACTGGTCGAGCCTCTTGAGCATTCGGCCGGCTCCTGGCTCGATGAGCTATCGGCCGTCCTCTGGAGCCTGCACACAACTCCGAACAAGTCGACCGGCTTCACGCCCTTCTTCTTCATCTACGGTGCTGAAGCCGTCATCCCGACAGATATAGAGTTTGACTCCCCGCGAGTCACGATGTACACCGAGGCGAATGCCAAGGAGGCGGGAGAAGACGGCGTCGACCTGCTGGAAGAGGGCCGGCTGTTGGCACTCAGCCGGTCCACCATCTACCAGCAGAGTTTGCATCGATACTACAACCGCAAGGTGAAGCCAAGATCCTTCCAAGAGGGAGACCTTGTGCTCCGGCTGATCCAGTGAACAGCCGGCCAGCACAAGCTCTCGGCACCTTGGGAAGGCCCCTTCATCATCAGTAAGGTGCTGGGCAACTACTCCTACTATCTGATCATCGCTCAGAAGCCCAGAGCACGCAAAAGAGATGATTCAGGCAAGGAGACGGAGAGGCTGTGGAATGCAAACCTCCTCCGGAGATTTTACAGTTGAAAGCGGTATGTATCACGCTACCTTTTTGTATTATGTACAAAGACTCTGGGTCCCCCGAGACGAACTCGAGGACTGCCCTCCTTTTATCTATATGATAAGTCTTATGCCCATGAGTGTGCCTTGTTATTATTTCCACCTGGCACCGGGTCGACCAGTCAGCCCGGAGGTTCACCGCTGTCACATCCCTAGTTCTTGTCTGCTCTGGGTTAGCTAGTCTTGTCTTGCATCATGTTTAAATTTCTCTTAAACGTGAAATGGGGAGCAACAAACCCCAGCACCCCCCCTGAAAATACCAGGTTCAACTGAAAAAACATTTCAATGAACCCAGAATGCCTTCACAAAAGTTCATCATTTTTGGGTTGGTCTAGAACCTCTCCCAAAATGATGCACATTTTTCTAGGCCATTCTGGATTTCTGAATTAAATCTTATAGTATTTGCATTTGGGCATTTAAATGCTATTAAATATTTTAAATGCTCAAATAATCATAAACTAAAATGTTTACTCTTGGATATATTCCAAACAGTAGTCATGATTAGTTTCATGATTTTTGGAAATGCCCTGACATTTTTAATAAAGCCCTGAAGTTACAAAAATAATAGAAAACATGAATTAATAAAAAGAAAGGAACTTACCTCGCAGGGCCCACAGTTCAGTTTGACCTGGACTAGCCCCGTTGACCGCTGACGTCACCCTGACGCAGTGCTGACGCATTAATTCAATTACTGGAATTATTCTTATACAGGAAATTCCAGAAAATAACTAAAACTTCTAAAATTCATATAAATTCAACCGTAGCTCCAAATGAGATAAATTATATATGAAAAATTATCAGAAAAATCCAATCTATCCATCTGTACCATTTTCATGCATGTTAGAACAACTTATATCTGCTGTTTAGCACAAATCATATAAATGGCATTTAAACCTTCACATATGGAGTTTGAATTTGACTCCTGGATTCAAACCAACTTCCTTTAACCTGCTACTAGTTGCATTAGCTCAAACACACTCATTTTGCCATGTAATATTCATGCATCATGTTGTTGCATTGCATTGATTGTGTTTTCTCTGTGGTGCCGGTATTTGTCCCCTCTCGATAGACTTGGTTCCGACGATGAGTTCGATGACACCAATGAAGAACTATTTTATCTTCAGAAGTGCCAGGCAAGCAAAACCCCCTTGTTCATTCCGATACAATCCCACTCTCTCGCTCCTGCTCTCTTTTACTGCATTAGGACAACAACGACATATTTGTTACTTGCTGCGGTAGCTGAACCCCTTATCCTCTGCATGACCTGTCATTGCCACAGTAAATAGATGAAACCCACTAGCATGAGTAGGAGTTGTTTGAGCCCTGATGTGCCTACTCATTCATGCTTGTTTGTCATGCCTGCTATTGCTTAGAGTTGTGTCAGGTCTGATTCATCAGGGATGAATTGGAGGTGTGTGAACATGTCCTACTGTGTGTGAGCTAAGTGTGTGAACACGATTTGGTAAAGTTAGTGGTGAGAGGCCATGTAGGAGTACATGGTGGGTTGTCTCATTGAAACTGTCCTTAGGAACTGAGTTATGTGTTTGTGATCCATGAACAGGTACTACCACACATTGGGTTCCGGTAACTCGGCCCCTCTCGGCTTATTAATCAACTTGATCTCTGTCTAGGAGTTGCAACTAGTTTCTGGTGTTTGTAGCTGGTGCTAGTAGTCTACCAAGTGGCACCCGGTACAGGTGGGCTTGGGACAGACTAGGCACAGTGGCCCGGTGTACCAAGTGGCACCCGGATAGTGGACTTGGGAACCCTGCACACATCGTTTGGGGCCGTGAGCGACACCCCGGCTAGATCTCCTTGCGGATGGAACCCGAATAGGCGATAAACCTGGACGAGAGACTTGTGTGGTTAGTCAGGTCATGGCCGACTCCCTCGCTGGGCTTCCGCTTGAAGGTTGCCGAGTACATGTTGTGTAAACGGCGATAAGTGGTGAGAGCGTGTGTGAAGAAGTACACCCCTGCAGGGTTAATATGATCTATTCGAATAGCCGTGTCTACGGTAAAGGACTTCTGGGTTGCTTGTACAGCTCATAGACAAGTGAAAGTGGATACTCTAAAATACGCAAGATAAGCATGAGTGTTATGGATGGCGTTCTCGTAGGGAGACGGGAGCGGATCCATAGTGGTGTATTGATATGGTGAATATGTGGACTCGTGTGCGCCACCTCAAAAGAGTTACTTGCAGTCATAGTTCAGGATAGCCACCGAGTCAAAGCTGGCTTGCTGCAGTTAAACCCCACCATCCCCTTTGTTGATAATGATGCATATGTAGTTAGTTCTGATGTAAGTCTTGCTGGGTACATTTGTACTAACGTTGCTTAATTTATGTTTTTGCAGAGAGACTTCAGTCTCGCTAGTAGTTCCACGTGGACTTTGACGTTTAGCTTGTTACCTCAGCTACGATCTTGTGCCCTCGGCAAGATCTGGTAGACAGTCAGGCTTCTCAGCCTTTTTCTTTTGCAGATGTCTGTACTCAGACATGTTAAGCTTCCGCTTGTGCTTGACTTGTTTGCTCTGAATGTTGGGTCATGAGACCCATGTTTGTAATATCTCGCTCCTCGGAGCCTACTGAATAAATACTTTGTGTTCTAGAGTTATGTTGTGATGCCATGTTGTATTTGCACATATCGAGCATATTGTGTGTATGTTATTGAAATTCTTTGTATGTGTGGGATCTGACTATCTAGTTGTTTATCCTTGGTAGCCTCTCTTACCGGGAAATGTCTCCTAGTGCTTCCACTGAGCCCTGGTAGCTTGCTACTGCTCCGGAACACTTAGGCTGGCCGGCATGTGTCCTTCTTTGTTCCTGTGTCTGTCCCTTCGGGGAAATGTCACGCGGTGTCTATCGCAGTCCTGTTAGCCTGCTACAGCCCGGTTTACCGGAGTCCTCCTAGCCCAGTTGCTACAGCCCGTATTCACTCGCTGATGACCGACACGTTCGTTGCTGGGTCATCAGTGCCTGTCCCTGTAAGTTAGTGCCACTTTGGGTTCACGACTAGCCATGCCAGCCCGGGCTCCTTGTCATATGGATGCTAGCAACACTATCATATACGTGAGCCAAAAGGCGCAAACGGTCCCGGGCCTGGTAAGGAGACACCCGTGGGAATACCGTGTGTGAGGCCGCAAAGTGATATGAGGTGCTACATGCTAGATTGGTGTGCCATTGAGTCGGGGTCATGACAGCTTTGGTATCAGAGCTTGACTGCCTGTAGGATTACCAAGCCAAACTAGTCGAAGTTGTGTCTAGAAATTCTTTAGTTATATAAGGGAATTGATTGTGGGATGGAACGTAAGGCTCTTCTTACTCCTTATACCTTATGCCTTCTGATCCGAGTCATCATATCTTTCCTACGGGGTTAAGAAACTAGGCTTTCTCTTCTTTCTATCAGGATCACGTGTTACTAATTCGTAGATTCTTAGGATTGTTGGTTCCAGGCCTCAGTTCAGTTTCTACTACTTTGGTATGTTATCAATTGAACTAGAACCTTGATATGATGTTGTTGAGTGACTATGCAAATCCTTGTGTGAATGTCTCAAATCCTTTTTTTGAGCATTTACAGCCATTATGCTGTCCGAGTCATCCCAGGTTTCTAAATAATCTGATGCAATTGCAAAATCCTTTCCCTTTGTTTTCGATGACCTTTCTGGCCAGGTTAACCACACTAAACGGTGAGTTGAGGTACTATGTTGCCTTGACATATATGTTGGAGCTATTATTATGACCCTAGGTGTCTAGAGTATCATCTAGTAGTCTAGCCATGATTTGTGTTCCCAGTGTGGTGATTCTGGCCATCATTCCCGAATGCATCCCGTGATGCCACTTAGTTAGTAGGCATTCCACTTCTGGATTTTGAACCCGAGATTCACCCTACTTACTTCATGTTGACAGTAATTGCTAGCTCCCTTAGGTTATTAGTAACCTTTGTGTTAGTCCTTGAGGTCTGTGGTATTTCCTTCTTCCAAATACTATGAATCGTTTATGGCAGAAGTTCTTTGAACCAAAAGATCACAACCAGAGCTCTTGATGAGTTCTCGATTCTATGTTGTGACTCTGCCAGTTCTACCTTTCTGCATGGGTTATCCGGAAGAAATGTTGAGTTTTGCTCGACATACTAATCTATGCATCCACAACTCAGAAAGATATATGTTCCTTAGAGTTGTCCCTCTCTTTAGTTGTCTTCTGACCTTCATCTATCAATTGATAGTCAAGCGTATGTATGCATTCGTTCATCGATGCTTATTACCCTTGTGGTCCGTCAAACCATTCTATCCGGAATGACTAGGAGAAACAAATTCCAGTACCTCTTCCATATCCAGGATTGGGTCAAAGCAGTTGTGTTCTGCAGATCAAAATGCTAATCTAGCTCTTGTTCTGTTCTACCTTGGAGTATTACCATCTTTATATCAAGATTATCATGGGAATTGCACACCATTCTATGAACTCTTGATACAGTGATACTTCTCGCCCTCATTATTCATTTCCCAGCTTCCGTGTTGTTGCAACCGGAATGCCGACAGGTGAACCGTGATGTGTGAAATCAATACTTCTAGCAACCCCGTTGCTTGGTATTTAAAGGATAATAATTTTATTCTTAGTGTGTTGGTTCTTGAATCATCATTCTAAGATAGATTGTGCTACCTAGTCCTTAACTCCGATGCACTCTTCGATCAATGAGTTAGGATTGTGCCAATCCCTTGCTTATTTGATCATATCGTCTTACCCTGAAAAGCAAGATTGTTCTCGAGCCTAGTGACATATTGGTGGTTCATGATTTTCTGTATATCTTCTTGGAAGTATTACCAGGTTGTCACCTGACCGCTATGTTGAGCTCGTGATCAAGTTGGTTTCTTGTAAACCACCCCTTCTCCAAGAATCTGTGTGGGATACCCCTGAGCTAGTTGGTCAAGCTAAACAACAACTTGGGGAGTTGGAAGATAAAAGCTTGTCTGACTTAGTTCATGTTAAGGGATATCTTTCCCTGTGTGTGTGTGTGTTGAAGAAAGATGATATCTTCATCAATTGGTCCTTGTGATCAATTGTTGGATCTATTATCTTACCCAAACCATTGATTGAGTATGGGCTATCGTCAAATCAAATCAGAACCAACGATATTCGTAATGTTGTCTTATTCATGGTTGTTCCTCGAGCATACACCATTATATCCTTCGGGTCTGACCAATGCTATCACCTTGTTCACATAATTGTGGAATTCCACTAATATGGAAACCTGGATGAATTGTTGTTGAGCCCATCATCAGCATTTTGTCTCCTCCATGATTCATGTTGAACATCAACCTAGTGTTGGAAACTTTGTAAGCAATGCCTTCGTGTTCCGTTCATGAAGCTTGTGCTTGGATGGAAGAAGATACTTCCTCTAATTCATGTGTACTTGATGTAAGTTGCCGCCGTGGATCTGAGAGAGATTGTTTTTGCTTTTATGGAATCGTCCCAAGTTGGTCATGCACATGTGTGAAGTACTCTATGGTTTGGTAGGTTGGCCACCTCCATTCTATATGGGTTTCCTAGCACACCAAGCCACTGATTGATTTGCTCGAGGAAAAGGAGCTTGTTGTGCTAATACTAGATCATGCACAAGACTCCAATATCCTCGATGATGGTTCCCAACCAGAACTCGGTAGTGTTTATTGTAAGACTTCTACGTGGTCATGCTTGTCTTGGACAGCGTGTTCACATGTATGTAGCAGAAACAACTCATGTTTTGGAGCTTGCTATCGTAGTTCATTTCCCAAGAATCTCGCAACATCATCTCGTCGATTTGTGTTGCAAACTTTCATTTTACTTTCTAGACTCGATGAGTCTAGATTATTCTGACACCAACCAGATCTAAATCTCAGGCAGATATGATGGTTGGAACGTTTCCCAAGAATTATAATATTGGTCTCTTTGTAACCCGGTAAAGTGGATGTCGTGGCCAACACACCCAGCCGGAAGACCTATTATTGTAGTAACTTGATTGAGGAAGTTGGTCACCTCCCCATAAGGATTTCGTAGGATTTACTCCAATAAGTTACTCCTTATGGATTCTTGTGCTCCCGAAGTCCGACCTTTTACTTGATGTTCTAGTTATCAAACCATATCTTTAAATGGGTTGTGCTAGCACATCAAGGAGAACATTAGAAGCGGAGTGCTAAATGTCTCTCGGTCGATCATCCGGATTTTGATCCCTTGGCCTCGCTAAGGTGAAATTAGAGAAGGTGTTATCTTCCTTTGCATCTGCATCTTCTACCAGCATTCATCATGGTAGTAGGTTGTGTTGCCAGGATCCTTGACATGGATATTGGTAATAACTTGATGAATATGGAAGTGATCAAGTTCTTGAGAGCACGCACAAGCGCTAGGTATTATCATCGGCACTAACTGGGATTGCTCTCAGTTTCCTCGATTATGCTATAACTTTTCAAACAGTGGACTCACTCTCTACTGTTGAGATTTTCCCCAATTACTAAAATCATCCTTTGTGTTGATCTCAACAAGGTAATCCACATCATCCATACTAGTCCGAGTATGCCATTCTACCGAACCACTCCAAACGATCGCTCGAGAATTGCCTTAGGCTGGTATAAAGAGTTTCAATGATCTCTGAATCAAAGGTAATTCTTTTGCCACTTAAAGGGGTATTTCTACGAATCACCTTCCTAAGGTGTCTCGTTAAGGTATCATGGCAACTCAACTCCTCGCTATGTTGACAACCGTCCACCACCCTCTTAGGTATGGAATTGTTGTCTACCTAGTGAACCCTCTTCATCTGTTTCACCCCATCCCTTTGGATGTGTGTTTTGTGTCCCAGCTCGAGAGATGTGATATGTCTTACTCCGTGAGTTGATCCTGAGTTGCTTGATCTCCGAGAAGATCGATTCTTTTAGAGTTTCCCTTTCCTCTCATTGTCATGTTAGTTGGAGTTCTCAGAGCAAGACGACGAGACAAAGATGGTGATCGAATTAATGCCCTTATGAAGTGCAACCTGGATCGTGAAGATTGTGTTAGTTTGCGTCCCCCTTCATCTTACCCTATGCTTGAATCTCGGGACGAGATTCTTGTTTAGTGGGGGTGAGTTGTCACATCCCTAGTTATGGTCTGCTCTGGGTTAGCTAGTATTGTGTTGCATCATGTTTAAATTTCTCTTAAACGTGAAATGGGGAGCAACAAACCCCAGCACCCCCCTGAAAATACCAGGTTCAACTGAAAAAACATTGCAATGAACCCAGAATGCCTTCACAAAAGTTCATCATTTTTGGGTTGGTCTAGAACCTCTCCCAAAATGATGCACATTTTTCTAGGCCATTCTGGATTTCTGAATTAAATCTTATAGTATTTGCATTTGGGCATTTAAATGCTATTAAATATTTTAAATGCTCAAATAATCATAAACTAAAATGTTTACTCTTGGATATATTCCAAACAGTAGCCATGATTAGTTTCATGATTTTTGGAAATGCCCTGACATTTTTAATAAAGCCCTAAAGTTACAGAAATAATAGAAAACATGAATTAATAAAAAGAAAGGAACTTACCTCGTAGGGCCCACAGGTCAGTTTGACCTGGACCAGCCCCGTTGACCGCTGACGTCACCCTGACGCAGTGCTGACGCATTAATTCAATTACTGGAATTATTCTTATACAGGAAATTCCAGAAAATAACTAAAACTTCTAAAATTCATATAAATTCAACCGTAGCTCCAAATGAGATAAATTATATATGAAAAATTATCAGAAAAATCCAATCTATCCATCTGTACCATTTTCATGCATGTTAGAAAATCTTATATCTGCTGTTTAGCACAAATCATATAAATGGCATTTAAACCTTCACATATGGAGTTTGAATTTGACTCCTGGATTCAAACCAACTTCATTTAACCTGCTACTAGTTGCATTAGCTCAAACACACTCATTTTGCCATGTCATATTCATGCATCATATTGTTGCATTGCATTGATTGTGTTTTCTCTGTGTTGCCGATATTTGTCCCCTCTCGATAGACTTGGCTCTGACGATGAGTTCGATGACACCAATGAAGAACTATTTTATCTTCAGAAGTGCCAGGCAAGCAAAAACCCCTTGTTCATTCCGATACAATCCCACTCTCTCGCTCCTGCTCTCTTTTACTGCATTAGGACAACTACGACATATTTGTTACTTGCTGCGATAGCTGAACCCCTTATCCTCTGCATGACCTGTCATTGCCACAGTAAATAGATGAAACCCACTAGCATGAGTAGGAGTTGTTTGAGCCCTGATGTGCCTACTCATTCATGCTTCTTTGTCATGCCTGCTATTGCTTAGAGTTGTGTCAGGTCTGATTCATCAGGGAAGAATTGGAGGTGTGTGAACATGTCCTACTGTGTGTGAGCTAAGTGTGTGAACACGATTTGGTAAAGGTAGCGGTGAGAGGCCATGTAGGAGTACATGGTGGGTTGTCTCATTGAAACCGTCCTCAGGAACTGAGTTATGTGTTTGTGATCCATGAACGGCTACTACCACACATTGGGTTCCGGTAACTCGGCCCCTCTCGGCTTATTAATCAACTTGATCTCTGTCTAGGAGTTGCAACTAGTTTCTGGTGTTTGTAGTTAGTGCTAGTCGTCTACCAAGTGGCACCCCGTACAGGTGGGCTTGGGACAGACTAGGCACAGTGGCCCGGTGTACCAAGTGGCACCCGGATGGTGGACTTGGGAACCCTACACACATCGTTTGGGGCCGTGAGCGACACCCCGGCCGGATCTCCTTACGGATGGAACCCGAATAGGCAATAAACCTGGACGAGAGACTTGTGTGGTTAGTCAGGTCGTGGCCGACTCCCTCGCTGGGCTTCCGCTTGAAGGTTGCCGAGTACATGTCATGTAAACGGCGATAAGTGGTGAGAGCGTGTGTGAAGAAGTACACCCCTGCAGGGTTAATATGATCTATCCGAATAGTCGTGTCCGCGGTAAAGGACTTCTGGGTTGCCTGTACAGTTCATAGACAAGTGAAAGTGGATACTCTAAAATACGCAAGATAAGCGTGAGTGCTATGGATTGCGTTCTCGTAGGGAGACGGGAGCGGATCCATAGTGGTGTATTGATATGGTGAATATGTGGACTCGTGTGCGCGACCTCAAAAGAGTTACTTGCAGTCATAGTTCAGGATAGCCACCGAGTCAAAGTTGGCTTGATGCAGTTAAACCCCACCATCCCCTTTGTTGATAATGATGCATATGTAGTTAGTTCTGATGTAAGTCTTGCTGGGTACATTTGTACTCACGTTGCTTAATTTATGTTTTTGCAGAGAGACTTCAGTCTCGCTAGTAGTTCCACGTGGACTTCGACGTTTAGCTTGTTACCTCAGCTATGATCTTGTGCCCTCGGCAGTATCTGGTAGACATTCAGGCTTCTCAGCCTTTTTCTTTTGCAGATGTCTGTACTCAGACATGTTAAGCTTCCGCTTGTGCTTGACTTGTTTGCTCTGAATGTTGGGTCATGAGACCCATGTTTGTAATATCTCGCTCCTCGGAGCCTACTGAATAAATACTTTGAGTCGTAGAGTTATGTTGTGATGCCATGTTGTATTTGCACATATCGAGCATATTGTGTGTATGTTATTGAAATGCTTGGTATGTGTGGGATCTGACTATCTAGTTGTTTATCCTTGGTAGCCTCTCTTATCGAGAAATGTCTCCTAGTGCTTCCACTGAGCCTTGGTAGCTTGCTACTGCTCCGGAACACTTAGGCTGGCCGGCATGTGTCCTTCTTCGTTCCTATGTCTGTCCCTTTGGGGAAATGTCACGCGGTGTCTATCAGAGTCCTGTTAGCTTGCTACAGCCCAGTTTACCGGAGTCCTGCTAGCCCAGTTGCTACAGCCCGGATTCACTCGCTGATGACCGACACGTTCGTTGCTGGGTCATCAGTGCCTGTCCCTGTAAGTTAGTGCCACATTGGGTTCACGACTAGCCATGTCATCCCGGGCTCCTTGTCATATGGATTCTAGCAACACTATCATATACGTGAGCCAAAAGGCGCAAACGGTCCCGGGCCTGGTAAGAAGACACCTGTGGGAATACCGTGCGTGAGGCCGCAAAGTGATATGAGGTGCTACATGCTAGATCGGTGTGCCATTGAGTCAGGGTCCTGACAACCGCCCTCCGCTATATGCCGCCTCCAGCAGCCAGACAAGTAATGTGTTGGCACCTAAAACTTCCTCTGTCAGAAGCCGCAGCTCGCAGAGCAATTGAATGGCGGGCAGAGGTCGCAACATGGTGCCCACATGAAAAATGGCTAAGGAAAACGCATACAGTTGAGGCCGGCGCGGCGCTCGTTCGGCCGGCTGACGAGCAGCCAGCCGGCCGTTTCTACTTCCCTTGCCAAAACCTCCAAATGGTTAAGTACTTGCCCTCCCGCAAAAAGCTAAGTACTCAAACCAGCCGTAGTCCGCAGAGCGGCTGCTTGGCTGGCAAGAGGATAGCTAAGGGAGGGCGCCAAAGGAATAAAGCAAGGAGTATAGGCAAGAGAAGTTAGAAATCGGCAAAACCAAGCATAAAGTTGCGATAGAATATTTACATAGATAAAGGCCCATTGGTCGGCATTCAGCAAAGTTTGATATACACCCCCTGGGTAGAATTGTGTGAATTTAATAAAGATGTCCAGACCAAGCAAGCAGGAAAAGAAAAAGATAAACACCCTAGGGAGCAGCGGAGGATTCCGGCTGGGCGCTGGGGTCGATGGCGCCAGCTGGTGCGACAGACGGCTCCGGCTGGACGCTGGGGTCGGTGGTGCCAGTTGGTGCAGCAGGCGGCTCCGGTTGGATGACGGAGCCAGCCGTGCCAGTTGGCGCGGCAGGCGGCTCCGGCTAGACGCTGGGGTCGGCGGTGCCAGTTGGTGCGGCAGGAGGCTCCGGCTGGATGACGGAGTCAGCTGCGCCATTTGGCGCGGCAGACGGCTCCGGCTGGGCGCTGGAGTCAGCGGTACCAGTCGGGACGGCGGAGGGCTGGATGACGGAATCGGTGGCGTCTGTCGGAGGAACGGGCGGCTGGTCAGTCACCACCTGGCCGCCCCCAGTAGCAGTCGGCGCTTTGGAGCACGGGTCGTTGCTTGACGCCCGGTCAGGGTGAGGATGATCATCCGCACCAGCCTCTGGCATGTCGATGTTGCTATCCTCCTCCTCCTCCTCCTCCTCCTCCTCCCGCTCCTCCCCTTCGTCACTGGAGTCGATGACTTCAGCCGAGTCCTTGCTGTCCTCCGGGTTCAGCCCGAGCCACTCCGGTGGTGCTTCGGCGCCTTCTTCGACCACCTTCGGAACGAAGATGCTGGTGTCGGTAAAGTCGGCGCCCTGTTGATAAGCTCGGCCTCCACCGCCGCCAGCTCCTCCTGCGCCTCCAGCCTGAACGTGGCCAACTGGGCTAAGTCTAGCCCAGGATACCACGCCTTGACAAACTCAAGGGCATGACGCGCTCCTGCCCGGGCTGCAGAGCCCTTCTAGGCCTCCAGGCGGCCAGTCGCCACCTCCAGCCAGTCGGTCATCCGACTTGGAGTGCATGGAGCCGGCAAGCCTGGCCAGAGGGCGGAAATTTCCTAGGCCCTGACGCGCTGAAGATGGTGCAGCACTTGATGGGCAGGCCGAAGACGGGCCTTGATGCTGAGGATCTGCTCATTGAGGGTCCTGGGGGCGTCAGTAGCAATCTGCGAGACTTGGCTCACGGCGACAGAGTGACCCGGGAAGAAATCTACTCGGGCAGAAGGCAAGGAAAAACAAAGTCAGAAACAAGCAGTCGGCTTGGACAAAGGCCGGCAGCTCAAGACAATGAACAAGAAGAATAAAACTCACCATCGACCAAGTCCTTGATGCTGCTGAAGCAGGCCGTCGTTTGCACCTCCTTGTCGGCCCAGGCGGTGCGCTTGGTTTCAAACTCGGCTAGGAGATCGGCCTCCTTCGCCTTTGCCTCCCGATGGGCCGTCTTGAGAGCCTCCGTCTGCTCGGCGAGCTTGGCGACCAGCCGGTCTCGCTCCTCGGTCAGCTTGCTGCACTCCACCTCCTTGCCTTGCAGAGCGGTGTTGGCTTCGCCCAGCTGCTTCTACAAGGCGGCATTTGCCTCTGAAAAGAGGGAGAGAAGAAAGAGCATCATTCAAAAAAAGACAAAGAGGGATGCAGTTGCTTGGGAGATCAGGCCCGACTGCTCAGCAGTCGGCCCGAATCTCGGGGACTACAGCCCGCGGGTGCGCCATCGCACCCCCGCAGAGAAGAAGTAGTTAACAAAGGTAGAGCCACTGAGGAGATTCGGCCCGACTGCTCAGCAGTCGGCCCAAACCTCGGGGACTACAGCCCGCGGGTGCGCCAGCGCGCCCCCACGAAGAAAGGAAGTCGGAGCTTACTCCGGCTCTCTGACAGATGGGTGGTCTGCGTCTCCAGCTCCTGGACCCTGGAGTTGAAGGTGACCGCACGAAGATTGTGGTAGTCCTGCAGAGGGGATATCAGAAAAAAGTCAACATTTGACACATACAAGTTAAAGTTCCAGACCGCCTGCTCAGCAGCCGGCCCGAAACTTGGGGACTACACCCAGTGGGTGCGCTAGCCCGCCCCCACGAAGAAAGCAAGAAGATCAGGGAAAAAAGAAAAGCGAAGAAAACTTACGTGGATGGCTGCCCACGACTCCAGAAGGCTTCGTTGCAGTGCTTGAGGGCTTCGGCTTCAGCCCGGACGTCAAGGGATGCTTGGGCCAGGGCGCCCGTCCCTCCCCCGGGTACCCAGCCGGCCGGCGCGGCACTGGTTGCTTCGGTGTCGGGGATCGACGAGCTCGTGGCACCGGCTTCTAGCGGCCGTGGCGTCGAGGCCGCCTTTGCAAAACGACGGCGCGCGGTTGTGCGGACCTCAGGAATCAGGTTCGTGACCACCGGGTCCCAGACTGGTGGCACCGGTGGCTCGGCCGGCTGCTCGTCCTGCGTCTCGCTGGCCGGTGGCGGTGGTGGCACGAGGACTTCCGACATGGCTACGTCGCCACCCTCCCGCTCCCGGAACGGCTGCTCGTCGCCGACTCCCCCGGTCGTCACCTCAAACTCCGGCGGAGGTGGCGCGGTATTCAAAGGCGTCACGAGCAGTGGCTCCTGGCGGCGTGCAGCCTCCGCGAGCCGCTCCCTCTCCACGGCTTCGGCCTCCTCCTGCGCCAACTTCCTTGCCGCGGATCCTGCGGCCTTGTCCGCCTCCGCCTTAGCCAGACGGTCGGCTTCCTCCTCACGCGCCTCCCGCGTGTTCCACTCCATCGCCTCCCGGAGGTCGGCGGCCGGGTCGATTCGCCGACTGGTGGAGGAGGTCGTCGCCGACCTGATGACCGAGGCGGCGCCCGACTTCTCGAGAGTCAGCGGGGCCCTGAGATAAGAAGACAAGTCAAAAAAAAATTTAGGCTGGATTGGCGAAAAGACGAAAAACATGAAAACAATACTTACGCCCACACCATGACTGGCACCTTCGGCTGCCTCTGATACTTGGCCACCTTGGCCGCGGCTTCTTTCCGCATGGTCGCCACGGCTGGGTTCTTGGGCTTCTTCAGGGCGCTGCCAAACAGGATAGCACCTTGCCTCCGCTTGCATTTGCCGCCACGGGCGGGCAGCCCAGTAGAGGGGCCTGCGCCGGTGTTGGCAGTGCTCCGGGAAGGGCGCGGCTTGTCTTCATCGTCGTCGTCGGGCCAAGTCTCCACACCGCCGCCCTCCTCGGAGCCGCCTGCTCCACCGTCACCGCCTGTTATGTCGTCCGCCAGGGCAGCCGCCCTTGAGTCAGGGTCGTCCAAGTCGCTCACCGCCCTGTCCGACAGGTAGTCACCACCCGGCCCCATGATGGCTATCGCCTCGGACATATAAATCTGCACTCCAGAAGGGAGTCACATCATGACAAGAACAAGACCGAAAAACAGAGCGGAAGGATGAGATGAAGGAACTTATGGCAGGCAGCAGATCGTTGCGCGGGTACGGCCGCTTCCCGTACCGCCACTCTACCTCCGACACCTTGAGGTCGGAGATCTCGTTCACCATCCGCGTGACCTCGGCAGTCGGCATCTCCTTCGTGCACAGCCGACAGGGGTCATGGTGCCCGCTCATATGGAGGACTCGGTGCTCGACGAAGGCGACGAGGAGGTCGGAGGCCACGAGGCCCTCCGACTCCTGGAGCACCCAGAGTCGGCCGATGGTGGCCACCTCATCCGGCGACACCGGCTTCAGCTTGTATCCCCAGTTGGGCCAAAGCCCGGTGGGAGGGCCGGCCTCGTAGGCCGACAGGTTTATGAAGTCGACAGCCGGGTCGACGTTCTCGAGGTAGAAGTAGGATTACTGCCACATCTTTATAGTCTGTGCCAGCTTGATGATGGGGAAGGCGTTCCATTTCGCCGGCCGGCGCACGGCGACGAACCCTCCGCACTCAGCCGCCGTATCCTTGGCGGAGGTGCCAAGCTTCCCATAGAAGAATGCTCCCCACAGCTCGAGTGTGGGGAGGATGCCGATGTAGCCCTCGCACGCTGTGACGAAGGCGGAAAGCAAGGTCACGGTGCTGGGCGTAAGGTGATGAGGTTGGAGGTGGTTGAAGTCGAGAAAGGAGCGGAGGAAGCCGCTAACCGGAAGGCCGCAGCCGCGGAGGAAGTGCGAGCGGAAGACGACCCGCTTGTTCCCCCTCGGCGCCGGCGAGATCTCGTCCTCCGGCGGCACCCGCTCCTTGAAGAATGTCATGTTGGGCATCCGACGCGTGTCATGGAGGAAGGAGATGTGATCCTCGATCACTGTCGACCCATCCCAATCGCCGCCCTTCTCGCACGCCATGGCTTCGGGCAGGCTGCGTGAGGAGGAGGGGTGCATCGGCAACAAGCGGCGGCAGCACCTCGGCAGTACGGAGCAGCGGCAACAGCTATGGAGGAGAGAGGAGAGGAAGAAGAAAGAGTGGGAGGGGACGTGCAAGCTTTGCCGCACACCTCCCTCCCCCCTACTTATAGTCCTCAGGCTACAAAGCCGAGGGGCGGGGCGTGGGTTGTTGGATTAACTGCACCCACGACCCCACGACCCCCCATTTACCGCGCGCATTCACCATGCCTGAGCGGTCATGGGAATCGCAACCGCCCCCCTCGGCACAGCGGATCCGCCCGGGTGCCGAGGCGCGGTAGTGGCGGGCCCGGCCCACTGTGACGTCCCATCAGGGGCGTGGGGTGGCAGGCTGGCCATGTTGGCATGCGCTGCGTGGCGTATCTGCAGCGGGCGGTGGCCCGGGAAGCTTAACAGGCACGCCACCTGTTTTCCCGCCTTGAAGTTCAAAAAACGACCAACGGTCCTGCCTAGCCAAAGCCGACTCCAGCAGCCAGACAAACGCAAGGCGGATCGAGCATTCTTCCGGAGCTCAGCGAGGGGAGAAGCTGCTGAGACTTCGCGGCCCCTCGACCACAACGCCTCACCGGCTTCGGGGACTACTGTCGGAGTAATGGGCCACGGGTAGCCTCACCCGAGTCCAAAGATTTATCAAGGATTTGGGCCAGCTTCGCCTTGCTGTGCCCCAAGCTGAAGCTCCGCCCTCTGGGGGCCGGCTAGCTCAATGGCCGGCCACTAGACGGCGGCCAACCACCAGCAGACGGCGCCACGAGCGGCCGACTCCAGCCAACCGGACTCTAGGGAAGACGACATCGAGTAGGCGGCCACCTCGCGCCCTCAGAGTTTGTGCCCCCATCAAGAGGACAAGATGGGGCGTGGCTACAGTGAAGCTCTCACCCCCGAATCTTGGGTTTAGCGTGGCCACAATGTCCCGTACGAGCGGAGATCTCCGTATGGCGTGGCACTGTTGCCACCTTCCCTTGACGTCACTCTGGGCAGGCAGAGCCCTGTTCCCCACGACAGCCTGTCGGTACGGCCCGCAGGATGCGGGCCCTACCAGGCAGTGACATCCTAGAAGACGGCGGGCGCCGAACCAATCGGACTAGGAGAGGGCCGAGCTTCAGCAGGCAGTTGTCCCCTCCCTCGAAGCAAGTATGCCACTAACCTGATGAGACCAGGTGTGGCTACTGTCGGTGTCAAAACCGGCGGATGTCGGGTAGGGGGTCCTGATCTGTGCGTCTTAGGCTGATGGTAACAGGAAGCAAGGGACACAATGTTTACCCAGGTTCGGGCCCTCTCGATGGAGGTAAAACCCTACTTCCTGCTTGATTAATATTGATGATATGAGTAGTACAAGAGTAGATCTACCACGAGATCGTAGAGGCTAAACCCTAGGAGCCAGCCTATGATGATTATGATTGTAATTGTGATCGGCCTTCTAAGAAACAACCTCTCCGGTTTATATAGACACCGGAGAGGGCTAGGGTTTACATGGAGTCGGTTACGAGGAAGGAAATATAATATCCAGATCGCCAAGCTTGTCTTCCACGCAAAGGAGAGTCCCATTCGGACACGGGACGGAGTCTTGAGTCTTGTATCTTCACGCTCCAATAGTCCAGACGATGTATATAGTCCGGCTGTCCAGATACCCCCTAATTCAGGACTCCCTCAGTAGCCCCTGTACCAAGCTTCAATGACGATGAGTCCGGCGCGTAGTTTTGTCTTCGGCATTACAAGGCGGGTTCCTTCTCCGAATACTCCAAGGTAATCATCAAACAAATAAACCATGTCCGGATCTGCAAAATGATCTTCGCATACCATCGTAGAGAGAATTATATTTCAGCTGACAACTTTTTAGACGACGTGATATGTCATTGCGGTCGGATCATTATTCGAACCGTTTTCCCAGAACCAGCCATAGCGCATATTGCGAGGCGGTTTACTTGAAACGTCTTGTCAAAGCAGAGATCGTGTCCCCTTATCACGGGATTCTCATCAATACGGGTATGGGTAATCCCATCGTGCCATCAATCGTGACGTTTGGGAAGCAAGCGATTCTCAACGGGCAAGTGGGGAGGCGCACCGCTTTCGTCACCTCTATAAAGGGATAAGAGTTCCCCATTTTTACCCACGCCTTCTTCCTCCTTTGCCCACCCTTGCCCCTTCGAGCTCCAGCGCCCTAGTCCGGTTTTCTCCGCACAGCTAAACATGTCCGGAGCAGGAGGCAAGTGGGTGGCCTCAACCGTGAAAGAGAAGCATATCACGAATCTTTAGGCGGCCGGATACTTGGCCGCAGACATCGCGCATCGGCTACCGGACAAAGGGCAGGCCATTCCAACCCCGGAACCTCACGAGAGGGTCATGTTTGTCGCCCACTTCGTCCGTGGACTGGGATTTCCACTTCATCTCTTCATCCACGGGCTCATGTTCTACTACGGGCTAGATTTCCATGATCTAGCCCCAAATTTCGTCCTCAACATCTCGGCGTTTATCGTCGTTTGCAAGGCCTTCCTCCGCATCAAGCCTCACTTTGTCCTGTGGCTGCAAATCTTCTGCGTGAAGCCGAAGATCATGAGCAGCCAGCAAGCAGAGTGCGGAGGGGCCATGGTGGGCAGATGCCTAACATCACCTGGGTTGACGGATCCTTTATGGAGACCGTGAAAGGGTGACAATCGCGGAGGTTCTACCTCACCGAGCCGCGCGGTGCCAACTGGGCAGCGGCCCCCAAGTTCTAATCCGAACCCCCATGCGGCTCACCTCCTGGGAAAAGAAGGTCCTAGCCTGGGGAGACAAGAACATGAAGGACAAGAACATCAAGCTTGTCAACGTGATCCAGGTCATGCTCGTTCGCCGGATTCTGCCGTGCCAAAGGCATGCATTTAATCTGTGGGAGTTCGTCCCGGCCGAACACCAGACGCTTCGGAGGCTCTACGGCATGACGCATAAAGACGCATGGAAGGCGCTGTTCAAGGCCTCCGCACTACCTCCTCCTACATCTGAGGACCGTGGACTTCATGTCGCGCGGGCTCCTCATCTGGTGAGTATTTTTGACTACCACCGGATTCAGCTCTTCCCAATATATTTGTGGGGGAGTCTTAAGTAATTGTGCATATTTAATCAGGATTATGTGGAGACAGCGGAGCAGATTAACAGTCCTGCTCCGTTGCCAGAAGGCCTAGTTGATGCTCTCCTGACGGAGATGCTAGTCTCGGCGCCCTACAAGGCACCAGAGAAGAAGGCCGAAAAGAAGGCCTCGAGGACCAGGAAGGGTCTCCGGCATAAGGTTGTACCGGAAGCCTCGTCCGAAGACGACGAGGCATACTCCTCCCCCGAAGGGGAGGAAAAAGAAGAAGAAGGGGCCGCCCCATCCGGAGAGGATGGGGGGCCAGACAAGGCAGACCAGGGGGCCGGGAAAGGCCCTCGGTGCAAGGTCGTCATACCCACGTCGTCCGAAGACAACGAGACAGATTCCTCCTGCGGAGGCGGGGGGAGCAAGAAGAAACTCTACCTCCCCGCACTGGGGAGGAGAAAAAGAGGAAAGCCGCCCCGGAGGAGGAGGCTAAGACGTCCAAGAAGGGAAAGGTGTCCCTTACGGACTACTCTGCCACGGCGGCCCATAGCACGGAGGGGTGGCTGCCCAGGGGGAAGCCCCTAGCGCGATTGGAAGTATCCACACTCTATCGGATTTCACTTCATAGTCTCTTTATAACGCCAAACATATATGCAGTCCGGCCAGGGTTCATCCCGAGGTACCGTCTTCGGATGTGTCCCTGAGCGATTCAACGATGAACTCGCTCCCGACGGCCACTACTCCTCAGCCCGCGGATGACACGGAGGTGTTGTCCCGAAGGCTCCCAGAGCTGGGGGAGGTCACTCTGGAGACGCCCCAAGGCAGAATTCCAGATGTCGGACATGCGGGGACCAAGATCCCCGTGGATCGTGTCGATGAGAGCCACAGTAAGCCGGGCTCTCAGCCGGACACTGCTCTGAAACCTTCAATGGTTCCGGACTCAGGCGGGCAGCCCCTCATTAGGGAGGGTGATCCGTCCGTGACGAGGACTTCCGTCACGCCAGAGGCGTCGGATAGTCTGGTGGAAGCGCTTCGAGGCGCTTCCATGGATGACGAGCACCGTACTCTTATGAGTGTGGTGATTCAAAAGGTTCTGTCCGCCAAGAGCGGACTAACCGAAGCCTGCACAAGCCTCCTGACGGGCTTCGAGGTAAGTAGGAAATATGTAAAATTACCACCCGATAGGTAGTAGCCCCTGATACTCGGTTTGGTGTTCGGAAGGAAAAGCCAAATAGAGGGTCAATTATAATTCGCAGGAGTCTAATAGTAAGTGTGTATGTCAATAAGCAGGCTGTGCTGCTTGCCGCTGCTGTCCACACAGCCGAGGTCACTAGACTAAAACGGGACCTGGAGTAGGCGCAGGGAGAGCTCGACCTCACGAAGAGGCAGCTCGAAGAGAACAAAGGCGAGTAATTCCCCGCTCTCATATAATGAAGAATAGGCAAAATTGGTTATTCTGACGATAAAGCATCATGACTTTGCAACAAGGGCCACCGCCGAAGTGGCGTCTCTGAAGAAAGCATTGTCCGAGGCCGAGGAACAAGGCGGCTCTGGAGTGCAGAGAGAGCGAGAAGCAAGATGCTAGGGTAGGCAAGGTATAGCGAGAGCTCCAGGAACACGGTAAAAAGTTCGAGTCCTTGGAGCATGATCTTAAGATGAAAGAGTCTGAGCTTGCGAAGGCCCTCGTGAGTATGAAAGACGCCAAGGCCAAAGCCGAGAAGGCATAGTAGGAAATCCAGGCGGCCAAGAAGATAGCGCCGGGTAAGACATTCTTTATGCAAAGCAAACATGTTGAGGAGGCGTTTCTTTTACTTACCCGAATTCGGACCTCTCCAGGGGCATTCACAGATCTGCCATGCAGCGTCTCAGACGCTGCGGAGTTCTACCGTGCCAAGGAGGGGAGTTCCACGGAGAAGCTGTTCTAGTCCCAGTATGTTGGGGCCGAACACCCAATGCCTCTGAGTGACCAATTGAAGCAGTTGGTTGAACTCCACAGGGTGGCCGAAGTGGCTATGAAAGATTTCATAGTCCGGATGTGGCCTGGTGAGCCCCTGCCCACTAGCTACTTCGGCCTGATCAAGCGGATGGTGAATGCCTGTCCGCAGCTTGAAGTTATCAAGTGATCCATTTGCATTGAGGGTGCCTGCCGGGCTTTTGCCCGCGCGAAGGTGCATTGGGGCAAGCTGGATGCGGAGAAGCTGGTGAAGGACGGTCCGCCGAAGGGCAAGGCGCATCACTGTCCCGAGAAGTATTATGATGGCGTTATGAAGGGCGCTCGTCCCATGGCCGATGAATGTACCAAGGACAAGATCTTTGAATAAATGTACCTTTGTCGCTGTTGTAATTTAAAGATGAAGTTACTTGTGCTATGTAGCACTGTTTGATTTAAAATATTACCTTCTGTGCGGCTGTTTATAAAATTCTGAAAGTAGGCCAGTCGTCGGCTTCCGTCCCCACGTAACTAGTACCGGGGTGTTCCTGGAAAAACCCGGATACTCTTTATCCATATTTTTGGTCCCTTAAGGAGGTATCTGGTGCAGCGAACAAGGCAATCGGACTATGCGGCTTTATAACTTTTACTTAGCCATAGAAGTCTATAATTTTAAATTTTGGCGAAGCCCCTAGAATTCGGAGAGCCGAATTGGGACGCTATATACGCCTAAATCGGACGAGGCAGATTCATTGCCTAAAGCGGAAAAAATCTTTAAGGATTTTAAGACCTCTTGAACAGCGACTAGCTCTCGCCGCATCATGCCGGTCAGTTTTTGGCTTTCTCTACTGAGGTGCTCGTCCGGAAGAACCGGGACACAATCGCAGTAGTTCTGCCTGCGCTACCTTAGCCAATATAACGGAACGTAAGGTACCAAAACAAGGGAGCCGAGCAAACCCAACTATTGACCCAAGACATGATTCGGAGCTGATGCATATAGTGCTATAAGTTCGGGGTGTCGCACTGATGAAAGTGTTCGGACTTGCTTTGCCGTATTATGAGGCGCCATATGAAGCCCCTGGCAAATTAATCGTACCAAGGTGTACGGATGCAATATTAAATAAATATTTGCAAGAAAAATGCACAAATAGGAATAATAAGCCGACGCTATATATTATCTCCCATTGATGAATAATACGTTTAAGCGTATGTTTACAATGGTAGCATTTAAGCAGAAGTGAATAGGACTATTTAACATGTCCTATCCAAGGGCAGGCTGCATGTAGGTATGTAAAACAGGTAGAACGATCGTGAACAGATTCCACCTTGGTATTTCCTTTTGTGCGCAAAGCCTGTTGCCTCCTTGGTTTTCTCTCCTATGTAAGTCCGACACTCCGGCTCTTCTGAAGAGGCTGCTCTAAAGCAATGTCCTGAAAAATAAAAAGGGAGGATTATGAAGGTATGTAGCGGTTATACCGCACTGTTGACTGAGTCATTGCTCCGCCTCCGCCTATGTCCATGGTATTTTGAGTGCGTAATTGTGTACGCGTGGCACGCATGATGCTTTGATGGGGCTTGAGCGGAGGCCGGACTGCTAGTCGCGCTCTTGGCGTGCCTGATGATCCTGTTGCGGGGTGCTCCAGACTCGCTTGACGGTGCCCGAAGTTGTTATCGCCGGGTTGGTGGTTTGTTGGAGGAGGCCGCATTGTACTTCCGCCATGAGGGCTGCAGTATGCTCTTCCGTTCGGAGAGAGCGGTCCATGTTTCCATTGATTGTTATGACCCCGCGCGGTCCTAGCATCTTGAGCTTGAGGTAGGCATAGTGTGGTACCGTATTGAATCTAGCGAATGCGGTTCGTCCAAGCAGTGCGTGGTAACCACTACAGAAAGGGACGATATCGAAGATTAACTCTTTGCTTTGGAAGTTATCCGGAGATCCAAAGACCACTTCCAATGTTATACAGTCCGTGCAACAGGCCTCTACTCTAGGAATTACTCCTTTAAAGGTGGTTTTGGTGGGCTTGATCCTTGAAGGGTCAATGCCCATTTTGTGCACTGTGTCCTGATAGAGCAGGTTCAGGCTGCTGCCGCCGTCCATAAGGACTCACGTGAGGTGGAATCCGTCGATAATTGGGTCTAGGACCAATGCGGCTGAGCCGCCGTGACGGATGCTAGTAGGGTGATCCCTACGATCAAAGGTGATCAGACAAGCTGACCATGGGTTGGATTTGGGGGCGACTGGCTCCATCGCATAGACGTCCCGTAGTGCTTGCTTCCGTTCTCTCTTGGGAATATGTGTGGCGTAGATCATGTTGACCGTTTTCACCTGGGGGGTATTTCTTCTGTCCCCCCGTGTTCGAACGCCGGGGCTCTTTGTCATCGTCACTGTGCAGCCCCTTGTCCTTGTTTTCGGTGTTTATTTTGCCGGCCTATTTGAACACCTAGCACTCTCTGTTGGTGTGTATGGCTGGCTTGTCTGGGGTGCCATGAATTGGCACGAGCGCTCCAGTATGCGGTCCAGACTGTACGGTCCCTGATTGTTTCTTTTGAATGGCTTCTTCCGCTGATCGGATTTGGATCCGCTGAATCCGGCGTTGACTGCCGTGTCTTCGGTGTTGTCGCCGTTGTTCCGTCACTTGTATCTGTTGCGCCGTGGCTTGCCGTTATTGTCACGAATGTCCGAAGTGCCAGAATGTGGCGTGGTGCTGCTGTGAGTCAACCAGCTGTCCTCACCCGTGCAAAAGCGGGTCATTAGTGTCGTGAGAGCTGCCATGGGCTTGGGTCTTTCCAGGCCGAGGTGTCAGGCGAGCCACTCGTCACGGATATTATGCTTAAAAGCCGTCGGGGCTTCAGCGTCCGGACAGTCGACTATTTGGTTCTTTTTAGTTAGGAACCGAGTCCAGAATTTCCTGGCTGACTCTCCGGGCTGTTGAGTAATGTGGCTCAAGTCATCGACGTCCGGTGGTCGCACATATGTGCCCTGGAAGTTGTCGAGGAATGCGTCTTCCAGGTTTTCCCAACTGCCAATGGAATTTGTTGGTAGGCTGTTTAGCCAGTGTCAGGCGGGTCCTTTGAGCTTAAGGGGAAGATACTTGATGGCATGTAGAACATCTCCGCGGGCCATGTGAATGTGGAGAAGGAAATCTTCGATCCATACTGCGGGGTCTGTTGTGCCATTGTATGATTCGATGATTACGAGTTTGAACCCTTCTGGGAATTCATGATCCATCACTTCGTCACTGAAGTAGAGGGGGTGCATGGCGCCTCTGTGCCGGGCTAGGTGGCTACGCAGTTCAAATTGGTCTGGGTGGCTGTGTTCGGGCCTGTCAGACCTGTTGATAATGTATCCGGCGTGACAGTCATCGTCGCGTGTTGGGGCGCGCCCCCGTGATCCGTAAATCGATCTTGGCTGTCCTGCTTTGTTTTCCAGTATATCTTGCAGGTCCTGCCTATTGCCCCGGGCCGTAGTGTAATGGCGTGGGGGTGCGGGCTGGTATTTGATCTGATATGCCGTTTTATCCCGGCCACAGGGTGGCCGGTCAGCCGTGTGGCGCTCGAGTACATATTCCTCGGCTGCCAGGACTTCAGTCCATCTATCTGTGAGCAAGTCTTGATCAGCCTGGAGTTGCTGCTGCTTCTTTTTCAGGCTCCTCGAAGTGGCCATAAGCCGACGCTTGAAGCGTTCCTGCTCGACGGGGTCCTCAGGCATGCAGAACTCATCGTCGCCAAGGCTAATCTCGTCTTCGGAGGGGGGCATGTAGTTGTCCTCCTCCGGATATCCGTCAGTCGCCTGTTCGTCTGGGCTGACCTGCCCGTCTTCCTGCTCGGCCTGCTCGAAGGCAGGCTGATCAGGGTTGTATTCCTCTTCAGCACCATCCGGATTGTTTTCGTCTCCTGGGACGGTATTGCTGTGGCGGGGCTTGGAGCGGCGCCGATGACGCCCATGCTTTGCTTTTTTCCCTGAGGGGTTACCCTTCATTGCCTCATCGCCATTGGTTTCCTTCGGAGTGTCCACCATATATGTATTGTAGGAGGAGGTGGCTGTCCACCGCCCAGTGAGCGGTGGTTCCTGTTTTTCTCCTACATCATCGTCCATACCGTCGATGTCTTCGGAATCGAAGTCAAGCACGCCGGTTAGATCATCGACCGTGGCAATGAAGTGGGTGCTGGGTGGGCAACGAATTCCTTCGTCGCCTGCTTACAGGAGCCCAACCAGATTCGGCATGCTCAGGAGAGCGCGGACTAGAACCTATAGCCGGATACGAGTCCGGGGGTCCGGTGTCACAGGCTTCTTTGGAGGTGAGGCCTATGTTTGGCTCCACCGCCAATGAGTGTGCGGCCTGCGGGGCAGGGTCCATCCACCCGTCCTTGGGCCATGCAGTCTGCTCCGGATTTAGGTCCGGGGCTGCTGCAGGGGTGATATCCCGAGCATTGTCCGACAGCATGTCACGACCGGTTTTCCGGGTATTGATTTCCAGAAAGTGGTCGTTGTGCTCACCAGGCCCAGGATTACAATTAGCTGATGAGGCACCATCTTGATGCAGAAATTCCATGCAAAATACAAAGAAAATATGTAGTACAAGACCATTCTAGCCTTTGAGTACAACAAATGAATTCTAGTGGTTAATGGCGGAAGCGGTTTGTGGATCATCGGTGTCTATGGGACTCCATTTCCCACAGGAACAGCTGACCAGGTTAAGTCCTATCTTTGCGAGGCTGATATCACCTTTGCTTAGATTTCCGGGGTTGACATCACGTCGATCCTCTCCGTGCAAGAAATCTGGCCAAGACAATAGCCAGGGACAAGCCAGTGAGTACTTTGAATTTACTAGCAAACATTATGAACACAGGTATATCATAAATGATAATTATGCCCTGAAATATACTATAATCACATCGTCAGTCATAAAATAAATTCTCTGATGCATGGAAGCGGGTTATTTATATTCAACATGAATATGCAATAATGGAGTGAAATAAAATGCCACAGTCGGGCGTCTGTGCGACACCACATAAAGGGCTTATAAAGTATATAAATAATAAGCATGCCACAATCGGGCATCTCAGTGACACCACATAAAGGGCTTATAAAGTAAATAAATAACAAGCAATGCCACAGTCGGGCGTCTCAGCGACACCACATAAAGGGCTTATAAAGTAAAAAAAATAACAAGCAATGCCACAGTCGGGCGCCTCAGCGACACCACATAAAGGGCTTATAAAGTAAATAAATAAAAAGCAATGCCATAGTCGGGCGTCTCAGCGACACCACATAAAGGGCTTATAAAGTAAATAATCACAATGAATATCCAGGAGGTAGAACCGTCCTAGGGATATTCAATAATTCAATTAATATAATGGGTTAGTCCATAATAATAATAATCATAATCATCATAATCACCGGTCATAATCAATGTTCTGGTTTAGCTGTTTCTCCTCCGAAGACCAACACTAAGACCGACACTTGACCCATCCCAGACTGTAGTCCTTAACCATGGACATGGCTATTCGAATAGATTAAATCTTTGCAAAGGGTGTACTCTTTACCCACGAGTAACAGATTCCTTTAGTCCATCGGGACTAATTCCGTCTACGGTCTTTTAATTGAGAACACACCTGACATGCACACACCAGCTTAACTTACCGGTGTCTGGAATCACCCACGACACCTGTCAAGCAAAACTCTAAGTGGGGAGGCTACAACCTCGCGTAGCATGGGATCAAATTTATATCGCGCGCTCTAAGGGGTGCCCCCCTCTCGGTCCCAACCGGAAACACCCGTGCCCCCTGACCGGATGACTGGCTTTAATCCATGTTCGTGGAACCCTCATCCCGGCCCCACTGTACGGTGTGTGCTACAAAGGGGTTGACAATTTACTGAACCATACCCTACCTATGGCAGGGACAAGTGGTAGTACGAAACAAGTGTGGGGGTTACCGGAACAAGACTCGATCTATGGTCGACTCAGGAGGTATAAGTATTCCCTGCATGATCAACATACGAATATATATTTCACCCAACAGATAGAATCCCCACTCATCATACCCTGTCATGCCATACCGGGCACACTCGTCTCGACGAGGAACTAGGGACAAGCTCAGGTCTACCCAAGACAGAGACTTTCCCGGCTTCCTTCTGGCAGGCACGAAAAGCATACGAGGATGATTATTGTCACAAGCCTGACCATTTCCAACCGCGAGGAAATTTCCAATATGCATGAGATAATTAATATGCACTCATGAGTTTGAACCTATCGTCACATAAAATAACGGACACTCCGTGTCGAGGTGGTATTGCCATCGTGTCAGTCAACACACACAAAATTATGCCTGATTTCAGAATGCTTGCCTTCAAGTTGTGGTGGGGTGAGGTGCACTCCAAAACTTTGGAAAGTTATAATCTCCTCTCCAAATTCCTATTTTCAAAAATATCCAAACAACACATACTTTAAAAACAGCACAAAAAAGTTGTCTGAAATTTTTTCAAATAAATCTGAAAATAAACTAGACTAAATTTGAGAGAGGTAGGAAAAAGAATCAACTCATTTGGAGTCTTATTCAAAAAGATATAGCCAGTCAAAGTTTTGGTCAAAGTCTGTTTTTAAAATAAAACAAAAAAAGGAAAAACGTTTCGAACTGACCACGTCGAAGGCGTATTTTGATTTTACGCCTCCACTTATCCAGCATGGACCGTGCGTGGGTCACTGACAGTGGGCCCGCCTGGCCTACTGGTCAGGTTTGACTGGTCTCTCCTCCTTCCTCTTCCTCTGCCCGAGCGGAGGCAGGACTCCGGCGATGCTCGCCGGCGAACGGCGGCATCTTTCAGGGAACCGAGGCCATCCGCGGGCTCAGGGGGTCGAGGCGGTCATTCCGGTGGTCACCAGGGTTCCTGGGGTGGACGGAGCTGCCGGCGGCGAGCTCCGCAGCGGACGGTGGCCGTCGGGCAGAGTGGGTTTTCGCCTGCGGTGAGTCCTGATCAAAACAAAGTAGGGGGATGGGCTCACGAGAGGGAGAGGGAGTTCCTGGTGAAGAGAGTGGAGAGGGGGAGGCCCTGGTGGCACTCGAACGGCCGGGACAGTTGCGGCGGCTGCGGTTGCCGGAGATGGGGAAGAAGACCTCCCCGGGTCGATTGGCTGCCACGGGGGAACCAGGGGAGTGATTTGAGGCTGCCTTGGGAACGGGACATGCTCGGGGGCCTCTTATATAGCGTGGCCATGTCGGTTTGCGGCGGTCGCGGATAGGATCACCGGGGAACTGCCTCTCTTGTGCTGCAGGAGGACGTGGCGGCGACGAGCGCTAGGGGACACGCTTGTGGATGAGCTCGCGCTGCTCCAGGGGGCAGGTGGCAAGTCGGGGTGGCTCGGGTGGCGCCGACCGGGGCAGGAGCCACTGCGACGACCGCTAGCCGCCGTGGCCGACCTGACGGCGGCCCTGTGCAGCTCCAGGGGAGGGCTTGGATGGTTCTGGTGAGTGGCTGAGGTCAGGGGTGGGCTCTGCAGGTGAGCAAAGGTCGGGGGCGCGGATTGAGCGTGACGCGGCGGCTCGGGTGTGTGGCTGCAGTTGGCGCGCTCTGGGCGCGCCCAGTGCACGCCCACCAACTGCTCGGTGAAATGCCATGGCACTCCAGAGTGCTCGGGTGAGGTTGGCAAGCAACAGGACTAGGTTAGTGATAGAGAGAAGATCAAGGGACAAGGTGTTTAGGTCAGGGGACCGAGCTCACAATGCAAACAAAAACTCATGCCCAATCTGTCCATGCTCTCAAGGTGTTTGACAAAATGCCACAGGCACCTAGGCATTTCTTAGAGTGGCCAAATCTTCCAGAGTGCGGTCTCTTTAGATGAATGAGAGGGTGGTGAGGTTAGTTTGCCAAATGTAGAAACTTGTTAGTGCAAGTTTTGCAAAACTTCAATTCTGGACAGGGGGTAAATGGCATCATTACATGAACCAAACATGTCCCAATGGGTGCATGCTCCTGGACTTAGGGGTTTTGTAGGGTTGACTACAAGCAGGAGAAAGCACAAGGTCACTAGAGCAAAAATAATTAGGGTTGCAGTAGAAAACACAAGGCTGGACCAGAATGAAAAAGAGGTTGATTCTCTCAATTTTTCCAAAGAACATCACTAGGTTTTTGCATAAAGTTGAATTGCATGCTACCACTGACATCCCATAATTTTGGTAGAAGTTTTAAAGAAATATTTAAATAGGTTGTAGTGTAAAACTGCCCACTGGACCAGATTTGAAAACCTGGTGTAGAACTCAAAATATCCAATGAATTAAATATACTTTTGCATAAAAGTGATTTAAAAGCATCACATGACATCTCCAAATTTTGGTGGGATTTTTAAATAAATTTATCAAAGTGTTGCAGTGCAAATGGAACTCTGAAATTTATGAAAAGCCAATTTTGAGAAATAAAACTCAAAAAAATAATAATTATATAGATAATCCCACTGATAAAAGAATTGTTTTATTTGAGAGGGGAAATAAGTCCAAAAATGACTGAGAAGTTTTCACTTGGGGTAAAAACTCCATAGTAATAATGAAAAGAGTGGTTCTGAAATCAGAAGGAGATCCAGAAAATAAAAGTTTTAGTTTCGTGGCAAAATTTTAAATGTATAAAAACAAGGTCAAAATTTTGGGGTGTCACAACACTATCCCCCTTAAAGAAAAATCTCGTCCTCGAGATTTGTTAAGAGTTGTTTTTGAAAACAGCATTCCTGTTAGTTGGAACCAAAAGATTTATTCATAGCACGAACTCGTGTCGTCGAGGTTGGTCTTTGGTAGCTATGCTTGGGAATAAAAATGCAACTGCACACCAATATACTCATGCATGGCTACTATTAAAAACAGGGACGCACAGTCAAACAGCATTTAATAATGGCGGTACAGGATCACACAGTTACAAGACAAGGACATACTAAGACTCAGTACTACTCGAGCGACTCTAGTCTACCTCGTTAATATCTAATCGGGCTTGCCTCGTGGACGTCGAGGTTTCTCCACGGTTTTCATCGTCGGGATTAGCTGGAGGGGGTTGAGGGACTGCAGGGTCGGGGTAGCGATGATGACCATTTCGGGGATTGTTGGCTACAATCCCACTGGAGTGTGTTCCCAAAAGGCGACAAAGCACCTCTGGGGTCATCAAGGCATTTTGGTTGATGACTGGGGCAGACCTCAAAGACTCGATTGGTTGTCCGAACAGCACGACTGGGTTGTCGGTGTTGGGCTCTTCTTCTCCTCTTGCCGGGGCTCGGCGTGTCAGTTCTCCATGAGATGCGATCAGATCAAGGGTGATTTGATCGAACAGGTTCTCTAGCGCACTTACATAGCGCACTAGATGCAACAAAGCAGGATCTGTCTCGTGATCTCCGTTGGCAACTTGGGGTGGTCTACTACCCTTCATGGCTGGGGTAGTAGTAGAACGAGTAACAGTTAACTCTGGGCGACAAATGCCGGAGTTGAACTATAGCCTCTCGAGCAGCTAGTTGGATGGCTTGTGGCTCAAAGGAAGTTGTCCTTCTGGTGAACCTGTAGGGGCATTCTGGAGATAGACCCCTACCGTAGACGTGCACGGTGGCCCAGAATTGAAGGCTTTCACCGCCCATGGGTCCTTGGTACACAACGTATTCTGGGGGCTCTTCTAATGCAAAGGCACGGCGTGTGAGGTTCGCGAGCACGGTCACAAAACCTCCAAGGTTGGTTACTGCTGTCTCATTGTGCACGACGGGGCTAGGCATTATGGCTTGGTTTGAGGAATAAGCTGGGCTGTGCTGTGTTGAGGCTAGCGTGCCCTTTTTATAGAAAAAGGGAACGGAGTCTTCCTTCGTACGCTTGCGAATGGGAAAATTTATGCGTCGGTCACTGGCGCGTGATCGACAGCCTAGGCTGATAGGTTGGGCACGGACTGCTAAAAGGTGTCGGGTCACAGTGTGGCTATCTTGCATGGGAAGCTTGGTTGGGGTTCGGTTAAGGTCTGGTGGGTTGGTTAACCTAGGTTTATTGACCTAGCTAAGATAGGATTAGCCAATGGTCAGCCTGGCTCTGATACCAAGTTTGTCACGACCGGTTTTCCAGGTATTGATTTCTAGAAAGTGGCCATTGTGCTCACCAGCCCCAGAATTACTGTTAGCTGATGAGGCACCATCTTGATACAGAAATTCCAAGCAAAATACAAAGAAAATATGTAGTACAAGACCATTCTAGCCTTTGAGTACAACAAATGGATTCTAGTGGTTAATGGCGGAAGCGGTTTGTGGATCATCGGTGTCTATGGGACTCCATTTCCCACAGGAACAGCTGACCAGGTTAACTCCTATCTTCGCGAGGCTGCTATCACCTTTGGTTAGATTTCGGGGTTGACATCACGTCGCTCCTCTCCGTGCAAGAAATCTGGCCAACACAGTAGCCACAGACAAGCAAGTGAGTACTTTGAATGTACTCGCACATTATGAACAAGGGTATATCATAAATGATAATTATGCCCTGAAATATACTATAATCACATCGTCAGTCATAAAATAAATTCTCTGGTCCATGCAAGAGGGTTATTTATATGCAACATGAATATGCAATAATGAAGTGAAATAAAATGCCACAGTCGGGCGTCTCTGCGACACCACATAAAGGGCTTATAAAGTATATAAATAACAAGCATGCCACAGTCGGGCGTCTCAGCGACACCACATAAAGGGCTTATAAAGTAAATAATTAACAAGAAATGCCACAGTCGGGCGTCTCAGCGACACCACATAAAGGGCTTATAAAGTAAATAAATAACAAGCAATGCCACAGTCGGGCGTCTCAGCGACACCACATAAAGGGCTTATAAAGTAAATAATCACAACAAATATCCAGGAGGTAGAACCGTCCTAGGGATATTCAATAATTGGAGTAATACAATGGGTTAGTCCATAATAATAATAATCATAATCATCATAATCACTGGTCAAAATCAATGTTCTGGTTTAGCAATTTCTCCTCCGAAGACCGACACTAAGACCGACACTTGACCCATCCCAGACTGTAGCTCTTAACCATGGACACGGCTATTCGAATAGATTAAATCTCTGCAAAGGGTGTACTCTTTACCCACGAGTAACGGATTCCTTTAGTCCATCAGGACTAATTCCGTCTACGGTCTTTTAATTGAAAACACACCTAACTTGCACACACCAGCTTAACTTACCGGTGTCTGGAATCACCCACGACACCTGTCAAGCAAAACTCTAAGTGGGGAGGCTACAACCTCGCGTAGCATGGGATCAAATTTATATCGCGCGCTCTAAGGGGTTCCCCCCTCTCGGTCCCAACCGGAAACACCCATGCCCCCTGACCGGATGACTGGCTTTAATCCACGGCCGTGGAACCCTCATCCCGGCCCCTCTGTACGGTGTGTGCTAGAAAGGGGTTGACAATTTACTGAACCGTTCCCTACCTATGGCAGGGACAAGTGGTAGTACGAAACAAGTGTGGGGGTTACCGGAACAAGACTCGATCTATGGTCGACTCAGGAGGTATAAGTATTCCCCGCATGATCAACATACGAATATATATTTCACCCAACAGACAGAATCCCCACTCATCATACCTTGTCATGCCATACCGGGCACACTCGTCTCGACGAGGAACTAGGGACAAGCTCAGGTCTACCCAAGACAGAGACTTTCCCGGCTTCCTTCCGGCAGGCACGAAAAGCATACGAGGATGATTATTGTCACAAGCCTGACCATTTCCAACCACGAGGAAATTTCCAATATGCATGAGATAATTAATATGCACTCATGAGTTTGAACCTATCGTCACATAAAATAACGGACACTCCTTGTCGAGGTGGTATTGCCATCGTGTCAGTCAACACACACAAAATTATGCCCGAGTTCAGAATGCTTGCCTTCAAGTTGTGGAGGGGTGAGGTGCACTCCGAAACTTTTAAAAGTTATAATCTCCTCTCCAAATCCCTATTTTCAAAAATATACTAGACTAAAAAAGTTGTCTGAAATTTTTTCAAATAAATCTTAAAATAAACTAGACTAAATTTGAGAGAGGTAGGAAAAGGAATCAACTCATTTGGAGTCTTATTCAAAAAGATATAGCCAGTCAAAGTTTTGGTCTAAGTCTGTTTTTAAAATAAAACAAAAAAAAGGAAAAACGTTTCGAACCGACTACGTCGAAGGCGTATTTCGACTTTACGCCTCCACTTATCCAGCATGGACCGTGCGTGGGTCACTGACAGTGGGCCCGCCTGGCCCACTGGTCAGGTTTGACTGGTCTCTCCTCCATCCTCTTCCTCTGCCCGAGCAGAGGCGGGACTCCGGCGATGCTCGCCGGTGAATGGCGGCATCGTTCGGGGAACCGAGGCCATCCGCGGGCTCAAGGGGTCGAGGCGGTCCTTCCGGTGGTCGCCAGGGTTCCTGGGGTGTACGGAGCTGCCGGCGGCGAGCTCCGCAGCGGACGGTGGCCGTCGGGCAGAGTGGGTTTTCGCCTGCGGTGAGTCCTGATCAAAACTGAGTAGGGGGATGGGCTCACGAGAGGGAGAGGGAGTTCCTGGTGAAGAGAGTGGAGAGGGGGAGGACCTGGTGGCACTGGAACGGCCAGGACAGTGGCGGCGGCTGCGGTTGCCGGAGATGGGGAAGAAGACCTCCCCGGGTCGATTGGCTGCCACGGGGGAACCAGGGGAGTGATTTCAGGCTGCCTTGGGAACGGGACGTGCTTGGGGGCCTCTTATATAGCGTGGCCATGTCGGTTTGCGGCGGCCGCGGATAGGATCGCCGGCGAACCGCCTCTCTGTTGCTGCAGGAGGACGTGGCGGCAAAGAGCGCTAGGGGACACGCTTGTGGATGAGCTCGCGCTGCTCCAGGGGGCAGGCGGCGAGCCGGGGTGGCTCGGGCGGCACCGACCGGGGCAAGAGCCACTGTGGCCGGCTGCTAGCCGCCGTGGCCGACTTGACGGCGGCCCTGTGCAGCTCCAGGGGAGGGCTTGGATGGTTCTGGTGAGTGGCTGAGGTCGGGGGTGGGCTCTGCAGGTGAGCAAAGGTCGGGGGCGCGGATTGAGCGCGACGCGGCGGCTCGGGTGTGTGGCTGCAGTTGGTGCGCTCCGGGCGCGCCCAGTGCACGCCCACCAACTGCTCGGCGAAATGCCATGGCACTCCAGAGTGCTCGGGTGAGGTTGGCAAGCAACAAGACTAGGTTAGTGATAGGGAGAAGATCAAGGGACAAGGTGTTTAGGTCAAGGGACCGAGCTCACAATGCAAACAAAAACTCATGCCAAATATGTCCATGCTCTCAAGGTGTTTGACAAAATGCCACAGGAACCTAGGCATTTCTTGGAGTGGCCAAATCTTCCAGAGTGGGGTCTCTTTAGATGAATGAGAGGGTGGTGAGGTTAGTTTGCCAAATGTGGAAACTTGTTAGTGCAAGTTTTGCAAAACTTCAATTCTGGACAGGGGATAAATGGCATCATTACATGAACCAAAAATGTCCCAATGGGTGCATGCTCCTGGACTTAGGGGTTTTGTAGGGTTGACTACAAGCAGGAGAAAGCACAAGGTCACTAGAGCAAAAATAATTAGGGTTGCAGTAGAAAACACAAGGCTGGACCAGAATGAAAAAGAGGTTGATTCACTCAATTTTTCCAAAGAACATCACTAGGTTTTTGCATAAAGTTGAATTGCATGCTACCACTGACATCCCATAATTTTGGTAGAAGTTTTAAAGAAATATTTAAATAGGTTGTAGTGTAAAACTGCCCACTGGACCAGATTTGAAAACCTGGTGTAGAACTCAAAATATCCAATGAATGAAATATACTTTTGCATAAAAGTGATTAAAAAGCATCACATGACATCTCCAAATTTTGGTGAGATTTTTGAATAAATTTATCAAAGTGTTGTAGTGCAAATGGAACTTTGAAATTTATGAAAAGCCAATTTTGAGAAATAAAACTCAGAAAAATAAAAATTATATAGATAATCCCACTGATAAAAGAATTGTTTTATTTGAGAGGGGAAATAAGTCCAAAAATGACTGAGAAGTTTTCACTTGGGGTAAAAACTCCATAGTAATAATTAAAAGAGTGGTTCTGAAATCAGAAGGAGATCCAGAAAATAAAAGTTTTAGTTTCCTGGCAAAATTTTAAATTTATAAAAACAAGGTCAAAATTTTGGGGTGTCACACAGCAGGTCTAAGCCGTGCTCATCGTGACTGTCCGGCGCTCCGGGCACAGGCCCGACTCCGTCGAAGATCAAGTCTCCGCGGATATCGGCCGTGTAGTTCAGGTTTCCGAACCTGACCTGGTGGCCAGGGGCGTAGCTGTCAATCTGCTCCAGATGGCCAAGTGAATTGGCCTGCAGTGCGAAGCCGCCGAACACGAACATTTGTCCGGGGAGGAAAGTCTCGCCCTGGACCGTGTCGTTGACGATTGAAGGCGCCATCAAGCCTCGCAGCGGCGACACAGAGGAACTCTCAGTGAAAGCACCAATGTTGGTGTCAAAACTGGCGGATCTCGGGTACGGGGTCCCGATCTGTCCGTCTTAGGCTGATGGTAACAGGAAGCAAGGGGCACAATGTTTACCCAGGTTCGGGCCCTCTCGATAGAGGTAAAACCCTACTTCCTGCTTGATTAATATTGATGATATGAGTAGTATAAGAGTAGATCTACCACGAGATCGTAGAGGCTAAACCCTAGGAGCTAGCCTATGATGATTATGATTGTAATTTTGATCGGCCTTCTAAGGACCAACCTCTCCAGTTTATATAGACACTGGAGAGGGCTAGGGTTTACATGGAGTCGGTTACAAGGAAGGAAATATAATATCCGGATCGTCAAGCTTGTCTTCCACGCAAAGGAGAGTCACATCCGAACACGGGACGGAGTCTTGAGTCTTGTATCTGCACGCTCCAATAGTCTGGACGATGTATATAGTCCGGCTGTCTGGATACCCCCTAATCTAGGACTCCCTCAGCTACAGTGATCTCCCACCAGGCGGCGGGACTGTAGCCACGCTAAGCTGACCGAGTCAGCATCGTTAGCAGCACGGCTACAGTGAGCAGCCACCAACCAGACCCGCCGGCGGCGGGAGCGTCCTGTCGGCTCCGTACCAGACCAGTCGGCGGGGCCCGCCAGGCGGCGGGCCCCAGTAGTCGGCGGAGAAGCCAGGGGCCGGAGACACTGACAGCCGGGCCCAGCAGCCGACCAGATTACCATTGTATCCCTAGGGGGTAGGCCTATATAAACCCCCCAGGGCACCCATGCAAAGGTTCCCACCCCATTAGACCTATCCACATCCGTAGAGCAGGAGAGAGCTAGCCTTGACTTCTCCTTCCTCTAGCACACATCTCAAGGAGCAACTTTGTATCACTTGAGCCTTTAGTGATCATGCGGAGACCCCGCAGAGCAGGACTAGGGGTGTTATCTCCTAGGAGAGCCCCGGACCTGGGTAAAGTACACTGGCGTTCGTGCCTACGCCTCATCCCGCTTCCAGGCACCGGGGATGTTCTACTCGCTCCCACCATGATAAGCCACCCGTTGGCATATGTCGCCCCCAACCCCCGATAGTGATTGTAATTACATATATAATTTCAGGCCTCGTGAAGGAGAAAGCATCGCTCAAGCTTGGGGGAGGCTTAAGTCAATGTTATATTCATGCCCCAATCATGAGCTCTCTCGGGAAATGATTATTCAGAACTTTTATGCTCGGCTTTCTCTTAATAATCGCAACCTGCTCGATACTTCGTGTGCTGGTTCTTATATGCTGAAGACTATTGATTTCAAATGGGACTTATTGGAAAGAATTAAACGCAACTCTGAAGATTGGGGTTCCGACGATGGTAAGGAGTCAGGTATGACACCTAAGTTCGATTGTGTTAAATCTTTTATGGATACCGATGCTTTTCGTGGATTTAGCGCTAAGTACGGACTTGACTCTGAGGTATTAGCTTCTTTCTGTGAATCTTTTGCTACTCATGTTGATCTCCCTAAAGAGAAGTGGTTTAAATATAATCCTCCTATTGAAGCGAAAGTAGGTGCACCTATTACAGTTGAAGAAAAGACTATCACCTATAGTGATCCTATTGTTCCTACTACTTATGTTGAGAAACCTCCTTTTCCTGTTAGGATAAAGGATCATGCTAAAGCTTCGACTGTTGTTCGTAAGAGTAATACTAGGACTTATACACCTCCTGATCAAATTAATGTTCAACCTAGTATTGCTATGGTTAAAGATCTCTTGGATGATGATTTAGATGGGCATGTTATTTATTTTTGTGGTGAGACTCCTAATATTGCTAGACCAGACACTAAGACACATAGACTGGTCATAGGCATGCCTGTTATTTCTGTTAAAATAGGAGATCATTGTTATCATGGCTTATGTGATATGGGTGCTAGTGCTAGTGCAATACCTTATACCTTATATCAAGAAATTATGCATGACATTGCACCCATTGAATTAGAAGACATTGATGTTACTATTAAGCTTGCTAATAGGGATACCATTAAACCCTTTGGGATTGTTAGAGATGTTGAAGTTTTATGTCGGAAGGTTAAATACCCTGCTGATTTTCTTGTTCTTGGCTCCCCACAAGATGATTTTTGTCCCATTATTTTTGGTAGACCCTTCTTGAATACAACTAGTGCTAACATCGATTGTGAAAAAAAATATTGTCACTGTTGGCCTAGATGGTATGTCTCATGAGTTTAATTTTGCTAAGTTTCATAAACAACCTCATGATAGGGAACCACCTAGTAAGGATGAGATTATTGGTCTTGCTTTCATTGTCGTATCTCCTGCTGATCCGTTAGAACAATATTTGCTAGACCATGAAAACGATATGTTTATGAAGGAAAGAAGGGAAATAGATGAAGTGTTTCTTAAACAGGAACCTATGCTGAAACATAACCTTCCCGTTGAAATTCTTGGGGATCCTCCTCCACCAAAGGGTGATCCCGTGTTTGAACTCAAACCATTACCTGATAATGTTAAGTATGCTTATCTTGATGAAAAGAAAATATATCCTATTATTATTAGTCCTAACCTTTCAGAGCAAGAAGAAGAAAGATTATTGAAAACTCTGAAGAAGCACCGAGCAGCTATTGGATATACTCTGGATGATCTTAAGGGTGTTAGTCCCACGTTATGCCAACACAAAATTAAATTGGAGGACGATGCCAAACCCGTTAGAGATCCTCAACGACGACTAAATCCCAAGATGAAGGAAGTTGTAAGAAAGGAGATACTAAAGCTCCTTGAGGCAGGTATTATTTATCCCGTTACTGATAGTGAATGGGTAAGCCCTGTCCATTGTGTTACTAAAAAGGGAGGTATTACCGTTGTTCCTAATGATAAAGATGAATTGATCCTGCAAAGTATTATTACATGTTATAGGATGGTAATTGATTTCCGTAAGTTAAATAAAGCTACTAAGAAAGATCATTACCCTTTACCTTTTATCGATCAAATGCTATAAAGACTATCCAAACACACTCATTTTTGCTTTCTAGATGGTTAATCTGGTATCTCTCAGATACCTGTGTCAGCAAAGGATCAATCTACAACTACTTTTACTTGCCCTTTTGGTACTTTTGCTTATAGATGTATGACTTTTGGTTTATGTAATGCACCTGCTACCTTTCAAAGATGCATGATGGCTATATTCTCTGATTTTTGTGAAAAGATTTGTGAGGTATTCATGGATGATTTCTTCGTTTATGGATCCTCTTTTGATGATTGTTTGAGCAACCTTGATCGAGTTTTCCAGAGATGCGAAGACACTAGTCTCGTCCTGAATTGGGAAAAGTGTCACTTTATGGTTAATGAAGGCATTGTCTTGGGGCACAAGATCTTCGAGAGAGGTATTGAAGTTGATAAAGCCAAGGTTGATGCTATTGAAAAGATGCCATGTCCCAAGGACATAAAAGGTATAAGAAGTTTCCTTGGTCATGCTGGTTTTTATAGGAGGTTCATTAAGGACTTTTCTAAAATCTCTAGGCCTCTGTCTAATTTATTGCAAAAAGATATTCCTTTTATCTTTGATGATGATTGTCTAGAAGGATTTGAAATACTTAAGAAAACTTTGATCACTGCACCTATCATTCAGCCACCTGATTGGAATTTACCTTTTGAAATTATGTGTGATGCTAGTGATTATGTTGTAGGTGTTGTTCTAGGGCAAAGAGTTGATAAGAAATTGAATGTTATCCAGTATGCTAGTAAGACTCTTGATACTGCCCAGAGAAATTATGCTACTACTGAAAAAGAATTCTTAGCAGTTGTGCTTGCATGTGATAAGTTTAGACCTTATATTGTTGATTCCAAAGTTACTATTCACACTGATCATGCTGCTATTAAATATCTTATGGAAAAGAAAGATGCTAAGCCTAGACTCATTAGATGGGTTCTCTTGCTCCAAGAATTTGACTTGCATATTATTGATAAAAAGGGAGCTGAGAACCCCGTTGCAGACAACTTATCTAGGTTAGAGAATGTTCTTGATGACCCACTGCCTATTGATGATAGCTTTCCTGATGAACAATTAGCAGTCATTAATGCTTCTCATACTGCTCCTTGGTATGCTGATTATGCTAATTACATTGTTGCTAAATTTATACCTCCTAGTTTCACATACCAGCAAAAGAAAAAGTTCTTTTATGATTTAAGACATTACTTCTGGGATGACCCACACCTTTATAAAGAAGGAGTAGATGGTGTTATTAGATGTTGTATGCCTGAGCATGAACAGGAACAGATCCTACGAAAGTGTCACTCTGAATCCTATGGAGGACACCACGCTGGAGATAGAACTGCACACAAGGTACTACAATCTGGTTTTTATTTGCCTACTCGCTTCAAAGATGCTCGTAAGTTTGTTTTATCCTGTGATGAATGTCAAAGAATAGGTAACATTAGTAGACGTCAAGAAATGCCTATGAATTATTCTCTTGTTATTGAACCATCTGATGTTTGGGGCTTTGATTATATGGGACCTTTTCCTGCATCTAATGGTTATACACATATTTTAGTTGATGTTGATTACATTACTAAGTGGATAGAAGCTATCCCAACTAGTAGTGTTGATCATAACACTTCTATTAAAATACTTAAAGAAGTTATTTTTCTGAGGTTTGGAGTCCCTAGATATCTTATGACTGATGGTGGTTCACATTTTATTCATGGTGCTTTTCGTAAGATGCTTGCTAAGTATGATGTCAATCATAGAATTGCATCACCTTATCATCTGCAGTCTAGTGGTCAAGTAGAGTTGAGCAATAGAGAGCTCAAATTAATTTTGCAAAAGACTGTGAATAGATCTAGAAAGAATTGGTCCAAAAAAACTTGATGATGCATTATGGGCCTATAGAACTGCATACAAAAATCCTATGGGTATGTCTCCATATAAGATGGTTTATGGAAAATCTTGTCATTTACCTCTTGAACTTGAACATAAGGCATATTGGGCTATTAAAGAGCTCAACTATGACTTCAAACTTGCCTGTGAGAAGAGGTTGTTTGATATTAGCTGACTTGATGAATGGAGAACCCAAGCCTATGAGAATGCCAAGCTGTTCAAAGAAAAAGTCAAACGCTGGCATGATAAAAGGGTACAAAAGCGCGAGTTCAACGTAGGAGATTATGTGTTATTATTCAACTCTCATTTAAGATTTTTTTTGCAGGAAAACTTCTCTCTAAATGGGAAGGTCCTTATGTTATCGAGGAGGTCTATCATTTTGGTGCCATAGAAATCAACAACTTCGAAGGCACAAGTCCAAGGGTTGTAAACGGTCAAAGAATTAAACATTATATTTTAGGTAATCCTATCAATGTTGAAACTAATATTATTGAAACTGTAACCCCTGAGGAATACATAAGGGACACTTTCCAGAATGTTCTAGATTCCGAAAAGGAATAGGTATGTGGTACGGTAAGTAAACCGACTCAAAACAACTCCAATGGAAATTTTTATCAGTTTTGGAATATTTAAGAATTTTAGAAAGAAAGAAGTATTCCGAAAGGGACACGAGGCCCCCACGAGAGTGGAGGGCGCGCCCCCCTCCATTGGGCGCGCCCCCTGTCTCATGGGCACCTCGTGTGCCTGCCGGACTCCGCTTTCTTGCACATTATGTATTTTGGTCGGTAAAAATTCATTATATATGCTCCCAAAGGTTTTGACCACCGTATCACGCAAATATCCTCTGTTTTCATTTCGAGCTGTTTCTGTTTCAGATCTAGAGCATCATGTCGTCTCCAAGCGCTCCCAAGGACAAGTTTTTCGAGAGGGTTATCAACCCCTATCTCGCGGAGGTGCTGCAACACCCTCAAACCATTGAGATGCGTGAGGGGGTGCTGCACATCCGCGATGTGGAGGGACCAAGGCGTACTGGAAGCGTGGAGATAAAGCTCGAAGCCGTAGAGCAGCAAGTTTTCAAGTGCCAAGGGATGGTGGAGCATGGACTCAACGCCAACCAGATGATGATCACGGAGTTCACCAACAACCAAAAGTTAGATGCCAAAGTCATTGGGGATACCATCTTCAAGCTTCAACAGAAAATCGAGCACCTCCAAGCCCAGATCTATGACCTGCAAAACCAGAACTGTGAGTATGAATATAGATTCAAGAGAATGAGTTTGGCTGCAGATTTAAGGATCCCGGAGACTCGATCATCCTTCTATGATGGTGAGCCTATGCCTTGGAAGACGGACGACAAGCCTACATCATCAACAACTCCTACTTCACCACCTCCGGGGACATAATTACATGGGTATGGGAACTCCCCTTGGCAACTGCCAAGCTTGGGGGAGGTGCCCCGGTATCGTATCACCATCACACTCCTATCTTTACCATTTTATTTAGTTTGATCCTTTTAGTAGTATCTTGATCTAGTAGATTGAAGTTTTGATATCAAGTAGTTTTTAATTTTGCATTGTGATCTCTTTTTGTAATAAAGATTAGTGTTGAGTCAAGGGCTTTGCTATGTTGCTATGATCTTCAGAAAGTAGAAAGAATAAAAGGGTTCATATTGATCTTATGAATAGTGATGACTTCACATATAGAAAGTATGAGGCATAAAAATTGTTGAGAGTTGATAAACGTAGTCTTGGTCATCGTTGCAATTAATAGGAAGTGATAAGGAAAGAGAGGTTCACATATAAATATATTATCTTGGACAACTTTTATAATTGGGAGCACTCATTAAGTATGACATGCTAAAAGAGTTGACGTTGGACAAGGAAGATAACGTAATGGTTTATGTTTTCTGACATCTCAGTTAAAGTATATTGTCATCGACCTTCCAAATATGTTGAGCTTGCCTTTCCCCCTCATGCTAGCCAAATTCCTTGCACCAAGTAGAGATACTACTTGTGCTTCCAAATATCCTTAAACCCAGTTTTGCCATGAGAGTCCACCATACCTACCTATGGATTGAGTAAGATCCTTCAAGTAAGTTGTCATGTTGCAAGCAATCAAAATTGCTATCTAAATATGTATGACTTATTAGTGCAGAGAAAATAAGCTTTGTACGATCTTGTTGTGGAACTAATTGCTACTTCTTGAGCTTGCGTTGGTTTTCCTCGAAGAGGAGAGGGTGATGCAGCAAGTGTAGCATAAGTATTTCCCTCAGTTTTGAGAACCAAGGTATCAATCCAGTAGGAGGCTCCTCAAAAGTCCCACGCACCTACACAAACAAACTGAGAACTCGCAACCAACGCAATAAAGGGGTTGTCAATCCCTTCACGGCCACTTGTGAAAGTGAGATCTAATAAAGATAGTATGATAAGATAAATATATTTTTGGTATTTTATAATATAGATGCAAAAAGTAAAGATGGAAATAAAAGTAGATTGAAAGCAAATAAGATAAGAGATAGACCCGGGGGGCATAGGTTTCACTAGAGGCTTCTCTCAAGATAGCATAAGTATTACGGTGGGTGAACAAATTACTGTCGAGCAATTGATAGAAAATCGCATAGTTATGAGATTATCTAGGCATGATCATGTATATAGGCATCACGTCCATAACAATTAGACCGACTCCTGCCTGCGTCTACTACTATTACTCCACACATCGACCGACTCCTGCCTGCATGTAGAGTATTAAGTTCATAAGAATAGAGTAACGCATTAAGCAAGATGACATGATGTAGAGGGATAAACTCATGCAATATGATATAAACCCCATCTTGTTATCCTCGATGGCAATAATACAATACGTGCCTTGCAACTCTTTCTGTCACTGGGTAAGGACACTGCAAGATTGAACCCAAAGCTAAGCACTTCTCCCATGGCAAGAAAGAACAATCTAGTAGGGAAAACCAAACTGATAATTCAAAGAGACTTGCAAAGATAACTCAATCATACATAAAAGAATTCAGAGAAGATTCCAATATTATTCATAGATAAACTTGATCATAAACCCACAATTCATCGGATCTCGACAAACACACCACAAAAAGAGTTTACATCGAATAGATCTCCATAAGAGAGGGGGAGAACAATGTATTGAGATCCAAAAAGAGAGAAGAAGCCATCTAGCTAATAACTATGGACCTGTAGGTCTGTGGTAAACTACTCACAACTCATCGGAGGGGCAAGGATGTTGATGTAGAGGCCCTCCGTGGTTGATTCCCCCTCCGGTAGAGTGTCGGCGAAGGCTCCAAGATGAGATCTCGCGGATATAGAAGGTTACGGCGGTGGAAATTGTGTTTCGTGGTGCTCCTGGATGTTTTCGGGGTACATAGGTAAATATATGTCACGACCGGTTTTCCAATAAACAGCTTATTGAGAAACCGACCCTTATATAGACCAGTATAGGAAGAATCTCCTTACTAGCAGACAAATCCTTGATATAGAAATCCAGAATTACTAATTATTATACAAGGTTGAGCTGAGGCTGCTCAACAATTTATTACAAGCATGCCAATATTATACATAAGGGCGAATATGACACAAGCGTGTGGTGGCATACTACTGAGTTGTAATAAAAGTGGTGGTGGATATGTCACAGTGGAGTGGGTGACATGACTCCTAATCTTACAGCTCATCGAGCGTCGGAGTGAGGCTCGATGATTTTATTCGGGTAGCGGAAGCGTATATGATACTAGTGACCAATTCCAGGATAGCACGGGACTGACTGGGACTCCTCTAGGCGTCGGACTCGCTATCGTACTCTTCATCCATAAGGTCGTCTTCGTCAACATCTGGCCAAACCAACAAGCCAGGTGAGTACTTTGAATGTACTCGCAAGACAGTTCAGACATAAGATATAACAAATGCAAACATGATGCACATGAGCAGTTAGCAATGCACACTCAAATAATAAATTTTCATGACAGGTTAAATAAAAAAGGAAGTCAGGCGGTAGTCCTCCCGAAATCCCAATAAAATAACTGAAAACCGATCAGGTGTCTGAAGCGACGCCTCGAAAGGTAGAAAAATAAATTAACATGCCGCAGTCGGGCGTCCGAGCGATACCACATAAAGGGCTTATATTGAAATGTAAATGACAGTGCGTGCCACATTCGGACGTCTACGCAACATCTCGGAAATGGCTTATAATGAAAGTAAATAACATGGATGCCACAGTCAGATGTCTGAGCGACATCACATACAGGGCTTATAACAAAAGATAAACAACCAGAATGCCATAGTCGGACGTCTGCGCGACGTCACATAAAGGGCTTATAACAAAAATAAACAACAAGAATCCCACAGTCGGTCATCTACGCGATGTCACATAAAGGGCTTTTAACAAAGAAAATAAACCACAAGAATGCCACAGTCGGACGTCTGCGCGACGTCACGTAAAGGGCTTATATTTCATCATCCGAACTCAAGTTGTTCATGAAATTAAGTCATTCCAAGAAAATACTCAGTAATAATAAGCAGGTTACTCCATCCACAGGAATAACATTCAGCCGGGTTTACCATTCATGTTTGTTCACCGGGGATTGTCACTGAAACTGACTCTGAGACTGACATAGATAAGTTGACCATAGTCCTTGACCATAGATACGGTTACTCGAATGATTTTGACTCTGCAGAGTTTGTACTATTTAACCACAGCTAACGGATTCCAGTAGTCACGAAGGACTAGTTCCGTTTACGGTATTTCAGAAGAAACCCATCTAACCAGTACACACCCATTCCACATCCCGATGCCAGGAATCACCCTAGGCAACGTTCAAGAAAAACTTTGAGATGGGGAGGCCACAACCTCAAGTAGCATGGGATCAAATTTATATCGCGCGCTCTACGGGGTGCCCCCCTCTCGGTCCCAACTGGAAACACCCATGCCCCCTGACCAGATGACTGGCTTTAATCCAGGGCCATCGAAACCTCATCACGGCCCCTCTATTTGGTGTGTACAAGGAAATAGGTTTGCAACTTTCTAAACCATATTCTTTGTAGAAAACATGTGGTAGCACAAAAGGGAAACGGATGGTAACGTGACTTGATCCACGTTATCACTAGAGTTAAATGGTTTGGCATAAGATTGGCATGCTTCAACAATACCATCTTACCACCTTTCATGTCATCACGTGATCATGTGAACTCACATCAAATAACACATCGGGTTTCGAAGCTCACTTGTTTTAGCTTTGCATGCAATATAACACTTACTGATATTCATATAAACATGCCATGAAATAACTACTCAAGCAAACATGCAAAACACTCATCATATCAAAGGTTCGAACATGCTTGCCTGGTTCGGAGTAGTCAGAGTCTAGCTTGGTGAAGTTTGCGGTTTCGTCACCTCCTCCGGTATCTACGGTATAAAGAAAACGCGTACTAACATAAATACCGTGTGTGCACAAAAAATGTTCTAAATATTTTTCAAATAAATATGATAAAAAACTAGACAGAATAATAAAGATGACAGAAAGAGAATCAATCAAAAATCATTTCCTGTTTAAAAGTTATTAAGGTTTTAGTCCAAGGACTCATCTATAATGAAACATAAAGTTTCCAGGGGTCGTTTATAAAAACAGAAAATGTTTCGATTAGAAACACGCCAACTCCAAAGGAAAACGTATCCTGCTCGAAGGCGTCTTCAGAAAACGGTTCAAAAAGAAGAAAACACTGACGAGGGGGTCCCACCCGTCAGGTTTGAATCTTCAAAACAGAGTCACCGGCGCCCGAAGGCTGCGGTGGTCGCCGGCGGCGATCCACGGCGAGTTAGCAGGAGTGGATGGTAGCTATGGACTCGGGGTGCTCTTCCACGTCTGTGGGTGGTGGAGTTGGTCGTCAGCGAGCACCACGTCCACGGCGGCCTTTACTCCGGCGGACGGTGGTTCGGGCGGTGGTGGATCTCGCCTAGGAGAGCTGCAAATGCCAAATCGAGACTAGGGTCAGACGTGTGGGTGCACTAGAGGGTTGCTGACGCGTTTTGGGAGGCGGAGGTGTTCTCACCAGAGTGGATCGTGCCGGAGCCCGAAGCGGATCGGGGCGGCTGGAGTCCGGGAAGGAGACCTCCTCGAGGTCCTCCTAGTGGCTAGGCGGGGCTCTGGTGGGGTGGAGGAGTGGCGTTGGGTCGAGAATGAGCTCGAGGGCTCCTTTTATAGCCGGTCCGAGGTGGTGGCCGAGAACAGGATAACTCCGGCGATGATTACGGAGAGGCAGTGGTCGGTCAGGTGATTTAGGGGCTAGGCATCACCGCGAGGGTCTACTGGTCCTGTTCAAGTGCTAAGCTCGGCCTACCTTGGGTGATACTCCAAGTTTCCGACGGAACGGCTCACGGAGCTCGTCGGCAGCAGAGAGCACGCTCTGCACTGCTCAGGCCACGGCGACGGTGCCGCGGCATGCACAGGCAAGCGGACAGCCATGCGGAGGCTTCGGGAGGCTTGGGCGGTGCTGGACTGCACCAAAAGGTGGTGCTGGTCCCTGCTGGCCGCCACGGGTGGCTTTGCCACCGCAGAAGTTGCCGGCGTCGGCGAGACACGTCGCATCCGACGCTTGTGCCCGTCCAAACGACCGTGCGGCGCTCCAGATATGAAGAAGGAGCAATGAGCATCATGCCGACGCGGGCACTGGCGAGATTGACGCCGAGGCTCTGAAGAAAACGACGTTGTCGACTGAACCCAACACTGAATCTCTGAACTTTACTGAAATTGAATAGAAACAGTGCACGCCAGGTGTTTGATGAAATGATTTTGGCACGTGAAATTTTTTTCTGGAGCTGATCTTTGGTGAGGTGGTCCCTTGATGCAACTAGGGGTTGCCTGATTTATCCCAGAATTTTTGGAGAAGAAAATTATTGAATTTCACAAAAAATGACAAATCTGGTCCAAACTTGCAATGAGCAAAACTTGAAAATTTTGAACTGTGGACAAGTGGGTCTTGATGGATCTAGGTTGGGGGTGCTAAGGACTAGTCAGAGGAGTTTGTTTGGGATCAAAACTCAAAAGTAATCTGGTACTTCCTTTGTAAAACACCTAGGTCCAAAATAAATGACAGAAATAGTTTTGGGAATAAAATAAATAGAATAAAAATCAAAAATGGGTTGAACTTGCTGGGATTGGATATTTGACTTGACCCAAAGTGGAGGGAGGGGTTTTGGAAGAAAGTTTCAACAAGGAGCATGGCAAAAGAGAATGGTTTGAAATAAAAGAATAAATCCAAAACCCATAGGATTTCTTTTTAATTGAAAATCTTTCCAAGAATTAACTGTGATGAGTCAACACCAATGAAAAGCCTTCAATACCAAACATCAAGGTTGAGGATGACCCAAAATACAATATTTGCCAAAAGAGAAAATTTTGAGAAGAAGAGTCTTTTTTGAAAGATTTTAAATAGCCTCCTTCAAATCAATTAAAGAATTTGCTAAAAACCAAATCAAAATTTTTGGAGTTTCACAACACCTACCACCTTAGGAAAAATCTCGTCCCCGAGATTTCAGCAGATCCTCAAATAGGTGCGGGTGTCCTGCTCGAAGAAAATCCTCTCTTTCCCATGTTGCTTCATCCTCGGTGTGATTACTCCACTGAACTTTGAAAAACTTAATTGTTTTCTGACGGGTCCTCCTTTCAGACTCCTCCAATATTTTTATTGGACGTTCCCTCTAGGTGAGGTCCGGTTGCACGTCAATGTCTTCATGAGATACATGCTTCTCTGGGTTTCTTACGCATTTTCTCAACTGTGAGATGTGGAACACGTCGTGGACGTCTGACAGTTCTTCGGGTAGGTCTAGCTGGTAGGCTACTGTGCCTCTTCACGCAACTACACAGAAGGGTCCGATGAATCTTGGTGCTAGCTTTCCTTTAACTTTGAATCGTTGCAGGACCCTCATAGGAGATACTCGTAGGTACACATACTCACCGGGTTCAAAGCTGACTCCCCGGTGTTTTCGATCGTAATAACTCTTCTGTTGGCTTTGAGCTGTCTTGAGTCGGTCCCTGATTAGCTTAACTTTCTCCCAGCTTCCTTGAGCATGTCTGGGACGAAGATACGACTGTCTCCGGTCTCTGACCAATTTAGTGGGGTACGACATCTCAGCCCATACAAGGCTTCAAAAGGTGCCATTTGTAGGCTGGCTTGGTAACTGTTGTTATACGCGAACTCGGCATATGGCAAGCTTTCTTCCCAACTGGTTCCATAGGTGAGGACACACGCTCTCAGCATGTCCTCTAGAATTTGGTTCACGCGTTCAGTTTGTCCATCAGTCTCAGGGTGGTATGTTGTACTGAATGCTAGTTGAGTTCCCAGAGCTTGTTGTAATTGATCCCAAAATCTAGAGACGAATTGAGTGCCTCTGTCAGATATTATAGTCTTTGGAATTCCATGCAGACAAACTATATGGGAGAGATAAAGTTTGGCAAGTTTCTGAGCGGTGTGGGTCATCTTTACTGGGATGAAATGTGCCACCTTAGTCAATCTATCTGTGATGACCCATATGGCATCATTTCCGTATCGCGACCGAGGTAGTCCGACAATAAAATCCATTCCAATTTCGTCCCATTTCCACTCGGGTACCTTGTTTGGCTGTAATAGTCCTGCTGTTTTTTGGTGCTCGGCTTTAATGCGTTGACACGAATCACAACATGCAATGAATGTGGCTATATCCCTTTTCATACCGTGCCACCAAAAAATTTCCTGAATGTCCTTGTACATTTTGGTCCCTCCAGGATGGATTGAATATGGAGCGGTGTGGCCTTCGCTAGAATTTGCTGTTTAAGACCTTCCATATTTGGTACGTAAAGCCTATCTCCGTACCACAATATTCCCTTATCGTCTATGACGAATTCTGAGGCCTTGCCCAAACTCACTTTCCTTTTAATGCCTTCGATGCTGGGGTGCCCATGCTGAGCCTCCTTAATCTGTTCCATTAGGGTAGGCTATATTTCAAAATTTGACACATTTCCCTCCGTGACCATCACCAAGTTGAGTTTGGCGAACTCCTGCTGAAATTCAGGTCTCAAGTTTGGTAGACCGTCGTTGCTCGAACTGGGGTTCCGACTAAAAGCATCCGCCACTACATTTTCTTTTCCTGGGTGGTAGTGAATGCCAACATCATAATCTTTCACTAATTCCAACCAGCGTCATTGTCGCAAATTGAGTTTTGGTTGTGTGAAAATATATTTGAGCCTTTTATGGTCAGTATATATTTCACAACGATTCCCAAGCAAAAAGTGTCTCCACTCTTTGAGTGCATGAATGACTGCTGCCAACTCCAAGTCATGAGTGGGATAATTTTCTTCATGCCTTCATAGTTGCCTGGAAGCGTATGCGACTACTTTGCCTTCTTGCATTAATACGCATCTGAGGCCCTTCCTGGATGCGTCACAATACACTTCAAAACTTTTGTGTATGTCTGGTACAACGAATACTGGTGCTGTCGTTAATTTCCATTTGAGTTCTTGGAAACTTTTCTCGCAAGCTTTAGTCCATACAAATTTCTTATCCTTCTTGAGTAACTGTGTCATTGGTTTTGCTATGGTGGAGAACCCTTCAATAAACCTTCGGTAATATCCTGCGATTCCCAAGAAACTTCATACATCCGTTACGCTGGCTGGTGGTTTCTAGCCAAGTACGGCCTTGACCTTTTCCGGGTCTACGACAACACCTTCTTGGGCTAGTACATGGCCTAGAATACCAACCTGTCTTAACCAAAATTCACATTTGCTGAACTTGGCGTATAATTGATGTTTCCTTAATTCTCCCAGTACGATCCTGAGATGCTCAGCTTGCTCTTCTGGTATCTTGGAGTATACCAGAATATCATCAATGAACACCACAACAAATTTGTCCATAAATTTCATAAATACTTTGTTCATGAGGTGTACAAAATATGCGGGGGCGTTTGTCAGTCCAAACGGCATTACTGTAAACTCATATAGTCCGTACCTGGAGGTGAATGTTGTCTTGGGAATATCTTCTGTCCGTACTTTTAATTGATGATACCCCGACCTTAAATCAATTTTTGAGAAAACCTTGGCTTGTGCGAGCTGGTCAAATAAGTCATTTATCCGTGGCATTGGATATTTGTTTTTGATGGTGACCATGTTGAGTGCTCGATAGTCTATACATAATCTTAGTGTCCCATCCTTTTTCTTGGCAAATAATACTGGTGAACCCCAAGGTGAGGAGCTGGCTCGTATAAATCCCTTGTCCAGTAATTCTTTTATTTGCTTCTTTAATTCTACCAACTCGGAGGGTGCCATGCTATAGGGCTTCTTATAAATGGGGGTGGTTTCAGGTGCTAGCTCAATGATGAACTCTATTTCCCGGTCTGGCGGCATGCTTGGTAGCTCTTCGGGAAATACATCGGGGAACTCACACACCACTGGAACTTTGCTTAACTCTGAAATGTCCACCTTGTTCAACCTTGGTTGTCATGATATTTGTCTTTCTTGAGCTGCAATTTTTATTGTCTTCCCGTGATGATGGGTAAGAATTACAGTCCGATTGAAGCAGTCAATAAATCCTTTGTTGGTGGTTAACCAGTCCATTCCTAGGATAACATGCAGTCCCTTATTTTCCAATACAATGAGGTTTGCATGAAACTTTAGTCCTTCAAACTCAATAACCACACCTTGGCAGTAACTCTGAGTAACTTGCTTAATCCCGGGGGACTTGATGATCATGGATTTTTCCAAGGGAAGCATCGAAAAATCATTTTGCAAAGAAAATTTCATTGAAATGAACGAGTGAGAAGCTCCAGAATCAAACAAAACTGTGGCAGGTATTGTGTTGATAGGGAACGTACCGAGTACCATATCCGGGGCATTCTGTGCTTCCTCCTTGGTCACATGGTTCAAGTGACCCTGTTGTGATTGTTATTGGTGTTGAAGTTGTTTCGCTTGGGCGTTGAATTATTGCCACCGTTGTTCAGCTTGGGGGCCGAGTTTCTTGGCTTCGGACACTGCTTGGCATAGTGTCCTTCTTCTCCACGTAGCAAGTAACACCTGGGCGATATGTAAAATCCTTGTCCCTCGCATGGAAATTTTTGTTTGGGCGTGAAACATTGGTCGTAGGTTTGTGTGCCCCACCTTTCTGAAAATCAGTCTTGCTCCGGTTGTTGCGAGCAAGAATAGTCTGGTCCCTTTTGCGCTTGCGAAAATCCTCCAGGCTATGGTGCTCATTTCCAGTGTAATAGCTTTGTCTACAAGTGTTTTGAAATCCGGGAAGGTGTGTACGACTAGCTGGCATTTAAGTGCTGGTGCCAGACCGTCCAGGAATTTTTCCATCTTTTTGTTTTCATTCATATGCTCTTCGTTGGCATAACGAGACAATAGAGTAAACTGACTATTGTACTCAGTCACTGTCATGGTTCTCTGCTTGAGGTCATCAAACTCCCTTTTCTTGATCTTCATAGTACTTCTGGGAATGTGCGCCCCACGAAAACCTTCTTTAAATTCTTCCCAGGTGATGTCATTTTCATTGGGGTTCATGTGTAGGAATTCTCCCACCATGATGCAGTTGCTCCAGTGAGATAGTGAGGTGCATATAGTACCTTCTCACGGTCCGAACATTGTGCAATAACTAATTTCCTTTCAATGTCTTGAAGCCAATCATCGGCCTCAAGAGGTTTGTCAGTATGAGAGAACGTTGGGGGACGCGTCTTTTGTAGTTCACACAATTTTGATTGCTGCTGATACGGTCCATGGTGATTTCCCATATTGATGACATGGTTCATCATTTCTTGATGCTGTTGCTGGCTTTGCTCATAAAGGCGGCATACTTGAGAAAATGCTGCTTCACTGCCTTGCTAACTTGACTGCCCCTGTGTGAAATTGTTACTTGTCTGCGTACCATAATTTTCTTCCTGCGGACTTGGCATGGAACGAGTCCAAGGACGAGGCATTTTCCACTCTGGGGTATTTTTTGTAAATCTTATGAGAAGAGCTGAGTGGCAGAATAAATAATTTTGCAAGGCGAAACATTAAGAACTCCAACATTTTTCAAGAAAATACTTGATTGCGCATGGAGAAGGACTGCTCAGTACATATCTCACACGCAAGCCGTAATTATACAATACATCACTCAGGATGTAAGTACACATTCCTGACATGTTATTTAGGCTAGTGCACTTCTCCCAGTTCCTACATTATGCGCACACAAACTACTTCTCACAACCTATATACATATAAACATATCATACAAGCTAACACATTGCACGGCTACTAGGCGCACTCAGTCAGAGATGGTAAGGACTTCCCTCGGCCTGCCAAGGGTAAGACCCAGTGATGCTGGAGACTCAACCTCCTCATCACTAATAGGCTCCAGACGTGAAGCACTGAGTTGTGGAGCTGGTGCAGGTGTGGTAGGTGGTGCAGCTCTGACTGGAGTAGGGGCGATGACTTGGTCAAATTCTTCAGGAGTAGGCAGGCGGCGAGCAGTGGCGAAGGTGGCGGTGTATGGGATGCTGAGGACGAGACATAAGTGAGTGGTGGTGCTGTATGGAGGAGCTCCCTCCTGTTGGCGGAACAGCTATGCACGAAGTCCATACGAGCAGCCACAAGGTCGTCCACGAGGTTATCAAAAGCTGCCTCGAGAGCCTTGAGGTACTCAACTAACATCTCAATAGTCTCATCTCTCTCTCCCCTAGGGCAAGCGAATGCATAGTGACATGTGTATGGCACGTGGCATGTGAGGTAGCGTTAGCGACGAGTCTTCATTGAAGGAAGAACATCCCGAAGACGAGTTATCGCCTCACGGGCAGCCATCTGCATGGCATCCCTCTCCGTAGGCATGGCCCTTCCCACAAACCGGAAGCTGCATGACTCAAAATGTCCTCCCTTGAATTGCACCACGGCCTGGTGGATGGACAGACTATCACTTATCTTGTGTTGGTAGAGTTTGAACTCCGTACGAGTCGATGGCCCGATCGCAATTTTGACGATGGAGATGAGAATCTTGACGAACCCCTCAGGTACATTGGCGAACACCTGTGACTCACAGTCGTTGCCAGCCATCTACAAAAGTGGACAAAAATTCCGAATAGTCAAATCATAAATTTATGATGACTAACAGAAAATTGCTACATTTGCTAAATATTATAATAGTACTCATTACTCTAATAACCGATTAGCGATCGCACCTAGTGACTTCCTACAGTCAGCCTGGCTCTGATACCAAGTTTGTCACGACCGGTTTTCCAATAAACAGCTTATTGAGAAACCGACTCTTATATAGACCAATATAGGAAGAATCTCCTTACTGGCAGACAAATCCTTGATACAGAAATCCAGAAGTACTAATTATTATACAGGGTTGAGCTGAGGCTGCTCAACAATTTATTACAAGCACGCCAATATTATACATAAGGGCGGATATGACACAAGGGTGTGGTAGCATACTACTGACTTGTAATAAAAGTGGTGGTGGATATGTCACAGTGAAGTGGGTGACATGACTCCTAATCTTACAGCTCATCGAGCGTCGGAGTGAGGCTCGATGATTTTATTCGGGTAGCGGAAGCGTATATGATACTAGTGACCAATTCCAGGATCGCACGGGACTGACTGGGACTCCTCTAGGCGTCAGACTCGCTATCGTACTCTTCATCCATAAGATCGCCTTCGTCAACATCTGGCCAAATCAACAAGCCAGGTGAGTACTTTGAATGTACTCGCAAGACGGTTCGGACATAAGATATAACAAATGCAAACATGATGCACATGAGCAGTTAGCAATGCACACTCAAATAATAAATTTGCAAGACAGGTTAAATAAAAAAGGAAGTCAGGCGGTAGTCCTCCTGAAATCCCAATAAAATAACTGAAAATCGATCGGGTGTCTGAAGCGATGCCTCGAAAGGTAGAAAAATAAATTAACATGCCGCAGTCGGGCGTCTGAGCGACACCACATAAAGGGCTTATATTGAAATGTAAATGACAGTGCATGCCACAGTCGGACGTCTACGCGACATCTCGGAAAGGGCTTATAATGAAAGTAAATAACATGGATGCCATAGTCGGATGTCTGAGCGACATCACATAAAGGGCTTATAACAAAAGATAAACAACTAGAATGCCACAGTCGGACGTCTGTGCGACGTCACATAAAGGGCTTATAACAAAAATAAACAACAAGAATGCCACATTCGGACGTCTACGTGACGTCACATAAAGGGCTTATAACAAAGAAAATAAACCACAAGAATGCCAGAGTCGGACGTCTGCGCGACCTCACGTAAAGGGCTTATATTTCATCGTCTGAACTCAAGTTCTTCATGAAATTAAGTCATTCCAAGAAAATACTCAGTAATAATAAGCAGGTTACTCCATCCACAGGAATAACATTCAGCCGGGTTTACCATTCATGTTTGTTCACCGGGGATTGTCACTGAAACTGACTCTGAGACTGACATAGATAAGTTGACCATAGTCCTCGACCATATATACGGTTACTTGAATGATTTTGACTCTGCAGAGTTTGTACTATTTAACCACAGCTAACGGATTCCAGTAGTCACGAAGGACTAGTTCCGTTTACGGTATTTCATAAGAAACCCATCTAACCAGTACACACCCATTCCACATCCCAATGCCAGGAATCACCCTAGGCAACGTTCAAGAAAAACTTTGAGACGGGGAGGCCACAACCTCGAGTAGCATGGGATCAAATTTATATCGCACGCTCTAAGGGTGCCCCCCTCTCGGTCCCAACCGGGAACACCCATGCCCCCTGACCGGATGACTGGCTTTAATCTAGGGCCATGGAACCCTCATCACGGCCCCTCTATTTGGTGTGTACGAGGAAAGAAGTTTGCAACTTACTAAACCATATTCTTTGCAGAAAACATGTGGTAGCACAAAAGGGAAACGGATGGTAACGTGACTTGATCCACGTTATCACTTGAGTTAAATGGTTTGGCATAAGACTGGCATGCTTCAACAATACCATCTTACCACCTTTCATGTCACCACATGATCATATGAACTCACATCAAATAACACATCGGGTTTTGAAGCTCACTTGTATTAGCTTTGCATGCAATATAACGAACGTTGGGGATATCGCTTATCGGGAACTTATCGGTCGGCCCATGATAAGGGGTAAATCGGCTAGTTTATCGGCATATCGGCCGATTTATCGCCATATAGGCTGATTTATCGGCCGATTTATCTTATCTGTCAGACACAGGTAAGCGATAAATCGGCCGATTTATCGGAATATCATAAGATATCTTGAACAGTGAATATAACACTTACTGATATTCATATAAACATGCCATGAAATAACTACTCAAGAAAACATGCAAAACACTCATCATATCAAAGGTTCGAACATGCTTGCCTGGTTCGGAGTAGTCGGAGTCTAGCTCGGTGAAGTTTGCGGTTCCGTCACCTCCACCGTTATCTACGGTATAAAGAAAATGCGTACTAACGTAAATACCGCGTGTGCACAAAAAGTGTTCTAAATATTTTTCATATAAATATGATAAAAAACTAGACATAAAAATAAAGATGACAGAAAAAGAATCAATCAAAAAATCAATTTCTGTTTAAAAGTTATTAAGGTTTTAGTCCAGGGACTCATCTGTAATGAAACAGAAAGTTTCCAGGGGGTAGTTTATAAAAATAGAAAACGTTTCGATTAGAAACACGCCAACCCCAAAGGAAAACGTATCCTGCCCGAAGGGGTATTCAGAAAACGGTTTAAAAATAAGAAAACACTGATGAGGGGGTCCCACCCGTCAGGTTTGAATCTTCAAAACAGAGTCACCGGCGCCCGAAAGCTGCGGTGGTCGCCGGCGGCGATCCACGACGAGTTAGGAGGAGTGGATGGTACCTACGGACTCGGGGTGCTCTTCCGCGTCTGTGGGTGGTGGAGTTGGTCGTCGGCGAGCACCACATCGACGGTGGCCTTTACTCCGGCGGACGGCGGTTCGGGCGGTGGTGGATCTCGCCTAGGAGAGCTGCAAATGCCAAATCGAGGCTAGGGTCAGACGTGTGGGTGCACTAGAGGATTGCTGAAGCGTTTTGGGAGGCGGAGGTGTCCTCACCAGACTGGATCGTGCCGGAGCCCGAAGCGGATCGGGCGACCGGAGTCGGGGAAGGAGACCTCCTCGAGGTCCTCCTAGTGGCTAGGCGGGGCTCTGGTGGGGTGGAGGAGTGGCGTTGGGTCGAGAACGAGCTCGAGGGCTCCTTTTATAGCCGGTCCGAGGTGGTGGCCGAGAACAGGATAACTCCGGCGATGATTACGGAGAGGCAGTGGTCGGTCAGGTGATTTAGGGGCTAGGCATCACCGCGAGGGTCTACTGGTCCCGTTCAAGTGCTAAGCTCGGCCTACCTTGGGAGATACTCCAAGTTTCCGACGGAACGGCTCACGGAGCTCGTCGGCAGCAGAGAGCACGCTCTGCACTGCTCAGGCCATGGCGACGGTGCCGCGGCATGCACAGGCAAGCCGACAGCCATGCGGAGGCTTCGGGAGGCTTGGGCGGTGCTGGACTGCACCAAAAGGTGGTGCTGGTCCCTGCTGGCCGCCACGGGTGGCTTTGCCACAGCAGAAGTTGCCAGCGTCGGCGAGACACGTCGCATCCGACGCTTGTGCCCGTCCAAACGACCGTGCGGCGCTCCAGATATGAAGAAGGAGCAATGAGCATCATGCCGACGCGGGCACTGGCGAGATTGACGCCGAGGCTCTGAAGAAAACGACGTTGTCGACTGAACTAACACTGAATCTCTGAACTTTACTGAAATTGAATAGAAACAGTGCACGCCAGGTGTTTGATGAAATGATTTTGGCACGTGAAAAAATTTTCTGGAGCTGATCTTTGGTGAGGTGGTCCCTTGATGCAACTAGGGGTTGCCTGATTTATCCCAGAATTTTTGGAGAAGAAAATTATTGAATTTCACCAAAAATGACAAATCTGGTCCAAACTTGCAATGAGCAAAACTTGAAAATTTTGAACTGTGGACAAGTGGGTCTTGATGGATCTAGGTTGGGGGTGCTAAGGACTAGTCAGAGGAGTTTGTTTGGGATCAAAACTCAAAAGTAATCTGGTACTTCCTTTGTAAAACACCTAGGTCCAAAAATAAATGACAGAAATAGATTTGGGGATAAAATAAATAGATTAAAAATCAAAAATGGGTTGAACTTGCGGGGATTGGATATTTGACTTGACCCAAAGTGGAGGGAGGGGTTTTGGTAGAAAGTTTCAACAAGGAGCATGGCAAAAGAGAATGGTTTGAAATAAAATAATAAATCCAAAACCCATAGGATTTCTTTTTTTTTGACTATATACTGCAAGGCAACAGCCTCATAGAGAACAAGAGGTTTACATAATTACATGGGAACAGAAAGCAAGGAAATAAAATACTTACAATAAGCCTATCAGAGAGAGGCTATCCAGAGTAGTAAGCTATCCTTATATTTACATTTGATTCTATGAGCTAATAGGGAGATATCATGTATGAAATTCCTCCTCCAAGAAATGAAGGTAGGTCTCTCATTCCTAAAGATTTTCCCATTCCTTTGTGTCCAGATATTCCAAGTAGCAGTAAAAACCACCTCAGTGAAGAAAGGATGACCAAAATCCCTCCTAGCAGCAAGAGCCAGCTCATATGTAGTCTAGTTTGGTTGAGCATTCCAAGAAATCCCAAGGTAATTCGAAACCCTCTGGCTGAAGTTGCAAGCAAAGAAGAGATGTGCACGATCCTCATGTGAGGCACAGAAGCAAAGGACACACGTATCATCCTGGATGATCCAGTTCCTACGTTGCATCATATCCCTAGTATTCAAACGGTCCATTAGGAGAAGCCATCCAAACACTTTAAACTTGAGCGTGCAAGCAGATTTCCAAATCCATTTGAAGATGGGATCAACCACCAAATGGGAGAAGCAAGACTGATAATACAACTTTGATTTAAACTCCCCAGATTTAGATGGCCACTTCCAAATATCCTTGCAGTCCCCATTTAAGCTGACTAAAGATAGCAAATCTTGAAGATGAGATAGTTCGGAGTAGGCCTCTTGGGACAGAGGCAGGTGGAAATGTTCCGAGATCTCAGGAAGCTCCATAAATTCTCTGACTGTGACTGTGTCATCAATGACAAAAGAATGAAACTAGGGAACTTCGCACTCAACAGAACCACATTATTACCCAACTGCCATCTATCAAGCCAGAAAACCACCGTGTTGCTAGCGTGTACTTGTGGGACAGCTAACTTGCAGAAGTTGGTGTATAAGCTCATTACATCTCTCCACCAAAATGAGCCACGACTCTGCGTGACCTGTGGTGGCGAAGCAGCATAGTAGCTGTCCCAAATTAGTGTGACCCAAGGCACGTCCATTCTGTTAAAAAACTTGAATAGATGCTTTAATAACAAGGCTTCATTTTGGAGTCCCAAATTGAGCACACCCAAACCACCACATTTCTTTGGACGGCAGACCCGATCCCATGCAGCTAGGGATTGTCGAGGGTTATCTGTGTTGCCTTTCCACAGGCATTGACGCATGATTCTCTCAATCTGCTACAAGATGCCCTTGGGGAGAGATAGAGTGCATAGGAAATAAATTGGCATTGAGCAAAGCACGGACTGAAGGAGTTGCAAACGACTTCCTTGATTTAGTAGACACGAGAGGGCGGATAACCGGCGTTCAATACGGTTAACAACAGGTAAAAGATCATAGATCGTGGGTATGGACGTACCCATGGGTAGTCCAAGATATGTGAAAGGCATAGATCCCACATCACAACCTAGAAGGTTGGCAACCCTAGCGCCCTCTTCATCACTCATATTGATTGGAATAAGAGATGACTTACTAAAGTTGACACATAAACCAGTTGATGATGCAAAAGTGTTGAGCATGACCTTGAAGGAGATCAGCTGGTCTTCAATCGTAGGTAGTACAATTAATGTGTCATCCGCATATTGAACGATTAGATAGTCATTGCAATTTGTTGGAATTGGCAAAGTGAGAATGTTTCTTGAGCACATCTCATTGATTACCGACTGAAGCAAATCAACCGCAATGACAAATAATAGTGGAGAGAGAGGGTATCCTTGACGTACGCCAGCTCTGCAGACAAAGTGATTACCTGGAATACCATTTAAGAGAACCAAAGAAGAACCCGTGGACAAAATGCTATTAATCCAGTTTGTCCAACGAGTATCAAAACCCTTGCACTGAAGGATTCTGAGGATGGCTTCATGCTCAATTGTATCGAAGGCCTTCGTGAAATCAAGCTTAAGGAGGATGATGGGCCGCTTTGAAGCTTTACATTGATGAATGTATTCAAAACACCAGGCTAGACAATCCTAGATAGAGCGGCAACGTAGAAACCCATACTGGTTGCGATGAATACATCTCAAGATCACTTTTTGTAGCCGATTGGCTAGCAACTTAGTCAAAAACTTCGAACACGTGTTTGTCAGAGATATGGGCCTAAAATCTCCAACCACTTCAGGGCTTAGCTTCTTGGGGACAAGGGTGATTAAGGAAGTATTAAGACATTCCAAATTACACCTCCCCTCATAAGACTCATTGACAAGTTGCATGAAGTCCTCCTTGAGAACAGTCCAGCACTTCTTTAAAAAAAAGACCTGTAAAGCCATCGGGGCCTGGAGCACGGTCGCACGGCATATTCTTAATTACAGCATCAACCTCAGAATCCAAGAACGGCAAAGAAAGATCCTCTAGACCATCAACCCTCTGAATTAAGTTGTGCAGATCGAAACCCATTTGAATTCCTTTTGCATGTCCCATGCGCTGATTGAAATCCGACCAAAACATGCCCGCCAACATTTGATGGTCAGTAACCACCTCACCCGCCGAGTTCTTGATAGAAGAAACTGTATTCCGTCGGTACCTCTCGGTGGCCATAGCGTGAAAAAACTTTGAATTTTCCTCCCCCACCTTAATGCTTCTGATCGTACAACGCTGTTTCCAGTAAATATACTACCAGTGCAGAATATGCTGAAGGTGTAACTTAACTATTCGCCTGAAATTGAATTCATGCCAACTTAAAGGCCGAATCTCCTCCATCTCATCAAAGAACAGAATAACTTTATTACAATCGGCAATTAACACCTTAACTGTGGACAGCTTTAAATGCCATTTCTTTAAAGCATGTCGGAGTGCTTTGAACTTGGTAGAGATCGTTAAAGCAGCAGAAGACTTACGCACTATCCGGCCCCAAACCTGAGCAACCCACTCATTAAAGCCAGGTAAGTCAACCCAATAGTTTTCAAAACGAAAAACTTTAGCTTTGGGAATGGCCGTGGCAACAGTGACCACACAAGGAACATGATCCGATGTTGATCGCGCAAGAGGCAAGACCAGAGTGTTTGGATGATCCGACGTCCAAGCAACCGAAGTGAAAACCAGTCAATTTGTTCAAGAAGGGGCTAAGACTGCATATTAGACCAAGTAAATTGTCTACCCTTAATTGGCAGCTCAACAAGACCCAAATGCCCTATGATTTCATTAAACAGAAATATGTCGTTTACATTACCACCCGGTAGGTTACGGTTTTCAAGCGATCTCATAAAGTTAAAATCCCCCAAAAGAAGCCATTTGTCATCACAATTAATGTCTAGATTATATAACCACTGTATGAACTCATCTCTAGCAGGACTCTGACAAGGACCATAGACACTGCCAGCTTCCAAACTTCAGATGTATGTTTGGAAAGAAACTCCACAATAATACCAAATGGTTTAGCCTCAATTAACTTGCCCTCAAAAAAGAAGAATTCCAGATAACAACCATACCAGCTGACGCACCAACCGAAGGAACAAATGCAAAGTTGTCAAAACGTCGAGGACAGAACTTCCTAATGAACCTATGATCAATATGCATAAACTTAGTTTCTTGTAGGCAAACCACAGAGCAACCACTTTCATCAATTTTCTATTTGACAGCAAGCTGCCGCACTTCAGAATTAAGGCCATGCACGTTCCAACACAGAACCTTCCAATCTTTAAACCCAGTCTGACTCATTACAAACCATAAGAAGTTGCAGCAAAAGTAGACCACACAATGGTCCACATAGACCAGCTAAACATAGCAGAATGACAGAGTTGGAAACATAAAGACATAAATAAAGATAGATGGCGTTTAAGGTGGTACACCATGAACCAAAAAGCATATGCATGCACTCAAACATCAGAACTCTTGCTGCTTGTAGACTGAGCTGGATTAGCAACAAGCTTATCTGCGGCTATCTTCTCCGGAGCGATGCGTAGGCGAGCCCCAATACGCTGAAGTTCAGAGATGGCAGTTGGTGGTGGCACTGAAGAAGCTCCATCAGACTGAGCCGACTTGGTCTTGCGTTTCTTCATAGTGTGTGGAGACTTGTTCAGACTAGAAGATTTGCTGACGCCATTGCATGGCAAACGATAGCCATCTCTTAACGCACTGAGCCATGCACTGCGACGGACCTCAGTGTCCACCAAAACTGTAGCCTTTTGCTTGCGATCACATTTCAGAGTCACCTTTGGTGCAGCAGTGAACTCAAAAGATTCAGAGATGGGTTCAGAAATGTCATCAAAATAGAGTGCCCTAGCAACTGGCCTTTTTGTAGGAGGAAGAAGACGAGCATTACTGGAAGAAGCAGGCACAGGTGGCAGAACCAAGCTGAGATCATATCCATTAAAGCAAACATCCCAAGACTTTCTACAAAGCAATATTGACCCAAATCCAGACTTGAACAGAAGCTTTGGAATTTCAGAAAAGCAGAGTGTGGGCATTATCTTCTCAAATGATCGCTTCCACAGCATGTCAGGAGGCAGGACAGGTCCAAAGACAGCGAGCACCTGTCCAGTATGCAGAGGAGGCTATGGAGGAGCCCCAGGTGGCTGAAACATGACCATGTCATTCACCGGCTGGTTATTAACAGAATCATCTGAGACTTGCAGAACCATTGATTCTTGCGATTGATCAACAACCACTTGATTCTCATCCACAAGCTCCTGTTGTACATCATGCAGATCATCATGCGGAGCATCCTGGTGCTGAGGTGCATGGTTATGTTCCGGAGGCGGCAACTCATCCCAGCCAATCTTAGGAAATTCAGGCATAACCCAGTTATGGTTATGAAAATGCAGATGTCCAGGGAGCGGATGCGGGTTGCCATCCAGGGGCATAGGATCCTCATCAGCTAGCAGAATATCAGCAAAGTCTGCAGAGAAGATGTATATCGGAGCAGACCAAGAAATGCGGGAACCACCAAAGTCAGCAAACTCTCGATACACAACATCCCTTGGCACTAAAGTGGTTGCAGGGAAAGAAACATATGCCAAAGTACGCACAAGCAGAGGATCATCCTGGTGCCAGTGATGAAAGCGGCCAAAAGTGCTAATAGCATCTGAAATAAACTGAGTGCGCCTGTAGTCTAGGGGAATTTCAACAATCATAAGCCAGCCCCGACGAAAACCTTGGATAGCTCTGTAGTTAATACCCTCATCATGCAGCACAAATCTAACAAATTTATCATTGCCAAGATCGAATGGAGGATGATCAACTAGAGCTTGCCTAGCAAACGGGCTATTGAAACGAAAGAGACCGACTCCTTGAATCCAAGGCTGAGCATCAAGAACAGCGCGGCCAAGATTGTTAATGACAAAATCACTGACCAAATTTCTGATAACGAGATTTTCTTCAGGCAGAGGAGCAGGCTCAATGATTGTAATGGCGTAGTCTTCATGTTGACGATCAGGAGCCACAGCAGGCGAGTAGAAGGTGCGTGGGAGACGCCGTGGACCACCATCAATGATCTCGAAACCATTGGGGACGAATGGCGTGGGGTCGATAGCAAAGGTGGCCCAATGAAAATCTTTCCAAGAATTAATTGTGATGAGTCAACACCAATGAAAAGCCTTCAATACCAAACATCAAGGTTGAGGATGACCCAAAATACAATATTTGCCAAAAGAAATTTTTTTGAGAAGAAGAGTCTTTTTAGAAAGATTTTAAATATCCTCCTTCAAATCAATTAAAGAATTTGCTAAAAACCAAATCAAATTTTTTGGAGTGTCACAATATAGGAGAAATAAGTACGTCGGTGGCCACCCGAGGGGCCCACGAGACAGGGGGCGCGCCCTACAGGGGGAGCGCGGCCTCCTATCTCGTGGCTTCTTCGGCAACTTCTTGACTTGCACTCCAAGTCCTATGGATCACGTTCGTTCCAAAAATCATGCTCCCGAAGGTTCCATTCCGTTTGGACTCCGTTTGATATTCCTTTTCTTTGAAATACTGAAATAGGCAAAAAAACAGCAATATGGGCTGGGCCTCCGGTTAGTAGGTTAGTCCCAAAAATGATATAAATGTGTAAAATAAAGCCCATAAACATCCAAAAGGGGTAATATAATAGCATGGAACAATAAAAAATTATAGATACGTTGGAGACGTATCAAGCATCCCCAAGTTTAATTCCTGCTCGTCCTCGAGTAGGTACAGGATAAAAAAGAAATTGTTGATGTGGAATGCTACCTAGCATAATTCATAATGTAATTTTCTTTATTGTGGCATGAATGTTCAGATCCAAATGAATACAAAATAAAAGTTCATATTGATAAAAGAAATAGTAACACTTCAAGCATACTAATCAAAGTTATCACGTCTTCTCAAAATAACATGGCAAAAGAAAGTTCATCCATACAAAATCATATAGTTAGGCTATGCTTCATTTTCATCACACAAAGATGTTCCCAACTTCTATACCCCTGATGACAAGCCAAGCAATTGTTTCATACATAAATAATCTCAAACTTTTTCAACCTTCACGCAATACATGAGCGTGAGCCATGGACATAGCACTATGGGTGGAATAGAATATGATGATGGGGATTGTGTGGAGAAGACAAAAAAGGAGAAAGTCTCACATTGACGAGGATAATCAACGGGCTATGGAGATGCCCATCAATTGATGTCAACATGAGGAGTAGGGATTGCCATGCAACGGATGCACTAGAGCTATAAATGAATGCTCAACAGAAAGAAACTAGTGGGTGTGCATCCAACTTGCTTGCTCACGAAGACCTAGGGCATTTGAGGAAGCCCATCGTAGGAATATACAAGCCAAGTTCTATAATGAAAAATTCCCACTAGTATGAAAAAGACAACTTATGAGTCTCACTATATGAAAACATGGTTCTACTTTGAAGCACAATATATGATACTCACTACATGGAGAACAAGGTGCTACTTTGAAGCACAAGTGTGAAAAAAGAGATAGTAACATTGCCCTTTTTATTTATTTTCTTTTATTTTCTTTTTTTTCTTTTTTTCTTTTCCCTTTTTTTGGGCCTTTCTTTTTTCCTTCTTTTGGCCTTTCTTCCTTTTTTTCCTTTTTTTTCTTTGGGCAATGTTCTAATAATGATGATCATCACACTTCTATTGATTACAACATAAGAATTACAACTCGAAACTAGAACAAGATATGACTCTATATGAATGCCTCCGGTGGTGTACCGGGATGGTGCAATGAATCAAGAGTGACATGTATGAAAAATAATGCTTGGTGGCTTTGCCACAAATACGATGTCAACTACATGATCATGCAATGGCAATATGACAAAAGTAAAGTATGTCATGATTATGAGGAACGGAACGATGGAAAGTTGCATGGCAATATATCCCGGAATGGCTATGGAAATGCCATAATATGTAGGTATGGTGGCTGTTTTGAGGAAGATATAGGGAGGTTTATGTGTGATATAGCATATCGTATCACGGGGTTTGGATGCACCGGCGAAGTCTGCACCAACTCTCAAGGTGAGAAAGGGCAATGCACGGTACCGAAGAGGCTAGCAAAGGCGGAAAGGTAAAAGTGCATATAATCCATGGACTCAACATTAGTCAAAAGCACTCATATACTTATTGCAAAAATTTAGAAGTCATCAAAAATCAAGTACTACGCGCATGCTCCTAGGGGGATAGATTGGTAGGAAAAGACCATCGCTCGTCCCCGACCGCCACTCATTAGGATGCACAAGCCAGGTACACTTCATGTTTCAAATTTGTTACACAACTTTAACCATACGTGCATGCTACGGGACTTGCTAACTTCAACACAAGCATTCTTTAAATTCATAATCACCCAACTAGCATGACTTTAATATCACTACCTCCATATCTCAAAACAATTATCAAGTATCAAGTTGATCATAGCATCCAATTCACTTCCTATGATAGTTTTTATTATACCCAACTTGGATGTTCATCATTCTAGGACCAACTTTATGATAATAGAAAATACCATGTTGTTCTAAAAGACTCTCAAAAAGACATAAGTGAAGCATGAGAGACTAGCAATTTCTTCAAAATTAAGATACCACCATGCTCTAAAAATTATAAGTGAAGCACTAAAGCAAAAACTATCAAGCTCAAAAGATATAAGTGAAGCACATAGAGTATTCTAGCAAATTCTAATCAAATAGGCTTCTCCCAAAAGGTGTGTACATCAAGTATGATTGTGGTAAACTAAAAATCAAAGACTAATATAATACACGACGCTTCAAGCAAAACACATATCATGCAGCGAATAAAAATATAGCTCCAAGTAAAGTTACCAATGAACGAAGACGAAAGAGGGGATGCCTTCCCGGGGCATCCCCAAGCTTAGGCTTTTGGCTATCCTTGAATATCTTGGGGTGCCATGGGCATCCCCAAGCTTAGGCTCTTGCCACTCCTTATTCCATAGTCCATAAAAGCTTTACCCAAAACTTGAAAACTTCACAACACAAAACTCAACAGGAAATCTTATAACTTCTGTTAGTGAAAGAAAACAAAACCACCACATAAGGTACTGAAATGAACTCATTATTTATTTATATTGGTGTTAAACCTACTATATTCCAACTTCCTTATGGTTTCTAAACTAATTTACTAGCCATAGATGCATTGAAATAAGCAAACAACACACGAAAAACAGAATTTGTCAAAAACAGAACAGTCTGTAGCAATCTGTAACTAACGCAAACTTCTGGAACTCAAAACATCCTACCAAAATAGGAAGTCCTGTAAAAAAAATGATTGAACAGCAGCAAAAAGAATCAATGCAAAAGCACGTTCCTGTGATTTGACAAAATTATATTCGTGTGCGCAAAGTTTCTGTTTTTCAGCAGAATCAAATCAGCTATCATCGTAGGTTATCCTATAGGTTCTACTTGGCACAAACACTAATTAAAAGATAAAAACACATCTAACCAGAAGGTAGATGCAAGATTTATTACTAAACAGGAGCAAAAAAACATAAAGAAAATTGGGTTGCCTCCCAACTAGCGCTATTGTTTAACGCCCCTAGCTAGGCATAAAAGCAAGCATAGATCTAACGGGTACCATCTTTGGCACTAAATTCATAAGTAGCCCGCATGATAGATTCATAAGGTAATTTGACTTTCTTTCTTGGAAAGTGTTCAATGCCTTTATTTAATGGAAATTGAAATCTAATATTCCCTCCCTTCATATCAATAATCGCACCAATCGTTCTAAAGAAAGGTCTACCAAGAATAATAGGGCAAGAAAGATTGCAATCTATATCAAGAACGATAAAATCTACGGGCACCAAATTTCTATTTGCAACAATAAGAACATCATTGATCTTTCCCATTGGCTTTTTAATGGTGGAATCCGCAAGGTGCAAATTTAAAGAGCAATCATCAAGATCATGGAAACCTAGAATATCACATAAAGTTTTTGGAATCGTGGAAACACTAGCACCCAAATCACACAAAGCAAATCACTCATAATCTTTAATTCTAATATTTATAGTAGGCTCCCACTCATCATTAAGTTTTCTAGGTATAGAAACTTCCAAATTAAGTTTTTCATCATAAGATTGCATCAAGGCATCAACGATATGTTTGGTAAAAGCTTTAGTTTGACTATAAGCATGAGGAGAATTAACAACGGATTGCAACAAGGAAATACACCCTTTTAAAGAACAACTATCATAATCAAATTCCTTGAAATCCAAGATAGTAGGTTCAACATTATTGGAAGTTGAGGATTCTCCAATCTCACTTTTACCCAATTTAGCATCAAGATCTAAAGCTTCCGAATTCTTGGGACACCTTTTAGGCAAAGTTGATTCATCATCAGTCCCATAATCATCAAAATTCATATTGAAAAACATAGATATAATAGGAGATGCATCAATAACTTTAAGATCCTCATCATTATTTTCACGGAAACTAGAAGAACACGCTTTTATAAAACTATCTTTTTAGCACGCAATCTAGCGGTTCTTTCCTTGCACTCATAAATGGAAATTCTCATTACTTTGAGATACTCATTGATATCATGCTTAGGAGAAGAAGATCCAAGTTTAAAAGAATTAACATCAAGCGAAAGTCTATCAATGTTCCTAGCCAAATCATCAACTTTGAGCAATTTTTCTTCAAGCAAAGCATTAAAATTCTTTTGAGAAATCATGAATTCTTTCACACTATTCTCAGAATAAGAGGGCATCTTATTAAAATTACCATAAGAATTATTGTAGGAATTTCCATAATTATTAGAGGGATTACTAGGGAACGGTCTAGCATTAACTCTATAAGCATTGTTTCCAAAATTATTCCTACCAACAAAATTCACATCCATAGATTCATTATTATTATCAATCAAGGAAGACAAAGGAATATCATTGGGATAAATAGGAGTATTTTTAGTAGCAAACATCTTCATAAGTTCATCCATCTTTCCACTCAAAACATTGATTTCTTCTATAGCATGCACTTTTTTACTAGAAGATCTTTCGGTGTGCCATTGAGAATAATTAGCCATAATATTATCAAGTAATTTTGTAGCATCTCCTAACGTGATTTCCATAAGCGTGCCTCCCGCGGCCGAATCTAAGAGATTTCTAGAAGCAAAGTTCAAACCGGCATAAAATTTTTGTATGATCATCCATAAATTCAAACCATGAGTAGGGCAATTGTGAAGCATCAATTTCATTCTTTCCCAAGATTGGGCAACATGCTCATGATCAAGTTTTTTAAAATTCATAATATCGTTCCCAAGAGTAATGATCTTAGCGGGACGAAAATACTTAGAGATAAAAGCATCTTTGCACTTGTTCCAAGAATCAATACTATTTTTAGGCAAAGACGAAAACCAAACTTTAGCACGAAGAATCAATACACATTATATCTCAATACTTATGGCTATTCTCTCTTATTTTACAAGGTTTACCATGAAGAGGGGGAATGCCGGTAGCTGGAATTCTGGCTGGAAAAGGAGCAAACATTGGAAACCTATTCTGCACTGCTCCAAAAGTCCTGAAACTCCATGAAACATCTTTTTGGAATTTATAAGAATTATTGAGCAAAAGAAATACACCAAGGGGCCCACACCCTATCCAGGAGAGTGGAGGGCGCCCCCCTACTGGGCGCGCCCCTATCTCCTGGGCCCCCTTGTGGGCCTCCGGTGTCCATCTTCTGCTATATGAGAGCTTTTACCCTGGAAAAAAAATCTTGGGCAAGCTTACGGGACGAAACTCCGCCGCCATGAGGCGGAACCTTGGTGGAACCAATCTAGGGCTCTGGAGGAGCTGTTCTGCCGGGGACACTTCCCTCCGGGAGGGGGGAATCATCACCAACGTCATCACTAATGATCCTCTCGTCGGGAGGGGGTCAATCTCCATCAACATCTTCACCAGCACCATCTCCTCTCAAAACCCTAGTTCATATCTTGTATCCAATCTTGTATTAAAACCACAAATTGATACCTGTGGGTTGCTAGTGGTGTTGATTACTCCTTGTAGTTGATGCTAATTGGTTTACTTGGTGGAAGATCATATGTTCAGATCCTTTATGCATATTATTACTCCTCTGATTATGAACATGAATATGCTTTGTGAGTTGTTACGTTTGTTCTTGAGGACATGGGTGAAGTCTTGCTATTAGTAGTCATGTGAATTTGGTATTCGTTCGATATTTTAATGAGATGTATGTTGTCTTTTCCTCTAGTGGTGTTATGTGAACGTCGACTACATGACACTTCACCATTATTTGGGCCCAGAGGAAGGCATGGGGAAGTAATAAGTAGATGATGGGTTGCTAGAGTGACAGAAGCTTAAACCATAGTTTATGCGTTGCTTCGTTAGGGGCTGATATGGATCCATATGTTTAATGATGTGGTTAGGTTTACCTTAATACTTCTTTTGTAGTTGCGGACGCTTGTAATAGGGGTTAATCATAAGTGGGATGCTTGTCCAGTAAGGGAAGTACCCAAGTACCGGTCCACCCACATATCAAATTATCAAAGTACCGAACGCGAATCATATGAACGTGATGAAAACTAGCTTGATGATAATTCCCATGTGTCCTCGGGAGCTCCTTTCTCATTATTAGAAATTGTCCAGGCTTATCCTTTGCTACATAAAGGATTGGGCCACCTTGCTGCACTTTATTTACTTTATTTGCTTGTTACTCATTACTATTTATCTTATCACAAAACTATCTATTACCTACAATTTCAGTGCTTGCAGAGAAAACCTTACCAAAAACCGCTTATCATTTCCTTCTGCTCCTCGTTGGGTTCGACACTCTTACTTATCGAAAGAACAACGACAGATCCCCCCCCCCACATGTGGGTCATAAACGTACTCCATATTCTTCTTCAGAGGAAGATGATCCTGTTGTGCAAAGACAAGAGGACTACTAAATGCTAGCATCCATGTTTTCTCAAAAAAAAAGGAAAGGAAATATTTAAAATAGCACAGATGAAGCACTTCTCAAGGACAATACCACTTTTTCATGACATTATCTAAACAGTAGCACAACACCAATAGAGATGACCAAGATCAATCATATGGATGAAATCAGTGGGCGAGTACCAACCTTTGTCAGGAGGCTTATTGTGTAGAGCATACTGATGAAGCACTTCTCCGGAACCATCTGTTGCTATCTACGGTGGTGGCCATGCTTACTATATACTCCTCGATTAGTTTAATGTTTCCAACATCTTCTTGTGCAGTTCCACTAAAATATATGGTATCTTCAAAGAAGATCCTTGTTTGCACAAGTAGAGATAATTACGTATTACATTAAGAGTGGCATCAAATCAGTGGCAAAACAATATGCTCGTTCCAGCCATAGCAATAAATTAAGATGCAAAACTATATCATTACTTGTGTCATCAGAGTTCCAGTGCTTCATTACAGCACTGGGAGTTGATTTTTGTTTTTCTTCCGCTTGTTCTTCCCCTTCATCACTTGGTTCAATAACAGACAAGCTTCACCTTCAATGTAAGATTTGGCATGTCAATTAGGGAGCACAAGTATAGTACTAAACTTAATTTTCTGATGAAAGTGGCAAAATACAGGCCAACAGTTGTGAAATATCCTTATCTTACCTCAATGGGATATTATGGTGCACATACAGATTGGAGGCCTTGTCTCCATTTGTGCAATTCACTAAAATCAAGCAACATTATCGTACAAGTAGCACAACATACGAAAGCACACTGCAGAATCATGTGAAAGAAGGCTAGTGCTAACCTCTCATGTTACGGAATTCAAACAACTCATAAGAAGAAGATCTGAACCAAATTTGCCAACACGGATAGGAAGTAAGATCTCCTCTTGTGCAGTTCCACTAAGATCAAGCAATCAAGCAACATTGTCGGTGTGACATTTTGGTTGAACTTCACAAAACACTCTTAAAACAAAAGTGTTTTGTGCAGTGCAACAAAAGGTCACAATGGCAATGAGGTGAAGTAGATAACCCTGTTTACACAGAGGCGCAAAGGAAACAATTAGTGGTCAATAACGGTGGATGGCACAGAAGCCAACAAAAAGAAGCATCTACCTTATCTAAATGGGAAAGAAAGCAAGACAGTAGCATTTCACAAACGGTGGCATTGATTAATATTAACATAGAGATTATATTAATAATAAAATTCATTAAACATGTAATTTGCTTTTAATTGAGGCATTGCATCAATTTTCCAGCGGCATTATTAGAGGGTGTTTGTTTACAGGGACATTTTGGTGTAGGGACTAAAAAAACTCCGTGTCAGTCCCATCTAAACCAAACAGGAGGGACTTTTTGGGACTAAAAGTGGGCATTTGGGACTAAAGAAAGAAGACCCCGAGGGAGTCTTTTTGGGACTTTTTCCAACAGTTGCCCCTGCCACGCATCGCACCTTGTCTCTATTAGTTCATTACTAGGGGTAACATGGTCTTTTGGCATGTTATTTAATAACCTCTAGTCCATGTTTAGTACCTGGAACCAAGCAGGTAGGGACTAGGGAGTTTTTAACCAAACAGGGTCTTAGATTAACAACAGCTAATGAGTTACACGAGACAGTGGATGCACCAGCACCATGTGCATCTACCGATGTACTGTGGCAATGCACAGTCTGTTGCGGCAAAGAACGAACAACCAAGGAGCATATTTGTGTTGTTCCCAGTTTTGTTATCCTTAGACACCTTTCCCTATGTGAGCGTAGCAAATCTAGTCATGCTCAAACTCTACATCCAGTCTGTAGTAGTACTTTCGCCCCTTCCTTTCCTCTTTGAACCACGTCCTAGATTTATGCGATACAACTTTCCCCACTACTTTCCCCCCATTCCTTTCCTCTTTGAACCATGTCCTAGATTCATGCTATACAACTTTCCCCCTTCATTTCCTCTTTGAACCACGTCCTAGATTCATGCTATATAAAACTTTTCCCACTACTTTCCCCCACTCCTTTCCTCTTTGAACCACGTCATAGATTCATGGTATACATGCAGCTAGAGCAATGCATGTGGAGTAAGTAAATTATACCTTAAGGTTCTTGGGGCGTGGTTTGGTGGGCGACGGGATAGTGGCGAAGAAGAAGTGGTCGGAGGCCCTCCCGCACCACCGCTGGGTGAAAGTGAACAGCTGTGCCGGTAGTGGATTCCCTCCCTCGCCGACGGCGACAACGTTAAGCCTCCTTCCCTTCCCGGCAGACGGATCCTGCCGGCTCTTTGAGCAGCAGTGAGGGGAGAGAGAGGCCAACGAAGTCTTTTTTAGATCTGGAGAGGGCAAGAGAGTATGAAGAGAGAAACTACAAGCGATGAGGCTCCAGTGGGAGAGGGCAAGAGAGTGTGAAGAGAGCAACTACAAGCGATGAGGCTCCAGCGTGTATATATATACTGGAGAGAGAGTGTGAAGCGTGCAAACCCTAGAAAACAAGTGCCGAGGCTGCAGCTTATACGTGATGAGGTGATTATACGGTCAGTATGAGATCGTATAGCTCCGTATCCATCCATTTTGACCAGTCATAGAATCCTCCTGGCAAAAATTATGCTCAAGTGTAGTTATCGAACCCAAAACCTCAAGTTTGATGAGCGAACAGGCTAACCAGCTACACAACCCTCCCATTATGTTCAACAAGAGGAAAATAACCTTTATACATTCCTGCATTCGTGTGACAATCATGCCATGTTTTTTTGTTTTTTTGTGTGTATGGGAGTCATTGGGATTTCAATCATAATCATGTCATGTGGCTTTGGTGGTAAGACTATCCACAGTGGTGCAGAAATAATGCAGCCTTAGTCACCTTACCTCACTCCATGTAGTACGTTGGGTCCCACCAGTCAGAGGGTGAAACAAACAAATTAATAAGAAAAATTAAAAGCGCCAGCGGTGTATCTTACCTCACACATCTCGCTACTGCTCGGGAAAACTATCCAATTGATCCCTCTGTTCGCTCACGTACTATTTTAAGTGAATCCTTATTATAACATGCACACAATTTTGGGCACTTGTATTCGACTTAAGTCAGTGTGCCACCGTATCTCATATACTTAATACTCCCTCTGTCTAGGTGTAATAAGTCATGTTAGAAGGTGCAACGAGACCAAGGTGCGTGCGTGTGTGTGTGTGTGTGTGTGTGTGTGTGTGTGTGTTTAACAGCATGTGTGTGTTAGAGAGAGAGCGACAGAGAGATGGTGTGTAGTGTACGATTTTAGCCTCGAGAGTCGGTGCATCCTCTTGTTTCCGGGCGTGTCCGGTAGGGACATGCGGACAGCTGCCACGCCCGCTCCTGACCAGCCTGGCCCACCCAAATCCCCGCCATCGCCCGCGCGCGCTTCCCGCCCGAAACGGTCAGCGCCGCTCCAAAGAATCGGTGCCGCATTCATTCCCGGGCAGAGCGGACGTGACCTCCAAGAGTGATGGTTGCTTCGCCCGTCCAACTTACTGCTAGGCAATGGGAGAGAAAACATAATACACACTCTTAACTAAACAACCATCACTCAAGACCACAATAGGTCCATCTCATTTATTTTTGCGAGGCATTATATTTGTGTTGCCGCTTATCCTCCTTCTCACCCTCGTCGGCGATGGTCTCGGTGTTCACACAAAACAACAAAAAACGTGTGTTAAATATGGTTAATCCTAAGGCGTCTTTCTCTCCCTCTCTCCTCCCTCTCCCTCTCTCTCCCCCCCTCTCTCTCTCGCTCGCTTGCTTTCTCTCACTCTCGCAATGAGAAATCTGTTGTTTTCCCTTGGGACATTTTTCAGAGGTATGCACGTGTATTTATCGATGTTTTCTTTTCCGTATATGGTTATAGTGGGGTATTTTTTTGCAATCCAGATTGTCGTCGGAATGAAAAAAATGGATCTTGTGCTATAAATTATAAGTTTGCTTCCATAACAATATTTTAAAAATATTTAACAGGTAAAATTAACATCATATTTAGATTCCACACATTTTTCTAATAAAATTTCATATATAATATGTTAAAATCAAATTTATGGTTTAAAAGATATAGATAATTTAGAAAATCATTTGGTTTGACTCAAATATATTCCTAAATAATATTTAAAAATACTTAACAGGTAAAAATAATCTCATATTCATATTCTACATATTTTTCTAATCAAATTTCATATATAACATGTTCAAATCGGAGTTACGGTTTAAAAGATATAGATGATTTTAAAAAGCATTTGTTTGACTTAAATATGATCCGCGGATGAATTACCTAAAACATCAAGGGGGTTTTCGAAAAATGTAAAATAACGGTTCGGGTGTGACTTAAATCCGGACGGCAGGTTGATTTCAAGAAAAGACAGGGACTTTGGTGTAAAATACGAAAATAACGCTTCGTTTTAACTTAAAATAGGACTACGGGTTGAATTCTTTGAAATAGGAGACTTTTCTGAAAAAATGCCATGACGGACGAAAGAAACCCAATTTGCTTTCTTATTAGGTAAAGATTACTGAGGTGGTAGGACTACTGGATGTCCCACGCTTTCGGCGAAAGGAGGTACTACTAGATTACAATTTTCTCCATTCTTACAGCGGAGGCGTGCAAGAGCAGTGAAAACACGCAGGCTCAGTGATTACATGGCCCACCTCACACTATCACCATGCGACACCTAACTCTTTACATAGTACTCCCTCTGTTCCTAAATATTACTAGATGAGTCCCCGCGCGTTGCCGCAGAATAGCCGTACATCTCTCTGCGCAAAATTATCGATTTCATAGAACTAAAAAAACTCTATAACCGCATGACAAATGTGGTAGCCAAACTAAATAAACTCCCATCATCATTTAGATCATCCCACGTAAGGAAAAAAGATGAGCCAACTCCTACTACATAATGGGATTATATTTTTATTTTTGACATGTTAATGGGACTTAAAAGCTCACTTACATGCATGCTACCGGTGCATGCTTGCATGCAGACATGTTGATGGGATTTAAAACCCACTCACATGCATGCCACGGTATTTCTGCATGCTTGCATGTGGCTTAGTGTGGAGCCTCTCAATGTATAGATCAGACGGCTATTATGGACCGATTTAGTTCATCTAACGGCTACATTAATTTTGATGATGTGGCTCAAGGAGAGGATAGAGAATTCCTAGTAGTGGGGGTTAGCTATTACTAGTAGATAAATCTTTGTAGAGATTCCACTACATACGGAACAAAATGAATGAATCTACACTTAAAATGCATCTATATACATCCGCATGTGGTTCATGGTGAAATCTCTACAAAGACTTATATTTAGGAATGGAGGAAGTACTAGTATAGTACGTACTGTAATTTATCAGCGAGATAAATTTGTACAATGCTATGAAGCTTCCAGCTTCTGTTACATGTATTTTGTGTCCATGGTTGCCCGTTGCAACATTTCATCAAATACAAAGGAGACTAACATGCATGCTATTGCATCTCAATGATTGACAGATCATAGCAAATATGTACTCCCTCCGTTCCAGTAAGTGTCTCAACTTAGTGCAAACTTTAGTACAAAGTTGTACTACTACTAAAGTTGACACTTATTTTGGAACAGAGGCAGCTAAAGAAAAAAATGATACATGCAGTCCCTAGCCCTTGAACCGTGAACCCTAACCAGGCTTCAATTTGTTGGCAACATTCGAGCTTCCTAATAAATGCAGTTTGCAACCTTTTGACCATCGGATCATTTTGTGCAGTTTCACCAAAATTGAAATGAGCATCCCTGTGGCAAAGAAATTGAAGAAGCGTGATTAGAATAAGATTACTGGGACTAGTTGATGAGACATAAACTCATCAAAAATACAGTATGTAGAAGCCAGTAGAGGTATGTGCGGGGCAAAGAAGTAGAGAAATATCCACAGGGAGTGATGTGGGCAGCTGGAGCAGTGGTGCAAGCCGGCTATAAAGGGAGTTGTACCTGAGGGACATAGCTCAACCTTGAGGAGGGCGGCGGGAGGCGGCAACTGCGCAAGTCGCGGCAGTGAGCAAGGGACGAAGGCAACCTCACCGGCTTTGTGAGAGAGAACGGCGGGGACCCCTGATCGAGACGTGCCGACAGTGGGTTTTCACCGTCGGCGACGGCGACCGCATCTACACTAAGCATCCACCCCTTCCCCCAGCGGACGTGATCCGCCGGGATGTTAGAGATGTGGCCACAGTCATTTTGTGTGAGAGAGTGTGAAGAGAGCAACCCCAGCAAGAAACCGTGTAGGCTGGCCCGTCCTGACTATGTATATAGTGGAGCCGTTTCCTTTTCTCTCCATATGAACCTATCATATTGCGTACGTGCCACTGAAGAAAAAAAACTTTATTTATAAATGACGCGGCACCTAGTACTCGTTCTCCTATAACCTTGCGCTTGGCATCTCCAAAATATTAACCTTGCGATTGGCTCTTCGCCTCTTCGGGAAGTCGAGCAATAATGGTAGTGCAGTATATATCATTCTGGCTATATGAGATCGAATGAATTGCTGCACGTCCATCGTGTGGGCGAGGGTCGAGGGGCGAGGGAGAGTGCTACATACGGAGCAAAATGAGTGAATGTACAGTCTAAAATACGTCTATATACATCACTGTTTGGAGTACGTACTAGTAGTTCATATTGAAATCTACTAAAGGACATATATATTCCAAACAATATGATATAATCTCTATAACCAAGGTAGTAGGGATGAGGAGTAAACGGAGGGAGTAGTAAATTTTTCTCCTCGTCCTGTGAGCCACCGCGCGCATGGGCGAGGGAGCGGGCGTAAGGCGGACAAGCTTCACCTCATCCTGCAAGCCACCGCGCCCGTGGGCGGGGGAGACGGTGTACTAAGCAAGCTTCTCCTCGTTCTGCGAGTTGACGGGACACATCAAAAGTACTCCAGTGTATAGAGCCTTGCATCTAAGGTAGGCCCCACATGGTTTGCCTCTTTTTTAATTTAACATAACGTGGCAAGTCGCAATTTGTTTGTTCACTGTGGTAGACGATCCTCCCTCCACCAAGTGGACAACCAGTACACATGCCAAATTACCACGTGGGCTGTCTTTTTTGTACAGAAATGAGCTCCACTGTGTACCCGCGCGGGGGTGTTGGGAATGAGACGGGAGTACGTGCGTCGTGCATGCACCTCTTCTCTTCGTACACGTCCCCCACCTACGTGGGTGTGTGTGAGAGATACAAACCGCGTTTGTGAGTGTTTTTTGTTTTGGGGTTGGGGTGGGGTGGGGTGGGGGTTTATTTCATGAATTATTTGTGGGAATATGTGTCGATGACATCTCAAAACAAATTTTGCATGCAATCTGTGTGAAATGGAGGCCTATCCATATCATATATAGAGGGTCGGGCAATCCACGAGAAGAGAGGGAGGGGTCATAGCTATCGATAGAGTCGAAGAGATGATCAAGTGGGTGGGTGCGAGATCGATGAAGAGAGCCATCGAAATTGTGTGTGTGTGTGTGCAAGTCAAAGATATAGGGCGACTGGCCTACCGGAATGTTAGAGGGCACATGTCAAGTTTGTGTGTGGCAGGGAGACATGACTACAGCGCTTGATGTATCGGTGTGTGGGGGGGGGAGGGGGTGGGGGAGGGGTAGGAAAAGGCCTAACTATAGAGGTAGAACGACTCGTATATGTGTTGAGAAGAAGAGACCCAGCTATGTCTTGAGGGAGATCGGTCGACATCCATACATAACTGAAGGACGGGAAATATGATGGGACAGAGAGAGAGGGAGAGGGAGGGAGAGGGGTAGAGTGCTGGATGGGTGATGGAGTTGCTTCTCGAAGATGGTGGGAGAGGCCTACTAGACAAACTGAGGGTGGAACTGCAATGTTATCAATAAGAGTGGGGATGTGTTTCTGTTTGTGCCTGTGCGTGATAGATCTGTCGGGACGCATCCATGGATGATGAAGGGGAACCATGTGTTTGGTAAGCAAACCTAACTAGATCGGTAGATCAATTGTTGTTTGTTGGAGGAAGGGAGAGACACAACTAACAAGGTAGATCGATTGATGCATGGGTAAAAGGGAGTTATAAGGACCTAGCTAGCTATATGTATAGCGAGAGGTCTGTCGGTGTACGTCCACTTGTTAGAGGAAAATAAGGCCCGGCAAGACGGATAGACAGAGAGAATGGAGCTAGGAGGTGGTGCGAGAGGCCCAGCTACTAGCTAGATAGGGGGAGGAGTGTGTGGTTGTGAGATCGATGAAAAGAGGGGCGAGAATTTACACGTGTGTGTGACCGTATGAGAGACACAAGGCAAGGACACGTAGAGGAGGAGATTGAAGGTGTGTGTGTATTTTGTAGGCAGGCATCACTAGAGAGGTTTATCGGTCGGTGTGTGTCAGAAAGGAGTTGTGGAGACTCTGGGAGAACGACCTAAAGAAAAAAAATGAATGTGCCCGGTGGATAGAATGCCGAGGGAGGGGGAGGGCGAGGAGGGCGTGTGCATGCACGAGAGAAAGTTAGTGGTAGCTACAAAGGTTAGAGGATTGTGTGGGTGTAAGAGACTAACAAAGATCATAATTTGATATGAAAGCGGATTCATATATTTGAATAGGAGATCATAGTGTTTTAAACATTGCATGCATGAATATAGCAGTGATACACGTGCTATGCACATGTTATACCATAATGTGATAATGCATGGCGTTTGCAACTCACAGCTAAATGCTAAATAATCTAAACCATACTATACATCAAACAATCTCACATTTTATTTGAATTTGTGATAATGTGTGGCGTTTGCATCTTACAACTAGATATCGAACAATCTAAACAATACTATATATCGAACATTCTCACATTTTATTTGAATTTGTGGTAATGTGTGGTGTTTGCAACTCACATCTAAATACTTGTAGCCGTAGGGGGTGGGGCACCATACATAATGTGATAAACACATTATACATATGAGACATGGTTTAGATTATGAAGATCTAGCTAGAGCTAGAAATGTAATGTGATTTGAAATCAAAATAAAGTGGATTCAAAAAATCGAGTTCGAGTTCATATAGTACACATAGTTCGTATGTAACTCGAGACTAACCATGTGGTGTGCTGTGAAGATAATACACAAATGATGGTTTAACTTGACAATAATGATGATTCTAGATCTTATTAAAACAGAGAAACGAATTCAAATGCTTGACTTCACAACAATCATTACTGTAGATCTTATTCAAATAGAGAAATGAATTCAAATTTAGTTCATATTGAAGCGGTAGTATATACGTTTGGAATGCACTAAAACGTTCATTTGAGTAGTAGGTTGCATGCATTATACACGTAGCAAAATATTTTAATTGAACATAACATGAATTCAAAGTTTTGAATGACATTTGTAGTGTGCATTGATTTGGTACAGTACACATTAGGCTTGTCCGGAAATTTCAACCCGTGCCTTGTTAGCCCGAAATATTTAAGATATATCTTTGTCTCGTTGTGCTCCAACAACTCCCTCCATCTCAACCCGCGCCTTGCTATTCTGAAATTACAACGTACGTGAAAACTCCCACCTCCTGTGAAATCCGAACATGCGAAATGCCCGTGGTACCCCTGAACCGAAAGAACCGCCTCAAATCGGTGAACGTACTTTCGTAACTTACCCCACATTTCGGACAAGCACATCCCTAAGCCATGGTTCCCCACTGCCATCCCATCCGCCCACCCATTCATACACTGAGGCCGCGAAAACCCGCGACGAAACCCCACACCCTGCTCCGTCCGCCACCCAGCTGGAGCCTCTTCACCGACGACATCATCCACAACAACACCTCGACGTCCCTCATCCACCGTACCAGATGAGGTTCCGTCGTCGATCTCGTCGTCCCGCCGGTTCAGCCACCCCGTCCTCCACCTCTAAGGAGCTGCCCCGATGTTCCCCTCGTCTATTGCACCACCTCCATTCCCACACCGCCATCTTCACCTGCACCACCAGAAGAGCATCATCATCATCGTTTCCTCGGGTGAAGCTGCGGCCTAATCGGCGCCACCAAAGAGGTTGTACACTAATCGCCGCATTTTCTTCTTGATTCAATCTCACGGTGCTGCTGGCGCTTGGTCCCGAGCCAACACGGCGCGGCTCCATCCACGGCGGCATCGCCGGCCACTTCCTCCATGGCGTCGCTCCCTCGGCGGCGACGTCCACATCAGTAGGAGCTGCTGCTGCTTTAGCTCTCGCTCGGGCTGCTGCTCTGCTCTTGCTCTTGGTCCCCTACTTGGTCTACTCTTGCTATTGCTCTTGCTCACGCTGCTGCTCTCGCTCTTGCTCTTGCTTACGATGCTGCTCCGATTTAGCTACACTTCAGTCGACTGAATCGACTATTGGGTTAGTCGATTTTCACGGGGTGGGGGGCTCGCCGGGGTGAAGGAAGAACCAGCCGCAGCGGGGAGGGGGGCTCACCGGAGAGGTACCCCACTATCTATCTTAGGGTTCAGGATGGGGGCGGTGGTCGCCGGCGGTGGCGCGGCGTTGGCGGGGCGGTGGCGTGGGGATCGCCGGAGAAAAAGCTCATCACGGGGGGGCCTAGAGGGATGGCCGGGGCGGCGGCGGACCGGCGGTGGGGAGTGTTTTCGGGGCGGGCGGGGCGGCGCACCGCCGGCCGCGGGCGGCGGGGGCTGCTGTTTGGCCGGTGGTGGCTGGCGGCTCAGGGGGGTGGAGGTTGAAGATGAACCGCAGGCCCTTGATTTCGTATCCAACTACTGCAAAATCGACTGACCAGAGATGAAAAAGTCAGTCGACCGACGTGTAACCTCACCTTGCTAGTGCGTTCAGTTTCGACAGTAAAATTCGGTTTCGACAGCAAAATTCAGTTTCGACAGTTAAGTTCAGTTTCGACAGTGAAGTTCAGTTTTGACAATTAAATTCAGTTTCGACAGTTAAGTTCAGAGATGAGCGGCTGATGTATTTTCCATCTAGCACTTTTTGGTTATGTATTTTACGTCATGTATTGGAGATGCTATTAGAATTCCACTCAGGTGAACGTTGTTCATTGTCTCTCTTGTCCTGCTTCAGCCTCGGCGTCGTACAACTCACCGGAGCTGCTCCAACGACGAAACCCTCCATCACAGCGGAGCAGTACCTCGGGCTCCATCTCCAGATGCCTAAGATCTTCTTCCCCTCCTCCGACAGCAAAGTCAGCCAGAGCATCCTCACCGGCCAACCCAATCACGCTGAGATCGACATGGCTTCGCCAAAGAGGTTGTACACTTGTTGCATCTCTTTTTCACTGTACATGTTATATATATATTGTCCACTGAGCACATGGATTTGTTCCTTTAGTGTCTCCTTGAAAGAAAAAACGTAGGAATTTTAAATTTCACTTGTCCTCCTTTTCACATTTCTTTTCATGAAGCACAAGACTAAGAGATAGTAGCATAATAGCATTATAACCGTACATTTTCTTGTGGTTTGACTTAATCTCACCATGCTTCTTTGCATCTGATACGTCTTCAACATATCTATAATTTTTGATTGTTCCATGCTATTATATTACCCCTTTTCGATGTTTATGGGCTTTATTTTAAACATTTATATCATTTTTGGGACTAATCTACTAACCGGAGGCCTGGCCCGTATTGCTGTTTTTTTGCCTATTTGAGTATTTCAAAGAAAAGGAATATCAAACGGAATCCAAACGGAATGAAACCTTCGGGGGCGTGATTTTTGGAACGAACATGATCCAGAGGACTTGGAGTGCAAGTCAAGAAGCAGCCGAGGCGGCCACGGGGGGGTAGGGCGCCCCCCCCCTACAGGGTGCCCCCCTGTCTCGTGGGCCCCTCGGCCGGCCACCGACGTACTTCTTCCTCCTATATAAGCCTACGTGCCCCAAAAACGTCAAGGGAGCCAACAAAACACAATTTCCACCCCTGTAACCTTCTGTATCCGTGAGATCCCATCTTGGAGCCTTCGTCGGTGCTCTGCTGGAGGGGGAATCGACCATGGAGGGCTTCTACATCAACACCATAGCCTCTCCGATGAGTTGTGAGTAGTTTACCACAGACCTTCGGGTCCATAGTTATTAGCTAGATGGCTTCTTCTCTCTTTTTGGATCTCAATAAAATGTTCTCCCCCTCTCTTGTGGAGATCTATTCGATGTAAACTCTTTTTGTGGTGTGTTTGTCGAGATCCGATGAATTGTGAGTTTATGATCAAGTTTATCTATGAGAAATATTTGAATCTCCTCTGAATTCTTTTATGTATGATTGATAACCCACAAGTATAGGGGATCGCAACAGCTTTAGAGGGTAGAGTATTCAACCCAAATTTATTGATTCGACACAAGGGGAGCCAAAGAATATTCTTGAGTATTAGCAGTTGAGTTGTCAATTCAACCACACCTGGATAACTTAGTATGTGCAGCAAAGTGTTCAGTAGCAAAAGTGGTATGATAATAATGGTAACGGTAACAAAAGTGAAGATAAATGTTTTTGGGTTTTTGTAGTAGTTTTAACGGTAGCAACGGAAAAGTAAATAAGCGAAGAACAATATATGAAAAGCTTGTAGGCAATGGATCAGTGATGGATAATAGTGCCGGATGATGTTCCTCATGCAATAGTTATAACATAGGGTGATATAGAACTAGCTCCAATTCATCAATGTAATGTAGGCATGTATTCCGTAAATAGTCATACGTGCTTATGGAAAAGAACTTGCATGACATCTTTTGTCCTACCCTCCCGTTGAAGCGGGGTCCTTACAGAAACTAAGGAATATTAAGGCCTCCTTTTAATAGAGAACCGGAACAAAGCGTTAGCACATAGTGAATACATGAACTCCTCAAACTACGGTCATCACCGAGAAGTATCCCGATTATTGTCACTTCGGGGTTGTCGGATCATAACACATAATAGGCGACTATAGACTTGCAAGATAGGATCAAGAACACACATATATTCATGAAAACATAATAGGTTCATATCTGAAATCATGGCACTCGCCCTAGTGACAAGCATTAAGCATAGCAAAGTCACAGCAACATCAATCTCACAACATAGTGGATACTAGGGATCAAACCATAACAAAACTAACTTGATTACATGGTAAATCTCATCCAACCCATCACCGTCCAGCAAGCCTACCATGGAATTACTCGCGCACGGCGTTGAGCATCATGAAATTGGTGATGGAGGATGGTTGATGATGATGACAGCGACGAATCCCCCTCTCCGAAGCCCCGAACGGACTCCAGATCAGCCCTCCCGAGAGAGATTATGGCTTGGCATTGGCTCCGTGTCGTAAAACGCGATGAAACTTTCTCCTTGATTCTTTTCTCCCCAAGACGGAATATATGGAGTTGGAGTTGAGGTCGGAGGAGGTCCAGAGGGCCCACGAGATAGGGGGCCGCGCCCTAGGGGGCGCGGCCCCCTGTCTCGTGGACAGGCCGTGGGCCCCCTGGCACTAATTCTTTTGCCAAATATTCTTATTAATTCCAAAAAGTGCCTCCGTGGATTTCCAGGACATTCCGAGAACTTTTCTTTTCTACCCATAAAACAACATCATGGCAGTTTTGCTGAAAATAGCCTCAGTCCGGGTTAGTTTCATTCAAATCATGCAAGTTAGAGTCCAAAACAAGGGCAAAAGTGTTTGGAAAAGTAGATACGTTGGAGACGTATCAACTCCCCAAGCTTAAACCTTTGCTTGTCCTCAAGCAATTCAGTTGATAAACTGAAAGTGATAAAGTAAAACTTTTACAAACTCTGTTTGCTCTTGTTGTTGTAAACATGAAAAGCCAGCATTCAAGTTTCAGCAATTATTATGAACTAACCATACTCACAATAACACATAGGTCTTACAGTTACTCATATCAATAACATAATCAGCTAGCGAGCCATAATAATAAAACTTGGATGACAACACTTTCTCAAAATAATCATAACATGATATAACAAAATGGTATCTCGCTAGCCCTTTCTGAGACCGCAAAACATAACTGAGAGCACCTTTAAAGATCAAGGACTGACTAAACATTGTAATTCATGGTAAAAGAGATCCAGTCAAGTCATACCCAATATAAACCAATAATAATGCATGCAAATGACAGTGTGCTCTCCAGCGGGTGCTTTTAATAAGAAGGGTGATGACTCAACATAAAAGTAAATAGATAGGCACTTCGCAGAGGGAAGCAGGGATTTGTAGAGGTGCCAGAGCTCGATTTTAAAATAGAGATTGAATAACATTTTGAGCGGCATACTTTCGCTGTCAACGCGACAACTATGAGATGGCTGTATCTTCCATACTACATGCATTATAGGAAGTTCCCAAACAGAATGGTAAAGGTTTATACTCCCCCAACCACCAACAAGCATCAATCCATGGCTTGCTCGAAACAACGAGTGCCTCCAACATACAACAGCCCTAGGGGAGTTTTGATTAATTATTTTTGATTTGCTTTGATCTTTTTGGATCATGGGACTGGGCATCCCGGTTACCGGTCCTTTCTCGTGAATGAAGAGCGGAGTCCACTCCTCGTGAGAATAACCCACCTAGCATGGAAGATATAGGCAGCCCTAGTTCAAACATATGAGCTGCTCGAGCATACAAAACAGAATTTCATTTGAAGGTTTGGAGTTTGGCTCATACAAATTTACTTGGAATGGCAGGTAAATACCGCATATAGGAAGGTATAGTGGACTCGTATGGAACAACTTTGGGGTTTAAGGAGTTTGGATGCACAAGCAGTATTCCCGCTTAGTACAGGTGAAGGCTAGCAAAAGAATGGGAAGCGACCAACTGAGAGAGCAACAACAGTCGTAAACATGCATTAAAATTAATTTACACCGAGTACAAGCATGAGTAGGATATAATCCACCATGAACATAAATATCGTGAAGGCTGTGTTGATTTGATTCAACTACATGCGTGAACATGTGCCAAGTCGAGTCACTTAATACATTCAAAGGAGGATACCATCCCATCATATCACATCATAATCATTGTAATAGCATGTTGGCACGCAAGGTAAACCATTATAACTCATAGCTAATCAAGCATGGCACAAGTAACTATAATCTCTAAATCTCATTGCAAATATGTTTACTTCATAATTGCTGACTCAGGAACGATGAACTCATCATATTTACGAAAACAAGAGAGGTCGAGTTCATACCAGCTTTTCTCATCCCAATAAGTCCATCATATATCGTCATTATTGCCTTTCACTTGCACGACTGAACGATGTGTATAATAATAAGAGTGCACGTGCATTGGACTAAGCTGGAATCTGCAAGCATTCAACTCAAGAGAGAAGACAAGATAATATGGGCTCTAAGTTAAATAATCAATCATGCATATAAGAGCCACTAAGCATTTTCAATATAGTCTTCTCGGCCCAGAAAAGAAAGAAAAGAAAATAAACTATTTACACGGGAAAGCTCCCAACAAGTAAAAAGAGGAACAAGAAATGTTTTTGGGTTTTCATTTTAATTTCTACTACAAGCAAGGAAATTAAACTAACTAATTTTTTTTGGTTTTTCTTAAGATTTATCAAACACACAAGAAGAAAACTAGAAAAATAAATTTAAACTAGCATGGATAATACAATGAAAGAGTATGAGCACCGACGACTAGTGTGTGAACATGAATGTAAAGTCGGTGAGAAATACGTACTCCGCCAAGCTTAGGCTTTTGGCCTAAGTTGGTCTAATGCCAATGACCGCCTGGCTGATATCCATAAGAGTAACTGGGGTAGTACTGAGATGCAGAGGCGACTGCCTCCTAAGAAGCAGCGTGTTGGCGAGCTGCCTCCATTCCCCTCTCATATTCAGTTGCTTCTTCCCTCGTGACAACATATCTTCCTTTTGCCTGATAATCAAAAAGGTAGGGAGCAGGAAGAGTAACAGGGATGACGTGGCGTCTGTCATAGGTTAGTCGATAATGGAGGAATTGTTCATTCCTCTCAAGAAAATTATGATCAATCATAGCTTCTTTATCCAAATAAACAGGAGGTACAATCATATCCCCCTCTCGTGGAGCTATATTAAGAAAATTAGCCACACGGGTTGCATAAATTCCTCCAAAGAAATCTCCCCTTCTACTATTATTCTGCAACCTACGTGCAACTATTGCCCCCAAGTTATAACCTCTATAACCTGACACAACACTCTTGAGGACACAAAGATCAGGAGCACACATGTGACATACTTCGTCCTTACCATTAATGCATCTACCAATAAAGAGAGCAAAATAATGTATAGCAGGAAAATGAATGCTCCCTATGGTAGCTTGTGCTACGTCCCTAGACTCTCCCACAGTAATACTAGCAAGAAAATCTCTAAGTTCAGATTTGCGAGGATCATTAATATTACCCCACTGCGGGAGTTTGCAAGCAGTTGTGAAATCCTATAAATCCATGGTATAAGATGTATCATAAATATCAAACATGACACTAGGAGAATTACGCGTAGAAATATATTCGAACCTCCGCACAAAGGAATGAGTAAATTGATAATATTGAGGACACTTATCCTGTAAGAAGTCCTCCAGCTCGGCATTATGCACATATGCGTCAAATTCCTCCTTGAAGCCTGCTTCGACCATAAAATCATTGGATGGCCACTCACAAGCCCGTACATTTGCGTCCCTTGGCAAATTAATATCTTGTTCACGTATAGCAATCCTCGGTCCTTTCTTTGTCGAGGAACCTCCTTGGTACATTCTTGTAAGCATATTTCTTTTTCTGAAAATTTCTGAAATTTTAGTAACTTCAAAGTAAAAGTGAATAAAACTAAACAAGATTTGTAGCAACTACTCCTACAAGTGCCTAGAGCCTATATCATGCATTGGAATTGCTTGGGACCTCAAAAATTTAACATGCAAGCTAAAGAACATGGTCACCTAAGCAGCAAAAATTTGCAATGAATAAAGCACTAGAATAAAAACTAATTGGACCAACGGAGGAGTCACATACCAAGCAACAATCTCCCAAAGCAGTTTTGTGAATGGAGCTTTGAGCTAAGAGATCGAAAATCGCAGCAAAACGAGCTAGAACTTGTGCTTGAGTTGGATGGGGATTTTTTTGGGTAGAAGATGAAGTGTGTGGGTGCTGGCATAAGTAAAGGGGAGCCACCAGGGGCCCACGAGACAGGGGGGCGCGCCCTACAGGGGGGCGCGCCCTCCTCTCTCGTGGCCTGGTGCTTGGCCCTCCTGCGGTGTTTTCAGTGCCTAAAATCCTCAAATATTCCAGAAAAAATCATACTAAATTTGCAGGGCATTTGGAGCACTTTTATTTTTGGACTATTTTTTAATGCACGGATAAATCAGAAAACAGACAGATAATACCATTTTTGCTTTATTTATTCTAAATAACAGAAAGTAAAAAGAGGGTACAGAAAGTTGTGCCTTCTAGTTTCATCCATCTCGTGATCATCAAAATGAACCCACTAACAAGGTTGATCAAGTCTTGTTAACAAACTCATTTCGAATAACACGGAACCAGCGAAATTTTGAATAACACTAAGTTACCTCAACGGGGATATGAAAATCCCCAACAATAAGAATATCATACTTTTTCTTGACAGTAGGGAGAGGAAATTCAAAATCTCCAAAAATGATAGTTGGAACTTTTTCAATAGAATTGATGCTATGAACTTGAGATTGTTTCCTCAGAAACTGTACCATATGCTCATTACCATTAACATGAAAAGTGACATTGCCTTTGTTGCAATCAATAACAGCCCCTGCAGTATTAAGAAAAGGTCTACCAAGGATAATAGACATACTATCATCCTCGGGAATATCAAGAATCACAAAGTCCGTTAAGATAGTTACATTTGCAACTACAACAGGCACATCCTCACAAATACCGACAGGTATAGCAGTTGATTTATCAGCCGTTTGCAAAGATATTTCAGTAGGTGTCAACTTATTCAATTCAAGTCTACGATATAAAGAGAGAGGCATAACACTAACACCGGCTCCAAGATCACATAAAGCAGTTCTAACATAGTTTCTTTTAATAGAGCATGGTATAGTTGGTACACCTGGATCTCCAAGTTTCTTTGATATTCCACCCTTAAAAGTGTAATTAGCAAGCATGGTGGAAATTTCAGCTTTCGGTATCTTTCCTTTATTTGTGATGATATCCTTCATATACTTAGCATAAGGATTTACTTTCAGCATATCAGTTAAGCGCATACGTAAGAAAATAGGTCTAATCATTTCAGCAAAGCGCTCAAAATCCTCATCATCCTTTGACTTGGATGGTTTAGGAGGAAAGGGCATGGGTTTCTGAACCCATGGTTCTCTTTCTTTACCGTGCTTACTAGCAACAAAATCTCTCTTATTATAACATTGATTCTTTGATTGTGGGTTATCAAGATCAACAGCAGGTTCAATCTCTACATCATTGTTTTTGCTAGGTTGAGCATCGACATGAACATTATCATTAACTTTATCACTAGGTTCATGTTCATCACCTAATTGAGTTTCAGCATCAGAAATAGAAATATCATTGGGATTCTCAGGTGTGTCTACAGTAGGTTCACTAGAAGAATGCAAAGTCCTATCATTTTTCTTCTTCTTCTTTTTAGAAGAACTAGGTGCCTCTAAATTATTTCTCTAAGAATCTTGCTCGATTCCCTTAGGGTGGCCTTCAGGATACAAAGGTTCCTGAGTCATTCTACCAGTTCTAGTAGCCACTCTAACATCAAAGTCATTTTTATTATTTAACTCATCAAGCAAATCATTCTGAGCTTTGGGTACTTGCTCAGCTTGAGTAGCAACCATAGAAGCATATTTGCTAACGCGGTGAAGTTCATCTTTAACTCTAGCCAGATTATCACCTATGCGTCCTATCTCGAAAGCAATATTCTTTAACTCTCTACCAACATAAGTATTAAAACTTTCTTGTCTAGCCATAAAGTCATCAAATTCTTCTAAGCATGGGCTACGAAATTTAGTATAGGGGACTTCAACTTTATCATATCTATAGAGAGAATTTACCTTTACTACCTTTGTCGGGTTATCAAGACAATGTGGTTCTTCAGGCGGTAAATTAAGACCATGTATTTCTTCAATAGGAGGTAAATTCTTTACATCTTCAGCTTTAATACCTTTTTCTTTCATTGATTTCTTTGCCTCTTGCATATCTTCAGGACTGAGAAATAAAACACCTCTCTTCTTCGGAGTGGGTTTAGGAATAGGCTCAGGAGTTGGCTCAATTGGTTCAGGAATTACTTCAGGAACTGGCTCGGGGAGAGTCCAATTATTTTCATTAGTCAACATATTATTCAATAGTATTTCAGCTTCGTCGACTGTTCTTTCCCTGAAAACAAAACCAGCACAACTATCCAAGTAGTCCTTGGAAACATCGGTTAGTCCATTATAAAAGATATCAAGTATTTCATTTTTCTTAAGAGGGTGATCATGCAAAGCATTAAGTAACCAGAGAAGCCTCCTCCAAGCTTGTGGGAGACTCTCTTCTTTGATTTTAACAAAATTATATATTTCCCGCAAGGCAGCTTGTTTCTTGTGAGCAGGGAAATATTTAGCAGAGAAGTAATAAATCATATCCTGGGGACTACGCACACAACCAGGAGCAAGAGAATTATACCAAGTCTTAGAATCACCCTTTAATGAGAACGGAAATATTTTAAGAATATATAAATAGCAAGACTTCTCATCATTAGTAAAGAAGGTGGCTATATCATTCAACTTGGTAAGATGTGCCACAATAGTTTCAGATTCAAGGCCATAAAAAGGATCAGATTCAATTAAAGTAATAATTTCAGGATCAATAGAGAATTCATAATCCTTATCAGTAACACAGATAGGTGAGGTAGGAAAAGCAGGATCGGGTTTCGTTCTAGCATTAAGAGACTGCTGCTTCCATTTAGCTAATAATTTCTTAAGATCATTTCTATCATTGCAAGCAAGAATTTCCATAGCAGCTGCTTCATTCATAACATAACCCTTAGGAACAACAGGTAATACATAATCATTGGGGGAACCTTCATCATCACTATCATCAATAATAGGTCCTTCAATATTTTCATTCCCCCTAACTCTAGCAAGTTGTTCATCAAGAAATTCACCTAGTGGCACAGTAGTATCACGCATAGAAGTAGTTTCATCATGCATAGGAGAAGTGGCATCATCAATAACATGCGACATATCAGAATTCATAGCAGTAGCAGGTTTAGGTGTCGCAAGCCTACTAATAACGGAAGGAGAATCTAGTGCAGAGCTAGATGGCAGTTCCTTACCTCCCCTCGTAGTTGAGGGCAAAATAGTAGTTCGACCGTCTTTCAAGTTCTTCATAGTGATCAACAGATATAAATCCCAAGTGGCTCAGAGAATAGAGCTATGCTACCCGGCAATGGCGCCAGAAATTAGTCTTGATAACCCACAAGTATAGGGGATTGCAATAGCTTTCGAGGGTAGAGTATTCAACCCAAATTTATTGATTCGACACAAGGGGAGCCAAAGAATATTCTTGAGTATTAGCAGTTGAGTTGTCAATTCAACCACACCTGGATAACTTAGTATCTGCAGCTAAGTGTTTAGTAGCAAAAGTGGTATGATAATAATGGTAACGGTAACAAAAGTAAAGATAAATGTTTTTGGGTTTTTGTAGTAGTAGTAACAGTAGCAACGGAAAAGTAAATAAGCAAAGAACAATATATGAAAAGCTCGTAGGCAATGGATCAGTGATGGATAATTATGTCGGATGCGATTCCTCATGCAATAGTTATAACATAAGGTGATCTAGAACTAGCTCCAATTCATCAATGTAATGTAGGCATGTATTCCGTAAATAGTCATACGTGATTATGGAAAAGAACTTGCATGACATATTTTGTCCTACCCTCCCGTTGAAGCGGGGTCGTTACGGAAACTAAGGGATATTAAGGCCTCCTTTTAATAGAGAACCGGAACAAAGCATTAGCATGTAGTGAATACATGAACTCCTCAAACTACGGTCATCACCGAGAAGTATTCCGATTATTGTCACTTCGGGGTTGTCGGATCATAACAGATAATAGGCGACTATAGACTTGCAATATAGGATCAGGAACACACATATATTCATGAAAACATAATAGGTTCAGATCTGAAATCATGGCACTCGGTCCCTAGTGACAAGGATTAAGTATAGCAAAGTCATAGCAACATCAATCTCGGAACATAGTGGATACTAGGGATCAAACCCTAACAAAACTAACTTGATTACATGGTAAATCTCATCCAACCCATCACAGTCCAGCAAGCCTACGATGGAATTACTCATGCACGGTGGTGAGCATCATGAAATTGGTGATGGAGGATGGTTGATGATGACGACGGGGATGAATCCCCCTCTCGAGAGCCCCGAATGGACTCTAGATCAGCCCTCCCGGGAGAGATTAGGGCTTGGTGGCGGCTCCGTGTCATAAACGCGATGAAACTTTCTCCTTGATTTTTTTCTCCCCGAGACGGAATATATGGAGTTGGAGTTGAGGTCGGAGGAGGTCTAGGGGGCCCACGAGATAGGGTGTCGCACCCTAGGGGGCGCGCCCCCCTGTCTCGTGGACAGGCCGTGGGCCCCCTGGCACTAATTCTTTCACCAAAAATTCTTATTAATTCCAAAAAGTGTCTCCATGGATTTCCAGGACATTCCGAGAACTTTTCTTTTCTACACATAAAACAACATCATGGCAGTTCTGCTGAAAACAGCGTCAGTCCGGGTTAGTTTCATTCAAATCATGCAAGTTAGAGTCCAAAACAAGGGCAAAAGTGTTTGGAAAAGTAGATACATTGGAGACGTATCAATGATTGAGTTATCTTTGCAAGTCTCTTCGAATTATCAGTTTGGTTTGGCCTACTAGATTGATCTTTCTTGCCATGGGAGAAGTGCTTGGCTTTGGGATCAATCTTGCGGTGACCTTACCCAGTGACAGAAAGGGTTGCAAGGGACATATTGTATTGTTGCCATCGAGGATAAAAAGATGGGGTTTATATCATATTTCATGAGTTTATCCCTCTACATCATGTCATCTTGCTTAATGCATTACTCTGTTCTTATGAACTTAATACTCAAGATGCAGGCAGGAGTCGGTCGATGTGTGGAGTAATAGTAGTAGATGCAGGTAGGAGTCGGTCTACTTGTTGCGAACGTGATGCCTATATACATGATCATGCCTAGATAATCTCATAATTATTCACTTTTCTATCAATTGCTCGACAGTAATTTGTTCACCCACCGTAATACTTATGCTATCTTGAGAGAAGCCTCTAGTGAAACCTATGGCCCCGGGTCTATCTCTTATCATATTTGTTTTCAATCTACTTTTATTTGCATCTTTACTTTTTGCATCTATATTATAAAATACCAAAAAGATATTTATCTTATCATACTATCTCTATTAGATCTCACTTTCGCAAGTGGCCGTGAAGGGATTTGTCGGTGTCAAAACCGGCGGATCTCAGGTAGGGGGTCCCGAACTATGCGTCTAGGCGGATGGTAACAGGAGACAAGGGACACGATGTTTTTACCCAGGTTCAGTCCCTCTCGATGGACGTAAAACCCTACTCCTGCTTGATTAATATTGATGGTATGGGTAGTACAAGAGTAGATCTACCACAAGATCAGAGAGGCTAAACCCTAGAAGCTAGCCTATGGTATGATTGTTGTTCGTCCTACGGACTAAAATCCTTCGGTTTATATAGGCACCGAAGAGGGTTAGGGTTACACAGAGTCGGTTACAATGGTAGGAGATCTACACATCCGTATCGCCAAGCTTGCCTTCCACGCCAAGGAAAGTCCCATCCGGACACGGGACGAAGTCTTCAATCTTGTATCTTCGTAGTGCAGGAGTCCGGCCAAAGGTGATAGTTCGGCTATCCGGACACCACCTAATCCGGGACTTCCTCAGTAGCCCCCGAACCAGGCTTCAATGGCGATGAGTCCGGCGCATAGATTGTCTTCGGCATTGCAAGGCGGATTCTTCTCCAAATCATGTGTACCTGTTGAATATCATCTGGCTTCTTGTAGATATTGCGCTCCTCGGCTTCCACGCCCAATAATGGCCATCTTCCACGTGTGAAACGAATGCGAAAAGCCAGGGTATTTTTACATTTACCCCCCTAGTTGCGCAAATGAGCTGCCTATAAAGGAGACGAGGATCTAGATCCGAATCACACCATCCTCCCTTCGCGAGCATTCATCAGAGCGCATCTGATAGAAATCCATTCCATCATGGACAGTCGACGCGGCTGCTCCTCTCGCCTTCCTAGCCCTCAGCCTGGAGATTGGGAGAGATGCTTCGTCCCACACAGCGAGCTAGTGACGCTCCAAACCAAGGGATTTCTTCCCCGAGCCTTCATGGTTCCGGTTCGAGCCGGACTCGCCACCTATAAGGGAGGGAAGCAAGCGGAGAGCGTCCCCGGTCCCTCCAAAGGAGAGCGGGTATGCCTTGTCCCTTATTTGATAAGAGGGCTCGGATTTCCAATTCATCCATTTCTTCGGGGGCTCCTGGAGTTCTACGGCCTCCAGTTGCACAACCTTACGCCTGCCTCCATCTTGCATATTGCGGTCTTCGTGGCCCTTTGCGAGCTATTTTTGGGCATCGAGGCTCATTTTGCATTGTGGAAGAAGTTGTTCTGCCTTGTGCCCTATTCTCAAGAGGGGTCAATATATCAAGTGGGCGGAGCCGAACTATGGTGCATCACTAGAACCGGATATCTATCCGGAACCCCGAAGAAGGCGTCCGTAGACTGGCCTTCAAAATGGTTTTATATTGAAGATGTCCCCCTGCCGGACCCTGTTCGAATCAGCCTCCCTGAGTTCAATAACTCTCCTTTGAAGAAACGCCTAAGCTGGCGTCCACGGAGCCCTCAGAAGGAAAATGACAGGGACGTCCTTTACCTGATGAGCCGAATTAGGTTGTTAGCTCATTCCGGACTGACCATGATCGGGGTCATGGCCACATGCATTATTCGGGGGGTGCAGCTACTCCAGTATAGAGGCCACCCCATGTGGGATTTCAACGGGGAGGATGATGCCACCTGCTGCGGCCATAAGGGGCCGGGATCGGTCGCCGATCTGATGAAGATCTTGTCCGCATTGTACAAGGGAGAAGAGGAGGAATTTCTCCGCGTCAATCCACAGGACGGATTTTCTATGTACAATCCTCCAAGCTAGGTAAGCGGACATTTCTTTTTGCCTATCCGTTCCATACTCCCATAGTCAAGTATCTCATTTTGTGATTTCGACGCAGGAACTATGCCAGGCCGTAAAGGATATAAACAGCCCGCCTCCACAACCCGAGGATCCAGAATGGTTCATCGATCCGACCTCCCAAGAGGATCCGGACATATCGGTGGAGCTGATCGATGGGGTATTTTACCAACTGAGCATCGATAATGCCTTGGTAGCCATTACGGCCGATTACCCCGAAATACTTCCAGCCTCGCAGGTAACTGAGACCGAAGTCCCAATACTTTGAAGTGACCCATCCGTGCTTGTTTTTTATCACCATATACCGATGGCGTTTCGCAGGGGAAGTCCTTGAGGCGGAAGGCCGAGCCTGTGACGGCTAGTCAACAAGGGACAACAAGGCCCAACAGGCTGAAAAGAAGTGTAGTCCAGATTGAAACGTCGGTGCAACGGTATGGCGTGTCATCTTAATCCCAGGTCTTATTTCCGGGAGGCATACTAACGCTCGTGCTTTTTCAGGAAGAAGAGCGCTCGCCGGACTGTATCCGGAGAGGTTACTAATCAATCCTCCGCTCGCCAGGCTCCAAAGCCAGGTCCAGAAGCGGAGGCGAACATGAGGCGTGTGTTGGATGCTCCCCGACAGAGGATGCCGACAGGTTATCTGCCACCAATTCCGAGGTGGAGAGTGCCATGAATCACAGGCGTCGCCGGACAGTTCTTCGTGACGCATGTTTCTCCCTAGAGGCATTGGATGCCTTCAATTCGGGAGATGCGCACCTCTGTGCCGTCAAAATGGTCTAGCCAGAGCCACGGAGCAGTATGTAAAAGACATATGGGTGAGAAATTTTGACAGTTATATATGCCAGTAGCCCCCGAGACTTGAAATAGTTAGATTAACTGATTTAAGAATCATTTATTGTGCAAGATCTTACAGAAAAGAATACCCAACTGTCCCAGGAGCTGGAGGACTGCAAAGCCCAACTTGAGGCCGCACTAGCCGCAGCGGGGGAAGCCAAAGAGACCCCCTCTGGTAATATATGCTTCAAAAGATAAGTAATTTGTGAAGTGTGGCATGTGTATAAGTCTGACAACAATATTGCAGATGGCGCCGGGATAGATCCGAACAAGCAACAGCTCATGCGCCGGTTAAAGGCCGGCGAGAATGTGCTTACAAGGGTGAGGCAAGAGAAAAATAATCTCCAAGATGCCAACACCCAGCTGGGTGAGGAACTAAAGGATGTTCGTGCCCAGCTGTCTGACTCCGTTAAGGAGAATCGGCGGCTTAGACGCGGCAGTTTTAGTAAGTGCTTGACCGAACTTTGAAAAAGAGTTCGGTGAGGAAGTCGACTAACAGAGGTATGTCTGTAGGTATGCTCACAGGCCGTCCTGCAGAGGAAATGCCCGGTTCTACGGGTGACCTTCTTCCCGAGCTCTTGCAACTGCACGAACGAGTTCGGCAGGTGATGAAAGGCGTCGCCCAGGCCTTGTGGCCATCTGTCTCCCTGCCCGAAGGCCTTGGAGAGCTTGCAGAGAGGCTTCAGGGAGCAAGGTGGCGCTTCCGATTATGGAAGATATCGGCTTTCCGTCAAGGCGCCAGGGAGGCCTGGGCCATGGTGAAGACGCGGTACATGAAGGCTGACCCAAACCACATGGCCGAGGTCGGACCTGTGGGGCCCGATGGGAAGGAGATCCCTGTGATCTTAGTGTACGGCCAAATAGAGTTGGCCACAAAGTATTCCCAGCAGGACTGTAAACTAGACAGCCTATTAGATGGCATTAAAGAGGAATACAATCAGTCGAATTGACTATGTAATTTAAGATGACATGTAAAATGCCTTCTAGCCGGATTGTAGATCGTTTGTCATAGCGGACCTTTTCGCTTCAACCTCGGGACCCAATAGTCCAGAGTGTGTCCGAATACCCTCGCGGTTATATAAGAACTGGGGCATGCGTGGAGACCAGGCGTAGGGGTCATTAGTGCTTTATCAGACAAGTGCCCAACTAGTTATGTTATATTACATGGTTATTAAGAAACATCTTCCAGGGAGAATAGTTCCGTTAGGGGTTCCTTTCCCTGGGAGGCATGCCCTAAAGTGCATGTCTGGACTGCGAAAAAAGCAGAAAAACATCTGGCGGCAGATAAATAAATAGGTAAGAAATCGTCTTTTAGTTCACCGACCGAATATTCCCTTAAGAACGCTAGCTTTCGGCTTCACCTAGTCTGAGGTACACATCCGGCTGACCCGGCAGTAGCAATCACAGAGGTGCTCCCTTTACCACCTAGCCGAACAATGGGAACGTAGGGGTAAGCACAGTGGCCAGGCAACCCAGCTTGGCCAAAACTTAAGTCATATCGATGCATATAATGGTGAATAAAAGGTACATGCGGAAGTGTGACACATGTGTTGGGCATGAAGCCCGTATAAATAAGCTTCTGTTAAAGAAGCCCCCAGGTATAATGAGCGCGGATAGCGTGTCAAGTGTGTGCGAACAAAGCACGAACGAGCCTTCAAAGGCTGTAAGAAAAAAAGGGGAGAAGGGCAGAAATATAAGACAGCTACTATATAAAATATAGACGGAGGAAGGAGACGAACTCAGAATTCGGCGCTAGGCGTAGAATCTTCGGAGACGGGCTGCGTTCCATGGGTTCGGCTCGAGTCGGTTATTCGATGCATTTCGCAAACGGTACGCTCCGCCGGTCAGGACTTGGTCAATGATGAAGGGACCTTCCCATTTGGGCTTGAGTTTGTCCTTTTTCTTGTCCGACGGGCTTAGAACTAACTCGCCAACATTGTAAGTTTTGGCCCGTACTTCTCTCCTTTGATATCTTCGAGCCTGCTGTTGATAGAATGCAAAACGGGCTTTTGCCACGCCACGCTCCTCCTCCAAGGCGTCTAAACTGTCCTACCGATCAAGCTCAGCTTCTCTTTCTTCGTACATGCGCACGCAAGGTGAGTCATGAATTATATCATAGGGCAGAACTGCCTCTGCGCCGTATACCATAAAGAATGGTGTAAATCCGGTGGTGCGATTCGGAGTGGTCCGCAGCCCCCAGAGTACGGAGTCGAGCTCCTCTACCCAGTGCGTGTTAGATTCCTTGAGGGGCCGCACTAATCTGGGTTTGATGCCGCTCATGATTAGACCATTTGCTCGCTCGACTTGACCATTAGTTTGAGGTGTATAGACTGAAGCATAGTCGAGCTTGATGCCCATGTTTTTGCACCAGAGTTTGACCTCGTCGGCTGTAAAGTTCGTGTTGTTATTAGTAATGATGCTATGGGGGACGCCGTAACGGTGTACGACCCCTGATATGAAGTCTATCACCGGTCCGAATTCGGCCGTCTTAAAAAGTTTGGCCTCTATCCATTTGGTGAATTTATCCACCATGACCAGTAGGTATTTTTGCTTGTGGGTTCCTCCTTTAAGGGGTCCAACCATGTCAAGCCCCCAGACTGTGAAGGGCCTGGTTATGGGTATAGTTTTGAGGGTGGTGGGTGGCATGTGGCTTTGATTAGCAAAGATCTGGCAACCGACGCATCGTTGGACTAAGTCCTGAGCATCTACCCGGGCCGTCGGCCAATAAAATCCTGTATGGAAGGCCTTACCTACAAGGGCCCGGGCTGCAGCGTGGTGCCCGCCGAGTCAGGCATGAATTTCAGCCAGAAGATTCCGCCCTTCCTCTTCGGAGATACACCTTTGAAGGATTCCGGTTGTGCTTTTCTTGTAAAGCTCTCCCTCATGGACCTTATAGGCTTTAGATCGCCGCACTATGCAGTGAGCCTCGTTTTGGTCCTCGGGAAGTTCCTGCCCGGTTAGATAGGCTAGGAATGGTTCCGTCCACGGGGCAATGACTGCCATTATTACGTGGGCTGAGGATGTTACTTCATTGGCAGAACCACCGATTGTGCCAGAATGTTAGGTGTCGGGCAGTGCGGTTGGGTCCGGGTCGTTATTTCCGGATTCCCCCTCCCATAGTACGGGTGGCTTGAACAGCCTCTCTAGGAAGATGTCGGGAGGGACGGCATCGCGCTTTGCGCCAATGCGTGCCAATACGTCTGCTGCATGGTTGTTATCCCGGGCTATATGGTGAAATTCGAGTCCCTCAAACCGAGCTGACATTTTTAGGACGGTGTTGTGATAAGCTGCCATTTTCGGATCCTTGGCATCAAAGTCTCCATTTATTTGGTATATCACGAGGTTCGAATCCCCGTGCACCTCTAGGCGTTGAATGCCCATGGAGACTGCCATCCGGAGGCCATGTAGAAGGGCCTCGTATTCAGCTGCGTTGTTGGAGTTCGTATACATTATCTGGAGTACGTATTGAACCGTATCTCCGGTTGGGGATATCGAAACGACGCCAGCTCCCAGACCAGCCAACATTTTGGAGCCGTCGAAGTGCATGATCCAGTTGGAATATGCGCCGTACTCTTTAGGGAGTTCGGCTTTAGTCCACTCGGCGATGAAGTCAGCCAAAACTTGCGACTTAATAGCTCACCGTGGCTTATAGGTTATGTCGAACGGGAGGAGCTCAATGGCCCATTTGGCAATCCGGCCCGTCGCGTCGCGGTTGTTTATAATGTCATTAAGAGGTACTTCGGAGGCTACTGTTATCGAACACTCTTGAAAGTAGTGTCGCAGCTTCCGCGATGCCATGAACACCATGTACGCTATGTTTTGATAATGCGGGTACCATGACTTGCATGGAGTTAGGACAGTGGACACGTAGTAAACTGGTTTTTGAAGGGGGAACTTGTGTCCGTCCGTTTCTCGTTCGACAACGAGCACCGCGCTCACAACTTGATGAGTTGTCACGATATATAATAGCATTGGTTCACCCATATTGGGCGCGGCCAGGACCTGGTTTGTTGCCAATATGGCTTTTATTTCTTCAAGTCCAGCCGTGGCGGCATCCGTCCACTCAAAGTGTTCCGTGCGTCGGAGGAGGCGATGGAGGGGTAATGCCTTTTCTCCCAAACGGGAGATAAAGCGGCTTAGAGCCGCCACGCATCCAGTCAATGTTTGTATTTGTTTGAGGTCCTTTGGGATATCCAATTGTGACAGAGCTCGGATCTTGGTTGGGTTTGCTTCAATTCCTCTGCCGGATACAATGAAGCCCAAGAGCTTTCCGGCTGGTATGTCGAAAACGCATTTTTCCGGGTTGAGCTTGATGTCATATGTTCGGAGATTATCGGATGTGAGCCTCAAGTCGTCTACTAGAGTTTCGACATGCTTCGTTTTAACGACCACGTCGTCTACATATGCCTCCACTGTTTTGCCGATCTGGTTTGCCTGACATGTCTGAATCATGCGTTGATATGTTGCGCCGGCGTTTTTGAGCCCGAAGGGCATTGTGTTGAAGCAGAATGGGCTGTATGGGGTGATGAATGCCGTTGCGGCTTGGTCGGGCTCTGCCATCTTAATTTGGTGGTAGCCGGAGTATGCGTCGAGGAAGCACAATGAATCGTGTCCTGCGGTAGCGTTGATAATTTGATCAATGCGGGGGAGGGGGAAGGGATCCTTTGGGAAAGCCTTGTTAAGGTCCTTGAAATCGACGCATAGGCGCCAGGATTTGTCCTTCTTTGGTACCATCACCAGGTTTGCTAGCCAGTCCGGATGTTTTATATCTCTAATGAATCCGGCCTCCAATAGTTTGGCTAGCTCCTCTCCCATGGCCTGTCTCTTGGGTTCGGAGAAACGCCGTAGAGCTTGTTTGACTGGCTTGAATCCTTTTAGGATGTTTAGGCTGTGCTCAGCCAGCCGGCGTGGGATTCCTGGCATGTCTGAAGGGTGCCAGGAAAAAATGTCCCAATTTTCGCGTAGGAATTCTCGTAGTGCGGCGTCTACATCAGGGTTTTATTGTGCCCCGATGGAGGCCGTTTTTGTAGGGTCCGTTGGATGGACTTGGAATTTGACAATTTCGTCTGCTGGTTTAAAGGAAGTGTACTTGGATCTCTTTTCGAGTATCACATCGTCGCTATTCACCATGGAGCGCAGCGCAGTGAGTTCCTCGTCGCTAGGGCTTCGGATAGTGCCTCAAGGGCCAGTGCGGCTGCCTTATTTTCGGCGTGGAGTGCTATGTCCGGGTCACTAGCAAGAGTGATGATTCTGTTGGGCCCGGGCATTTTGATCTTCATGTACACGTAATGGGGTATAGCTAGAAAAATTGTGAATGCCTCTCGCCCTAATAGAGCGTGATATCTGCTGCTGAACGGGGCCACTTGGAACGTGACCTCCTCGGACCTGTAATTATCCGGCATGCCGAACACCACATCCAGTGTGATTTTTCCTGTACAGCATGCTTCCTGACTGGGGATTATTCCTCTAAAGGTTGTGCTGCTTCGCTCAATGCGGCTCCAGTCTATTTCCATTTTTCGTAGGGTTTCCTTGTAAATGAGGTTCAGTCCGCTGCCACCGTCCATGAGTACCTTGGTAAGGCGAAAGTCGTCCACTATTGGACTGAGGACCAATGCGGCTGGTGCTCGGGCTATTCAGAATTTAGGTTCGTCACTGGCATTAAAGGTAATAGCCGTGTCACTCCATGGGTTTATTGTTGCTACTTGGTAGACTTAGGCAAGGCTGCGGAGTGTTCGTTTCCGCATATTATTTGATGCGAAAGTCTCGAAGACTGTTAATACCGTACTGGTATCCTTGGGCTGGTGCTCTGGAGTTAGAAGCTCTTCGCCACTTTTGGCCACCTGCCATAGTATCCAACATGCTCTAAGGCTATGAGTTGGAGTGGCGCCCTCTGTACTATGAATTTTGTAGGGTCCATTGAGCCATCCTTCCAATACGGTTCCATGCCCTATAGAGGGGTTTTGCTTTTTGGTGTTTAACCCAGGTGCCTGGCGATAATGCACCCTTTTATTTCGGACCGGGGTTGTATTCAGGGTCTGATTGTCCCAAAATTTTATTTCGGTTTTCCAGGCGCTTTCCATTGCACAGTACTTTCGTACTATGGACGCCAAGTCAGCGAAGCATGTAATTTCACGACGGCTTACGGCGTTGAGGATTCCCTTGTCCGTGCAATTATTGCAGAAGAACGAAATCACGTCCTCCTCGCGGCAGTCCTTTATCCTGTTTATAACCAGGAGGAATCTGGCCCAGTAATGTTGTACTGTTTCTGCGGGCTCTTGCTGGATTTGGGATAGATCGCTTATGTTTGGGTGGGCGGGTCAAATTAAATTCGGAACCCCGTCCAATTTAAGACTCATGGGCCAAGTAGTTTCCGAACTTAGAAGCTTGGGTTCTTGGATGTTGTCCAATGAATCTAGCCCGCTGCCTGACTTTAGGTTCAGGGCTTGAGTAACGTCCTCCCCACCGCGGGAATCCGGCATGGAGGGATCGGGAGTCCGGACATAGCTAGTCCTTAAGGTAGAAGAAGGGTCGCGGTATTGTTCCTCAACCATAGCAACGTGGTGGGTAACCTGGGGAGAGTTGATCTCTCTCAGATCGGGTTTAGGCCCAATATGATCATAGTCTGTAGCGACTCCTAGGGCGGCGATGCGATCCAAGAGCTTGTTTAAGGAGGAGAGCTCCATTGGATCTAACTGCTCGGCGGGTTCCGAGTTAACGTGAATATTGCTTTCGATGACCCGAGGAGTCATCGTCGGAGCGGTGGCCGAACAGGCGGTCATAAGAAAACCGCCTAGCCGGAGAGTTTGGCCGATGGCCAAAGCTCCATTAGCGACAGTGTTGTCTTTAAAGACGGGATGAGGCATCCTTCCTGATGGCGACGGCACAGAGGAACTCTCAATGAAAGCACCAATGTCGGTGTCAAAACCGGCGGATCTCGGGTAGGGGGTCCCGAACTGTGCGTCTAGGCGGATGGTAACAGGAGACAAGGGACACGATGTTTTTACCCAGGTTCGGGCCCTCTCGATGGAGGTAAAACCCTACTCCTGCTTGATTAATATTGATGGTATGGGTAGTACAAGAGTAGATCTACCACGAGATCAGAGAGGCTAAACCCTAGAAGCTAGCCTATGGTATGATTGTTGTTCGTCCTACGTACTAAAACCCTTCGGTTCATATAGGCACCAAAGAGGGTTAGGGTTACACAGAGTCGGTTACAATGGTAGGAGATCTACACATCCGTATCGCCAAGCTTGCCTTCCACGCCAAGGAAAGTCCCATCTGGACACGGGACGAAGTCTTCAATCTTGTATCTTCATAGTCCAGGAGTCCGGCCAAAGGTGATAGTTCAGCTATCCGTACACCCCCTAATCCAGGACTCCCTCAGGATTGACAACCCCTTTATTGTGTTGGTTGCAAGTTCTTTGTTTGTTTGTGTAGGTGCGTGGGACTTTTGAGGAGCCTCCTACTAGATTGATACCTTGTTCTCAAAAACTAAGGGAAATACTTACGCTACTATTGTTGCATCACCCTTTCCTCTTCAAGGAAAACCAACGCAAGCTCAAGACGTAGCAAGAAGGATTTCTAGCGTCGTTGCCGGGGAGGTCTTCGCTCAAGTCAAGACATACCAAGTACCCATCACAAACTCATCTCCCTCGCATTTACATTATTTGCCATTTGCCTCTCATTTTCCTCTCCCCCACTTCACCCTTGCCGTTTTATTCGCCCTCTCTTTCCCAATCTCCTCCTCTCTTTCGCTTGCCTTTTTCTGTTTGCTCGTGTGTTAGTTCGTTTACTTTGTCATTATGGCTAGCTCGGTCTTTATCCCTTTGTCTCCCGACTTTGAAGTTCTCCATTTCAAGCAAAGACAAGGAGAAAATTTAAAAGACGCTTGGTTTAGGATGTTAGAATCTTATCGTAGTTGTGCTTTAGAAGGAGATTTCAAGATTTTAATTCGCAATTTTTACGTTGGGTTAACCTTACCCCACAAACAACTCCTTGATGTTCCCGCAAAAGGGGAATTTATTGAAATTGATCCTAGTTCCGCTTATGAAATTATAGAGGGGATAGTAGGAGTACTTCCCCGACAAGAAGGATCACCCTTCTCCCTTGAAGGAACCCAAATTTTAGAGAAATTACTTGAATTGCAAAAACTTGTTGAACCTTTTAAGAATATTGTTGGGAGTATCAACCGCATGAATAATTTGATCACGCTTTACAATAAGCGGTTGGATGCCTAAGATCAAAGAATCTCTGAGCATGAAGGGAAATGCAAAGAGCCTCCCAGGCTTGAGCATAACTCCATTAAAAAAATTAGTGCCAAAGATGGCACTACTTAGATCTATCTTTGCTTTTATGCCTAACTAGGGGCGTCAAATGACAGCGCTAGTTGGGAGGCAACCCAATTTTCGTTCTGTTTTTTGTTTTTGTTCCTGTTTAGTAATAAATCTTGCATCTACCTTCTGTTTAGATGTGTTTTTATCTTTTAATTAGTGTTTGTGCCAAGTAGAACCTATAGGATAACCTATGATGATAGTTGATTTGATTCTGCTGAAAAACAGAAACTTTGCACGCACGAATTTAGTTTTATTAAATCACAGAAACGTGCTTTTGCGCTGATTATTTTTGCTTCTGATCAATATACAAATTTTCCAGGACTTCCTATTTTAGTAGGATTTTTGGAGTTCCAGAAGTTTGCGTTAGCTACAAATTGCTACAGACTATTCTGTTTTTGACAGATTCTGTTTTTCATGTGTTGTTTGCTTATTTCGATGCATCTATGGCTAGTAAAATAGTTTATAAACGATAGAGAAGTTGGAATACAGTAGGTTTAACACCAAAATAAATAAAGAATGAGTTCATTACAGTACCTTATGTGGTGGTTTTTTTTTCTTTCACTAAGGGAGCTTATAAGATTTCCTGTTGAGTTTTGTGTTGTGGAGTTTTCAAGTTTTGGGTAAAGCTTTGATGGACTATGGAATCAGGAGTGGCAAGAGCCTAATCTTGGGGATGCCCATGGCACCCCAAGATATTCAAGGATAGCCAAAAGCCTAAGCTTGGGGATGCCCCGGGAAGGCATCCCCTCTTTCGTCTTCGTTCATTGGTAACTTTACTTGGAGCTATATTTTTATTCGCCACATAATATGTGTTTTGCTTGGAGCGTCGTGTATTATATTAGTATTTGCTTTTTAGTTTACCACAATCATCCTTGCTGTACACACCCTTTGAGAGAATCCTACTTGATTAGAATTTGCTAGAATACTCTATGTGCTTCACTTATATCTTTTGAGCTTAATAGTTTTTGCTCTAGTGCTTCACTTATATCTTTTAGAGCACGGCGGTGGCATAATTTTGAAGAAATTGCTAGTCTCTCATGCTTCGCTTATATCTTTTTGAGAGTCTTTTAGAACAGCATGGTATTTGCTTTGGTTACAAATTTGGTCCTAGAATGATGAGCATCCAAGTTGGGTATAATAAAAACTATCATAGAAAGTGAATTGGATGCTATGATCAATTTGATGCTTGATAATTGTTTTGAGATATGGAGGTAGTGGTATTAAATTCATGCTAGTCGAGGTGATTATGAAAAATACTTGTGTTGAGGTTTGTGATTCTCGTAGCATGCACGTATGGTGAACCGCTTTGCGATGAAGTTGGAGCACAATTTTATTTATTGATTGTCTTCCTTATGAGTGGCGGTCGAGACAAGCGATGGTCTTTTCCTACCAATCTATCCCCCTAGGAGAATGCGTGTAGTACTTTATTTTTGATGACTTCTAGATTTTTGCAATAAGTATATGAGTTCTTTTGACTAATGTTGAGTCCATGGATTATACGCACCCTTTCACCTTTCCACCATTGCTAGCCTCTCTTGTGCCACACAACTTTCGCCAGTACCATACACCCACCATATACCTTCCTCAAAACAGCCACCATACATACCTATTATGGCATTTCCATAGCCATTCCGAGATATATTGCCATGCAACTTTCCACCATTCCGTTCATATGACACGCATTACTTTTGTCATATTGCTCTTTGCATGATCATGTAGTTGACATCGTATTTGTGGCAAGGCCACCTTCATAATTTTCATACATGTCACTCTTGATTCATTGCATATCCCGGTACACCACCGGAGGCATTCATATAGAGTCATATCTTGTTCTAGCTTTGAGTTGTAATTCTTGAGTTGTAAATCCATAAAAGTGTGATGATCTTCATTATTAGAGCATTGTCCTAGTGAGGAAAGGATGATGAAGACTATGATTCCCCCACAAGTCGGGATGAGACTTCGGACTTTACAAAAAGAAAAAAAAGGAAAAAAAGAAAGGCCAAAAAGAAAAAGAAAAGAAAGGCCAAAGGAAAAAAAGAAAAAAAGAAAAAAAGAAAATGAGAGAAAAGGAGAGAAGGGACAATGCTACTATCTCTTTTTCCACACTTGTGCTTCAAAGTAGCACCATGATCTTCATGATAGAGAGTCTCCTATGTTGTCACTTTCATATACTAGTGGGAATTTTTCATTATAGAACTTGGCTTGTATATTCCAATGATGGGCTTCCTCAAAATGCCCTAGGTCTTCGTGAGCAAGCAAGTTGGATGCACACCCACTTAGTTTCTTTTGTTGATCTTTCATATTTTTATAGCTCTAGTGCATCCGTTGCATGGCAATCCCTACTCACTCACATTGATATCTATTAATGGGCATCCCCATAGCCCGTTGATACGCCTAGTTGATGTGAGACTATCTTCTCCTTTTTGTCTTCTCCACAACCACCATTCTATTCCACATATAGTGCTATGTCCATGGCTCACGCTCATGTATTGCATGAAAGTTGAAAGAGTTTGAGATTATTAAAGTATGAAACAATGGCTTGGATTGTCATTGGGGTTGTGCATGATTAAATACTTTGTGTGATGAAGATAGAGCAACAGCCAGACTATATGATTTTGTAGGGGTAACTTTCTTTGACCATGTTATTTTGAGAAGACATGATTACTTTGATTAGTATGCTTGAAGTATCACTATTTCTTATGTCAATATGAACTTTTATTTTGAACCATTTGGATCTGAACATTCATGCCCCAATAAAGAAAATTACATTGAGAATTATGCTAGGTAGCATTCCACATCAAAAATTCTGTTTTTATCATTTACCTACTCAAGGACGAGCAGGAATTAAGCTTGGGGATGCTTGCTACGTCTTCAACGTATCTATAATTTTTTATTGTTCCATGTTATTATATTACCCCTTTTGGATGTTTATGGGCTTTATTTTACACATTTATATCATTTTTGGGACTAACCTACTAACCGGAGGCCCAGCCCGTATTGCTGTTTTTTTTCCTATTTCAGTATTTCGAAGAAAAGGAATATCAAACGGAGTCCAAACAGAATGAAACCTTCGGGAGCGTGATTTTTGGAACGAACGTGATCCAGAGGACTTGGAGTGCAAGTCAAGAAGCAGCTGAGGCGACCATGAGAGGGTAGGGCGCCCCCCCCCCCTACAGGGTGCGCCCCCTGTCTCGTGGGCCCCTCGGGCGGCCACCGATGTACTTCTTCCTCCTATATAAGCCTACGTACCTCGAAAACATCCAGGGAGCCAACGAAACACAATTTCCACCGCCGTAACCTTCTGTATCCGCGAGATCCCATCTTGGAGCCTTCGTCGGTGCTCTGCTGGAGGGGGAATTGACCACGGAGGGCTTATACATCAACACCATAGCCTCTCCGATGAGTTGTGAGTAGTTTACCACAGAACTTCGGGTCCATAGTTATGATCTAGATGGCTTCTTCTCTCTTTTTGGATCTCAATACAATGTTCTCCTCCTCTCTTGTGGAGATCTATTCGATGTAAACTCTTTTTGCGGTGTGTTTGTCAAGATCCGATGAATTGTGAGTTTATGATCAAGTTTATCTATGAGAAATATTTGAATCTCCTCTGAATTCTTTTATGTATGATTGAGTTACCTTTGCAAGTCTCTTCGAATTATCAGTTTGGTTTGGCCTACTAGATTGATCTTTCTTGCCATGGGAGAAGTGCTTAGCTTTGGGTTCAATCTTGCGGTGACCTTACCTAGTGACAGAAAGGGTTGCAAGGCACGTATTGTATCGTTGCCATCGAGGATAAAAAGATGGGGTTTATATCATATTGCATGAGTTTATCCCTCTACATCATGTCATCTTCCTTAATGCGTTACTCTATTCTTATGAACTTAATACTCTAGATGCAGGCAGGAGCCGGTCGATGTGTGGAGTGATAGTAGTAGATGCAGGCAGGAGTCGGTCTACTTGTTGCGGACGTGATGCCTATATACATGATCATGCCTAGATAATCTCATAATTATTTTCTTTTCTATCAATTTCTCGATAGTAATTTGTTCACCCACCGTAATACTTATGCTATCTTGAGAGAAGCCTCTAGTGAAACCTATGGCCCTCGGGTCTATCTCTTATCATATTTGCTTTCAATCTACTTTTATTTGCATCTTTACTTTTTGCATCTATATTATAAAATACCAAAAATATATTTATCTTATCATACTATCTCTATTAGATCTCACTTTCGCAAGTGGCCGTGAAGGGATTGACAACCCCTTTATTGCGTTGGTTGCGAGTTCTTTGTTTGTTTGTGTAGGTGCGTGGGACTTTTGAGGAGCCTCCTACTAGATTGATACCTTGGTTCTCAAAAACTGAGGGAAATACTTACGCTACTATTGCTTCATCACCCTTTCCTCTTAAAGGAAAACCAACGCAAGCTCAAGACGTAGCAGCATCATGTGATCTTCCAACTTTTGTGAATCAAACACCCAGATTGGCAGAAACCCGTGTTTTTAAATTCTCTTTTTTGCACGTGCATTCCTATCATATTCCTGTCTATTTCCTATCCCTGCATTGTTGGAATCCTCCAATTCAAACGAGCCCTTACATAATTACTTCTCTTATAGATAGTTGTCAAATAAAACCTTGCGTGGTTTGTCCCGCTCCTGTTGCGTCGTCGTCTAGCCCAGCTCGGATGCTCCAACGACAGAAGGGTCCAGCACAGCAAGGATCCAGCCTCCAGACTGTCTTTCGCCGCCTCAGATCTTCTTCCCCGCCGCTGGCAGCCATGAAAACTGCATTACCATCATCAACCGAGCAGATGACCTCGAGGACTACACGGGTCCGCAAGAGAGGTCACACTCTTTCGTGTCTGCTTACATTATGCATCGCTTAATATTACATGCTGCTTTATCGTCCTGTTCACTGATTAGACTCTGAGTCAGCTCCAAACTAATGGTCAAACTTGAGTTTTTAAATGGTTGTGGGGTACATATCGGGGCCGCAATCAATAGTATCTATCTACTATCTGGTTAATCTCCGGTGTCTACTATGAGTTTCATGTTGGGTGGGAAACAAACACTAAAGAAGCCATTATCTGTATTTTTTAACTGAAGCCATTATATGCCTGGTATTATTGGTTTTGGGTCTATCCACAGGTTGCTACCATCACTCTGGATTTCTGCATGCACTCCTTACATACTCTCACTATGTTTTATTCCAATGCATGACAGTTATTGTAAACAATGGAACTGAACATGTAGAGCAAAAGAGATGAGCCTTGCGTGGCAATAAAATTTCATGCAGATGTCGCTCCATGGTAGGCGTAAAAGCAGCCCCCCTCCACGCATTTCGTATTGTAATCGAGAGGAAGATATTTGTTCTGAGGGGGATTCAGAAGGAGAAGCCAACTCCTATTTACCCCCTGAGGTCTTCGCTCTAACTTGGCATGCTGATGTTCGTTATATCATGCATATGGTGTCTTGCATTGCTTACTTTATACATCAAATATGTCATCTTCTTAGTTTAGACATCCTTTGTGCGAATGCCATCTGTTTAGTTTATTCATCGTTTATGTGAATTATGCAACGCCATCTTGTTTAGCCAGGCATCATATATGTGAATTTTGCAATGCCATCCTGCTTAGCCAATCATCTTATATGTAAATTATATCAGGCCATGCTTTTTTTCATTACATATTACATTTGTCAACAATGTTAGTACATTCAACTGCCCTTTGTGTGCATCAGCCATTTGACACGATGATGGCAAATTCTGGAGTGAAAACAAGGTCTTCAGAGCAGACTATGCTATCTGACGAAGCGCATATCTCGCTGGTTACGGATAGCTCCTCGGAGGGGCACTACTAGGAAAACCCTTACTAGTAGCGCTAGTTTTTTGGCTATTACTAGCGCGGGAAGGCACGCTACTGCTACGACGCTACATCTATTTTTTAGCAGTAGAGCTTGTTTGAACCAGCGCTACTGCTATCTGTATCTAGCAGTAGCGCGCCTCTGTCCATCGCTACCGCTAATACTAGTAGCGTGGCCCTTCAAAAAACGCTATTGGTAAGCAGCGCTGCTACTACTCCAATACCCCACGCTACTTCTAGTATTTTCTTTTTTTATGTTGTTGTATTCGTATTTTTACAGGTTTTATACAGTTACAACATACACATACACTGGAACTATATGAAGTGGTACAACATAGTCTCATCATCATCATCGAAGTGGTACAACATAGTCTCATCATATCAACATTGTCTCAACACAAATGATGTCGACCTCATCATCATCTCGAAATAGCGATACAAGTTAATGATGGCATGTCTCTTACATTCTCACTGTAGACACATGTTTCATCATCTACCTAAACTAAGACATACACGATAAGAGCGATCACGATGATCAAAAGCGGTATTATGTAGTAGTTTTTGCAGTGGCGCTGGTTCTGAATCCCCTGTTGTGCTATGAATCTCAAGTAACTAGCTTCGGCTTCCGCTCTGCTATCAAACCCTTTCTGTCTTCCGCCGGAGAAGCCAGAGACTTGGGCCTGACACTCTGGCCACTCATCATACACACCCGGAACATGCCCTACATACACGGCATACCACTTCCTCGCCATCGTTGATCTATATACCTGTCAGAGATGCACATATATATACCATGAAGCAAATTCAACAAAACAGTTATGAAATAGAAGCAACATATATAGTAAACATAGTTAACAAATTTTATCGTACCGAAAATAATTAACTAGAGCGCGGCACCATACATCTAATAGTTTCATCGTACTGAGAGATTCAAAGTTTCATCGTACAGAAAGTAACAAGTAACTAAACAGACACATTGTTTTTAAGTAGTGCACTCTTCCCATCTGTCCATATCCGGAAGGGTGCACCCAAGCTTAGTGAAAGGCGTCATGTCCTAACGCTGTAGGGCAATGCGGGTTTGGATGTCAGCTCGTGATATTGGGCCGCCGTAGAACATCCCATTCTCTTCGAGGACATCTTTGATGATGATGGACGCAATTTCCTGTTGGATCCGGTAGAAATCATTTCGAAGTCGATTATCCAGCACGGCTCCAAAGGCTTTGGCCCATCCCTAGATATGGGTATCGGATGAAGATTTCATGCAAAGTGATTGCACATCCCTTGTATACTCCATCATTAGATGGATGACGTAGAATCCATCATTCTCACTTCTTGTCGGTTGCTGGATGCAACAGAAGTCAGTCTTGTGGCTGAAACAAAGCCCGACCTTATTTGTTATTTTGTATTGGATGTAGCCACCCCGCATGTTGAAGCCCAGCATAGCTCTGTCTAGAACATACTTTATGTGTGTGTAATCTTTCTTCTGTATGTTCTTCGATGGGTCCAAATATAGAGCGCGAGAGTAACGCGTGTAAAGAACAATGAGAATGGCACGACACCCCCCGCTGCGCAAAATACACGATCAAGTTTAGCCTCCATGCATGCAAAGTAACTATTGAAATGCACGAAAGGATGTATGTGTTATAGTGCTATCCGCGGATGACTTACCTGGGATGATAAGGTAGGAGAATCGTTTCTTTGTTCTTATTGCTGACCAAGAATTCTTCGATGTACTGACTCGCATATTGACGGTTGGCGTCGTTGATTGACAAGAAGCCCTCATGCATGTAGTATGGGTCCGCGACCGCAAGACCGGTGACTTGCTCTCTACTGACGATGTAGTTCATGTGCAGCGCATACAGGCGGACGAACGTAAAATCGAGTGTCCTCATTTGAAACATCTGGAAGATGTAATCAAACCTCAGGAAGAAGAGGTCCACGGGGCATGTGTGGACATACATCTTGCAACTGCTCGGCACATGAACCGTATAAAGTGGGTATCCTGGATCATCCGAGGTGAGGAGGCTTCTCTCTATCGAAAGCACATGGTCATGGAGTCTCCTGAGATCCCCTTCTATGGCAGCTAGTGCATTCGCCGGTACAATTGGCTCTCCCGTGACATGGATTAATGGCGCACGTTTCATCAGTACATGGTCAACCTTGGTCAAAGGCGGCTGGCTGCTAGAACCAACATTGCCAGCTTTATTGGATTTTCTCGCCGCCGGTCTCTTCCTCTGCTTCTTCTTGGTGGGCTCAGGTGCTGGTGGGTCTGTCAGACCCTCCCTGAGCACCACCCCTAGTGTTGTCGGGCTCAGTTTTGGACGACTCTGGCTAATTAGTTGAGCTTGGGTGGAGCCGGCATCTGGAGGCGTGTCCTGCGAGGATTGCATGAACAAAGACTTCTTGCACTCCCGAGGACGTTCCGGCTCTGGTACATGCATCTCATATTCATATGGTTGACTCATTGTTACTTTATTGTCAAAGGCAGTATTGAAATACTGGTTAGGGTCATCGTCGGCCTCCTCCATGTCATGATCCCTATCCTCTTCCATGAGGCAGATGGCATCATCTGCCGGCGGAACGGTTGGCCCTCCTTCCTCATGTCTCTCGATCTCAGCAAGCAGCACAGACGATGGTTGTACTTGTGTAGGTGGTGTTGTGGTCATACCTTCCTGAGGTCCCGTTGGTGTGCTCCCGGCCACCTCGACACAAAGAAGATTTTTCTGCCACAGGATCAGCCAATTTTTGCATTGGCCAAGCTGCGTGGGGGTCTCGTCATCCTCTCCATCGGTTTGTATCGGACGAGGGAGACCCTTGTAGCCCGCTTTCACACTTGCCACGGCGACCCTTAAGGCATTATCAAGCATCTGCCGGTGGTGAAACAATCGATCCTTAGGCTTCACTATAGTACCCTTCCCCACATCCACCAACCCGCCCTTCATGTTGTAAAGGAGGGTGCACAGAGTGGAGTCGGCCTACAAAGACATATACGTGCGGTGTCAGAGATCCAAAAAGAACGGCAACTGAAGATTAATTAATTAATTGATTTGATGAAGGTGTGACGACGCGTATTTACCATGAGGGCGTCAAGCTCAGCCAATGTCGACGACCCGACATTCAAGCCAGAGACGGAGCTAGGGCTGCTATGAGAGCTGGGCGGAGGAGCGGGTGCTGGAGGAGGTGCTGGTGCGGTTGCCATACTAGGTACGGGTATGGGTGCGGTGTTCATTGAGTTGCTCCCGGTGAAGCTGGGCATGGGAAAATCACTTGGTGGCGCATTTGGATTTTGTTGCACCTATATGACCACTGCTGGAATCAAGCTTGTAAAGGCAGCCACCATATCAGATCTACAGGCAACAATTATCTCAGCTTTTGCTTTCTCCATCGCCCGCGCCACCTTCTCGTCGATAGTCACTTGACTGGACTTCTTTCTCTATCTTTTGGCCTCGGGGTCCTCGCTATAATAGTACTTCCAAGTGGCCCCATCCCCGATGCCTTGCACACGTCCATATTGCGACTGCTGGCCGGGCAGGTGTCCCATCATTATGTTCATGGCCCGGTTGAAAGGAGTGTCCCACTTGTACTTCACCGATGACTGAGTCGACTAAGTCGACAAGTCGCTCTCGGCCGCAAGCTTGTGTTTCTCTCTCTGCAGAATGGACCGTGAATTAGAATGCGACTAGAATGTAGTAGACTTTGTTGATCAGAACCTAATATGTAAGGTGGTAAAAGGATAATTACCAGTATTCTCATGAATTTCCTAGTTGGCCCATCGGTGAAAAAAATCTTTTTCTCGGGGTCCCACTAGAATCGGGCCCTGATGAAGTCGTGCTCCTGCTGGTCGGTGAACTCAGCCAATGGGTCTGAGATCCCCTGACGTTCACATTCTACGTCCTCCTTAGCCCACACGGGCCTCTTTCCCGTGTAACCACAACTTCCAAGGCGGTGGTTCCCCTTGTTTTTTGCCTGCAGCTGCTTTCCTCTCTCCGACCTGGCCTTGGCAGCTTCTTCATTGCAAGTCTCCTTGAACTTTTGAAAGTCCTTTATCGTAATTTTTGGATTGTCTGCAACAATCTCGGTGTAGGTTTCATGGTCTACTTGAATCGCCTTTGTCACCCTAGTTTTCCAAGCGCTCAATGCGTTGCTAAACTTCCCTAGGGCTTTGTTGTTGATTTTTTTTCATGGCATCATCATCCCATGGGTCGACTTCGTCATTCCGACCGGGGAACAGGAATCTTGCGTGCAACCTAGTTAGAAGCAGCTTCTTCAAATGTTCATTCTTCCGTATTTTTGTGGTGTTGATGTTAGCGGTATCCCGTAGGATGCATGCTAGTTGGTTGCCGTAACACGCTGCCACTTCTCGCGGCTCTATTGGCTCGAACTTGCCAGGGTGCACCGCCGTGACCACCAGTCTTCCGGTGCCGAGCTGATTTGGGCGTCGTGTCCTCTTTTCCTTCTTTCCCTCACTGGCTTGGGAGGTCCCACCTTCCATGCTATAGTTAGGAACATCATCAGCGCCAGTCTCAGTGCCGGTGTCATTGGTGCCATCAGTGTCAGCGCTGGCGCCACCACCGTTATCATCCGTCATGACAAGGCGGTCCGGACACCCAGCTTCCTGTCTCTCCTGATCCGCCAGAAAGTCGAGGTAGGCGTGCGCTCGACCTAATTGGGAGTGAGAACCTCCGGCCTCATCGGTGTCAGTCATGTTTCCTAGGGTTCAATGTCATAGTCGTTTAATTATCGAGCTTTATATAATAAAGTGAATAATGACAAAAAAAGTGACCTTTGTGTCATTTCATTCCCGTCACGACAAATCTCAAGCACTCGATATGTCCAACTTTCTAGCACAAGTCATGCCGAAATTCATGGAAAATTTCGGCATGACCTTTGCTAGAAAGTGCACATATAGAGCGCCTGAAATTTTCCGGAATGGAAATGAATCAACATTTCCGGCAAAACATAGGTCACTTAGCAACCAGCAAAACATAGGTCACATATAGAGCATCTCGCAAGCAATGGAGCAACTCCAAATGGACTCCAATGGACATCATTTCATTTCATTTCATAAACTTGCTGCTGTATCCATCAACATTGCATTCAAATAAAATTGCAGACTACTATAATGGACTAGTTACAGAAATGCAAAATTGATCACCACAAATTTTCACTAACAATGCTTTTTGTACTTGCTGCCAATACAACTACTCGTGGCTTAATACAAAAAACAATCTTTAGTTTCCACTAATCTTCAATGGCAGAAAAATGCTCAATGATGCTAACATGACACTTTCCAAGATATTTTTTGAGCATTGTTTTTTGCAATGATGCTAGCTACTCCATTTTCAGTGGCATATTCAGTGGCATCTACTACTCGATTTTCTGAATTTTTAAAAATCCTCAATTTCATTTTCATTTACTTTTTTTTGATGACCAGTTTTTAGTCCATATTTGGTTACATTTTGTAGGTTAATTCCTTTTGCTTATCAAGGTAGTTGGTCCAACACTAACTAGTTGTCAATAGAGTCCAAAACCACTAATCTAGGAAACAAAAAACATGCAAATTGACTTAACAAAAAGAGTTTAAGAATTAGTCATTCACTTTCTTGTGGTCTACCCACTGTTCATTCTGAAAAATGTTCATTTTCAGTATATGCCCCTGAAACTTAGTTTCAATATGGTCTCTACACCATTAGTTCATCGTATTTATCTTAATTACCATAGAACCTAGATACTAATGCTACTGTTGCTGCTACCTGACCAGACATGGAACACTTCATAAGGCAAAATCCTGCAAAATCCTGCTACCTGACCAGAAAGGAGGGGGTGGCTCACCGCATGTCGGGGTTAGGGTCGACGGGGCTGAGGGGGTGGCGTCGGGGTCAGGGCTCGCCGGGGTTGAGGGGGTGGCATTGGGGTC
>NC_041387.1:400262326-400267120 GCF_002162155.2 Triticum dicoccoides
AGAGACCAAATTTGGTCAGAGAGGGAGCGAGAGCGTCGGAGTGGGAGGAGTCGGGCCAGGGGTGCACCTAGGGCAGGGGGTAGCACGGGGGGAGCGAGCGTCAGGGTGGCCAATGGTCGGCGTCGGGGTCGGGTGCGGCGTGTGTCGACGGCGGCGTGAGCAGGTGCGGGTGTCGGCGGAGGCGTCGGCGGGTGCGGGCGTCGGCGGTGGGTGGGCGGGTGCGGGCATCGGCGGTGGCGTGGGCGGGTGCGAGAGAAAGGGGTTCGAGTGAGAGAGTGAGAGAGAGAGAGGAAAGAGATGGGTGTAGTGGCTCTGTATACACAACTTAGCTATATCGCAACTTGGCAAAACACGCTATAGCTAACTTAGCTATAGCGCCGCTCTAGCGAAAACGCGCTACTGCTAACTTTTTCTTTTTCTTTTTCTTTTTTTATTTTTCTTTTTCTTAGCTTTAGCGCTGCCCTGGCAAAAACGCGCTACTGCTAACTTTTTCTTCTTATTTTTTATTTTTCTTTTTCTTAGCCATAGCGTTGTCCTAGCGAAAACGCGCTACTCCTAACTCTTTCTTTTTATTTTTTTTATTTTTCTTTTTCTTTTTCATATTCCACAAACTTCCTTCTTTTTTATTTTATTTTTATTTCTCTTTTTACTTTTATTATTCTTTTTCTTTTTCATTTTTATTTTTATTTTTATTTTTATTTTTCTTGTTCTTTTTCATATTCGACAAACTCAGGGGTTTAATTTGGTCTGTCATTTGATCAATACCACTGTTACCCTCCGGATAATAATTAGTATAATATATATCTTACATCATTTGACCGCTATCAGCGGTATACAAAATAGCTAGACACACACAAACTTTGGGATTAGTTTGTCAGCTTGGGCGACGACGACGCTTCAGACTGATCTTCTTTCCTCTTTTGTTCGTTGTCGAATAATTGAGCCCATGGTCGTGACTTTTCCTTCTCCAGAGATTACGATCTTTGGTAGGTAATGTAGTCTTCATTCTTCTTTTGACATATGTTTCGTCGTCATCAGCATCATCTTCCCTCATCGGATCACCGTACTGGTCATAGTCTTCCTCATTGGCGACTGCATCCATTCCGGCGATGCTCCTTTTGCTTCTCCTCATGACAACACGGCTGGGATTGATGGGATTAGTTATGAAGAAACATTGTGTCACGTGTTTAGCATGTACCCATGGCTCATTTTTGTCGATGGCGTTGACGGTACCACTATCATCGGAGTCGGGTATACGCATGGTAGTGAAATGTCAGTTTTCTCTACGTACATTTTTAGCCCATCTGACACGGAACATCGTCGTGCTATGCAATCCGGAGTAGTTAAGCTCCCATATCTCTTTGACCCTTCCGTAATATCTTTCAATTACATTCTCGGTCATGGCTTCCATTGTCACCCCTGAGTTTTGGTCATCACTGTTTATATCTTTCTCCTCCGTGTAGAACGTGTATCCGTTGATATCGTATGCTTGATAAGTCACGAGGTTGGTCGAGGGGCCATGTGCTAAGGCGTATATGAGTGTTCCGTTTGGACAACCCTCTTCCGAGGGATTAGCCAGAACTCGATCTTTGAACCAACGCAAAAAAGTGGAGTTGTGCTCTCTAATAACTTCAGCGTCCGTCCTATGCACCCCACTGTCACTGTACTTCTTTGCGATGGTCTCTTTGTGCAGTGTCATGAAATCTTCTAGCACATCTAGGTGTTGTAGCACTACTAAGTTTGCCCTGTCAAGGTCGTTTTGTCGGCCCGAGCGTAACACATTCACATCCCTATGATCGTTGGTGTGACCTTCGCCTTCAAGACTTCCACAGTGCTTGTTGACGGGCAAACCAACAACAGGGTCTTTGGTCAAATAACTCTCACAGAAAGAGATGCACTCTTTGGTCAGATATCCCTGGGCTATGCTTCCATCTGGACGGGACATGTTACGAACAAATCCTTTGATGACCCCATTCATCCTCTCGAACGGCATCATGCTATGTAGGAATGTCGGCCCTAGGTCGATGATGTCGTCCACGATGTGGACACATAGATGCACCATGACATCAAAGAACACGGGCGTGAAGTACATCTCTAGCTCATTCAGTATGACAATGATCTCTTCCTGTAGCCTATGGAGTTGCTTCACACTGATCGACTTTCGAGAGATAGCATCAAAAAAGTGGCATAGGTCAGTAAGCGTCTCACGCACATGTGTGTCCATAATCCCTCTAAGTGCAACCGGGAGTATCTGCGTCATCATCACATGACAGTCGTGAGACTTCATCCCACTGAACCTTTTTTTCTTAGTGTCCAGATATCTTCTTATCTTCCCACAGTATCCGGAACTAACTTTGATTCCGGCAAGGCACTTGAACAATTGATCGACCTCCTTCGGATCTAAGGTGAAGCAAGAGGGGGGAAATATTGTTCTTCCTTCTTGTTTACTTTTTTGCCCCTATCTTCCGTATCTCTCTCCGTATCGGTCTCCTCTGACGACCTTTTACTGGGAATTTGGAGATCTTTCCTGATTTTCAAAAATTCCAAGTCTTTTCTTGCCTTCGGGCCATCCTTGGTCCTCTCCGGCATGTTCATCAATGTTCCAAGCAAACTCTCGAGGATATTTTTTGTGATATGCATTTGATCAAGGCTATGAGGCGTGTCGAGTATGGGCCAGTATTCCAAGTCCTAGAAAACAGATCTCGTCTTCCGTATCTTCAGCAGGGGCTCTGGCGCCTTTTTCTTCATCTTCCCCGGCGAGGGGCACTCTTCCCAGTTCTTTAATAACTCATATATTTCTGCACGGCTACGCTTACGTGGAGGACCTCGATGCTCAGCCTTACCATTGAATAGATCTCCATGCTTTCTCCATGTGTCATCCTTCTCGAGCCATCTTCGATGCCCTGTGTACACGATTTTCAAAGACCCGCCATCTTTCGATAGCTGCAGATAAGTTGTATCATCCATGCACCTCGTGCATCTGCAATATCTGTGGCACACCTGGCCGGAGAGGTAGCCGTAACCGAGATAGTCCTGCACCATCGTGATCAGCGTGGCTCTCATGTAGAAATACTCTCCTTTGCTTGCATCCCATGTCTTGGCCGGCGTTGTCCATAAGGTCTGTAACTCCTCTTTCAGTAACCCGAGATACAGATTTATATCATTTCACGGTTGTCTCAGCCCTTGAATAAGCATAGCCATATGTATGTATTCTTCCTTCATGCACAACCGGGGGGAGGTTGTACATCCATACAAACATGGGCCATATGCTATGATTGGTGTTCTGGTTGCCAAATGGATTCATGCCATCACTACTAGCGCCAAGCATGATGTTCCTTTGATCATTTGCGAAATATTCAAATTCAGCATTTAATGCTCTCCACTGGCTAGCATCTGCGAGGTGTCTCAGCTTCGGTTCATCTCCGTCATCTGGCTTCACCCTCTCCGTGTGTTAGCGCATAAGCTTTGCTTCCTTAGGATCTACGAAATACCGCTGTAGATGCGGAGTGATCGGAAAGTACCATACAACTTTCTGTGGAGCTTTCTTTCCGGCCTTTTTATATCGTGAAGCATTGCACTTTGGACAGATGGTTTTTTCCGCGTGCTCGTTCCGATATATGATGCAATCATTGATGCATGCGTGATATCTAATATGTGGCAGATCAAGAGGGCACATGATTTTCTTTGCCTCCTCAACACTAGTAGGACACAGGCTTCCCGCGGAAGAACCTTCTTTAGGTACTTCAGAAGCTCATCCAGGCTTGTATCTGTCCATTTGTTTTTTGCCTTCAACTTTAGAAGTTCTAGTGTGAAACTCAAGCGGGTCACCTTGGGATTATTGCAACCATCATACAAAGGAGTCATCGAGTCTACCTCAAGTTGTGCCAGTTTGGCCTCCTCTCTAGAAGCAGCTCTGTCACTAGTCGTCTTCTTGCGAAGCAGGTCTCGAACATGCGGGTCCCGCATGGCTGAACTTAGTAGCGACGAAGACGGTGGCGTGTCCGTGTCTTCTCCGCCTTGAACTGCCTCTTCACCATCGACATTTCCGAGGCCGTCTTCCACTTCGGGCACATAATCGGTCATCTCTTCGTCTGGTGGCCCCATGTCGTTATTTCCTGCCCCGTCGACGTTCTCATCCTCATCATCATCATCTTCACTTATCCACCGAGTATGGCCATGCATGAAACCATGCATGAGCAGGTGCGCCTTGAATTTACCACCCTTAAAGGGGTCGAGCCTGGCTCTTCCTTTGCATTTTCGACACGGACATAAAACATCCCTCAGTCTTTTTCCATACATGTCATCCATAGCGGATTGCCAGTATCTTTCCACCATCCTTCCATTGACCTTCATGATCACCTGCGGGCGGAGCAAATATTATAACCACGTTTATATGCATGCATGGATAAAATTCATACAAAAATTCGGCATGACCTTCCCTAAACATAAGACATATTGAGTTTGCATGCCCGAAATTTGCTGAAATAGAATTGAATCGACAATTCGGCAAAACATAGGCAACTCATGTCACCCACATTATTTCATCAAATACACAATGTAGGCAACTCAAATTATGCCACACACAATTCGGTATATTCTCATATCGCCCATATATATATAGTTTTGGTCCTATCCACACAAACACTTTTTTTGCTCACCTATGTGTCGAGAGGGATATCGAGCACCTTTCTTCTTAGTTACCTAGTAGCTCTATAGATATATAGCTCTAACTAGCTATCTAGCTAGGGAGAGAGTGGGAGGATAGGGAGAGGAGAAGAGGGAAGGCATTAATGG
>NC_041387.1:400267321-400267975 GCF_002162155.2 Triticum dicoccoides
GGAAGGGCAAAGAAGAGGGGAAGGGAGGGCTCTAATGGAGGGGTGGTGCAGGGGCAAAGAAGAGGGGGTGATGGAAGGGCAAAGAAGAGGGGAAGGGAGGGCTGTAATGGAGGGGTGGTGGAGGGGGAGCATTGGAACAAGCAAGGTTCAAGGAAAGGGGAGAAAGGAAGGGGGGAGGAAGAAGAAAAGGGAGGAAGGAGGGGAAAGGCGGTAGGTGGCTAGCGGGCATAGCAGTAGTGCGGGTCTCCTATGCGCGCTACTATTATGGCAGCTTGCAAAATATCTACGGCTCGTGGTGCACTACCTATAGCGCGGGCTAAAATAACACGCTACTGGTAAAATTTTATATATAGAAAAAATAGCAGTAGCGCATTTATATCAACAGGCGCTATAGATCCAAAACTAACAGTAGCGCTGGTTGGGCGACAAGCGCTACTAATATTTAGTGATCAGATATTGTGGTGTGTTACACTTAGCAGTAGCGTGGGTTTAGATAACAAGCTGCTGCTAACGTATACTAGTAGCGCTCTTTCTAGCCAGTGCTACTACTAACTACTAGTAGCGTGGGGTCACAAACAAAGGCTACTAGTAAACTTCTATCTATAAGTGTTTTCCTAGTAGTGGAGGATTCAGAGACAGATGACCAGTCCTATT
>NC_041387.1:400268179-400343178 GCF_002162155.2 Triticum dicoccoides
CATATCGTGCATATGGTGTCTCGCATTGCTATGTCATTTGATTAGTTTAGACATGCTTTGTGTGAATGCCACCTGTTCAGTGTCTAATTACCATATATGTGAATTATGCATTGCCATCTTGTTGCAAGACATTATATATGTGAATTATACAATGCTATATTGTTGCAAAGGCATTATATATGTGAATTATGGAATGCCATGTTGTTTAGCCAATCATCATGTATGTGAATTATATCATTCTATCATTTTTTTGTATTACGTGTTCCATTTGTCGACAACGTTTGTATATTCAACTACTCTTCCTGTGCATCAGCCATTTGAAGCGGTGATGGAAGTATATGGAGTGAAAACAAGGTATTCAGAGCAGACAATGCTACCTGCTGAAGCAGACATCTTGCTGGATACAGAGAGCTCCTCAGAGGAGGATTCAGAGACTGATGACCAGTCCTATTTCCCCCCTGAGGTCTATGCTCAAACTTGGCAGGGTTATATTACCCATGTCATGCATGTTGTCTTGCATTGCTTAGTTTTTACATCATATATGGATTGCCATCTGCTTACTTGCTTACTATATAAATCATATATTTGAATTATATCATGCCATCATGTTTACATAGTACATACACATCATCTATCTGAATTATGGCATGGCTACCCATTTAATAAAGACATCATATAGTTATATCATATCATCATGTTTAGTGGTTACAGTCATCGTATTTTGAATTATGGCATTCTATCCGTGAATGTATGTGAATTATGGCATGCCAACCTATTTAATAAACACATTATATAGTACTGTCATGTCACCCTGTTTACATAGTCTCATATTTTGAACTATGTCTTTCCATCTTTTTTAGTTAGCCATCATAATGTGAAATTGTGTCATGCTATCCTGTTTAGTTAGCCATCATATATGTGAAATTGTGTCATGCTATTCTGTTTGGTTAGACAACATAAATATGAATTATTTCATGCCCTCTTTTATTCCCACTATCCTTTGCACCTATCTATCATACATTGTCTATACTTTCAATTACTTTTCTTGTTTATCAGCCATTTGAATTGGAGAGCGTGATGGAAGTATCTAAGGGAGTAACAACACGATCTTCAGAAAAGATAGTGCTACCAGTTGATGCAGATAGAACCACGGTTGTACTTGCCCAAGGACCAGATCCACCACACATAACCCAGACTCTCGCAGATTGTACCCCTACCCAGTTGGACAGAGAACCAGCTACACCCCTTCTAACCCCAACCCCGACAGATAGTAACCCAGTTCCAGTTGACACAGCACCGTCTCCACGACAGAGCACCCAAACACAAGCAGTTAGTAAGGGAACTGCAGTGCCCAAAGCACGAGGACCACCACTCTGAATCCCAACTCAACGCTTAAAGGAGAAGAAGATTTGTTCTCAGGTCAGGTTCTGTAGCTATGGTTCATACTCCTTTGCTCTTGCATTACTGTATTTACTCATACCAACTATTTTCAAATTTGAAGGATGGAATTGAAACTCCAATGGCGCAACAGGTATGTTTTAAACCTGTTTCTTTAACTGGTTTGTTGTTGTAACCTGCTCTATGTTGATTTTAGTTTAAATTGAATAAACAGTTATGTTCTCATGTCATGCACATTACAAGTGTTGTTATTGCTCTATAGTTTCCCACACTTATATTCTATCTATTCTGCTTTGTCTTGAACAAATATTATTTGAACTGTGTCTCTATCTTGATTCGGTAACAAAAACTAGAATGATATAGACCATAAAGTGACCATGGTACATAGATATATGTTTGTTTCATGTTGTTATCATGTCCACTTTACTACTGAACTCATTTACCAAAATGAGTTTCATATACAACATGGTAAACATGTGATGTGTCTGCTTGTTTCTCTTTTAGAATGCGGACAAAGTATTGGACAACAGTATTGTGTTATCCAATGGTAAAGGAAATAATGCAGATAAGGTTCAAGATAGTGAGACATCCCTGTTGATCTCCAAGAAAGCTGATAAAAACTATCTTGACGACAGTGAGAGAAACCAAAAGTCATGTCTTGATCTAGTGTTCGAGTTACTGGCCACTACTGCTGGCACAAGCTCTTCGAACTCGCTGCCTGAATCAGTTCGTCTTCTTGAGTCTCAACTTCAAGTTGAAAGACATCAATCAGATGTGCTGTGATAGGAAGCTGAAGGACTGAGGAAGTCCCTGCAGAATTCAGATGCATATTTCTTGCTGCAACAGCAAGCGCTGGAGAATTTAAGCGCCAAACAAGAGAAAGTTAATATGCTTGCTAAGCATCTTGCTAGCATTATGGGTACCCAGGATATTGTTTCTTGAGATCTTCTGAAGTGGTTTTAGTTCTGGATTTGTTTTGCTGCGGTGTTTATTTGCGCTGGTCGCCAACTTTGACAACCAGTGTATATGATATGCTGCTTTGTTCCCAATATTTTCACTGGTGACGAACTTTGATGCCCAGTGGATGCAATATGTGTAATAGTCGTGATAGCCTAGCATAAGTCGCTTGCTTATGTATTTCCTTATTGTCTTGTTTATTTGTTTGCTTGTAGTCAGTGCAGTTCTTTTTTCGTGGTTTGCTAGTTGCTGCAATAACCTATTTTTTAAAACTAGGCCACAATAACCATGGGCTAATATTTACTTTAGTGACATTGGGCCTCCTATGGGCCGTAGAAATAATGGGCCTTCTACGGGCCGTAGAAACAGTGGGCCTTCTACGGGCCGTAGAAACAATGGGCCTTCTACGGGCCATATCATCAATGGGCCTTATACGGGCTGTATGATCGATTTGACAAACATGGGCCAATAATAGGCCGCATTATGGCCGTAAACGGGCTAGAGTTGGAATCGTCCGTTCATGGGCCGACCATAACGGGCCAACATTAATAGGCCGTATTTGATGACGCTATGAAAACGGCCCAACGTATTAACGGACCAATAACGGGCCGACTGTAACCACAGGCTGAATTTGGCCCACAAGCAGAAAATGACAGTAACGGGCCGTAAGTAGACGAATGCTGGAAATGAGCCCAAGAAAAATGGGCTCTGAGAAGGTCGAAAGGTAACATGGGCTGGAAACGGCCCAACGGAATAACGGGCCGTTAATGGGTATAAAGTGATACACTGTTCATTACGGGCCAGTTTCACCACGGGTCGTTAATGGGTGTAAAGTGATACACTGTTCATTACGAGCCAGTTTCACCACGGGCCATTAGTAGGCCAAGAGTTACATAGGGCCTCATATGGGCCGAAAGACGTCATGGGCCATACATGGGCCAGAAGTGAAAACGGGCTGGAATCATATTGGATGGCCCAGATGACGCTACTGAGCCTAGTTCGGATAGGGCATAACGGGCCTTGGGTTAGCGGGTTGTAAATGGGCTATATGCGAACATGCCATTAACAGGCTTTCCATGGGCCGGCCCGCCACCTTTTGACCAAGTCAAATGGGTCGGCCTTTTCACAAGAATGGGCCTCTGTTGGATCGTGCCACATGTCGACGTATCATAGGCTCCTTCTGTCCAATGAGTGGATGACATCTGTCCCAACAATGAGCCGACACGTGTTTCCTCCAGCCAATGATGATTTTACATGTGGAAAATCCCCATTGGTCGGGACTGTTAACGGGTTATCGGATCCAAAACCCGACCCGATAGCTGAACGGTGTTCCGTTACGGTGGATGCCACGTGTCGGTCACCCTTGACGAAAGCACTTCTATGACGCGTGATTTATCATCATGGAAGTGGACACTTCCGTGATGATAATTTTGGTAATGTCATGGAACACTTCTACGACAGCACAGTTATAACTATCTTGATTCTGTCATAAAATCGTCATGGATATACATGCATGACAAAAAACGCGACCTACTATGACAAACACGTATCATCATGGAAGTGTACTTTTTTTGTAGTGCATGTCCGCGGTAATGGACGTTCAGACTTGTATCCTGATCTTATATAACTAGAAATGGATACTTGAGATATGTGATGGATATGTGGCTCTGATATTGCTTTCTCGTAGGGAGTCGAGGAAGGATCTCTGGGCGTTGTTTCTACAACATGTTTGTTATTTATTAAAATGCTATTCCTTACTCTTCTACGTGCTGAAAGATGCTTGGAGCTACTTGAAGATGCTACTCTTTGATAGGCTAGGCCTTCCCCCTCTATTCTGGCTTTCTACAGTTCAGTCCACAGATACATACCTTCCTTTGATAGCAATGCATACTTACTATAGATCTGATACTTGCGAGTACTTTGGATGAGTACTCACGGTTGCTTTGCTACCCCTTTTCCCCCTTCTTTCTTATTTTCGGTTGATGCGACCAGATGATGGATCCCTGGAGCTAGATGCCACCGCCGACGGATACTACTAGGTGGAGACCACCGACGACCAGGAGTAGTTAGGAGGTCCCAGGCAGGAGGCCTTGCCTCTTCGATGGTTGTTGCTTTTGTGTTTGCCTTCTTAAGGCATCCTTGTTTAACTTATGTCTGTACTCATACATTGTTGCTTCCGCTGACTCTTGTGTATCGAGCTATGTATTCAAGCCCTCGAGGCTCCTAGCTTGTAATATAAAGCTTCTATTCTTTTATTTGTGTTTAGAGTTGTGTTGTGATATCTTCCCGTGAGTCACTGATCTTGATCGTACACGTTTGTGTGTATGATTAGTGTACGATTAAATCGGGGGTGTCACAAGTTGGTATCAGAGCTGAATGCCTATAGGACCCCCCTTTCAAATTCCTTGGCCGAACTTGAGTCTAGTCCTTCAAAAACTATTTTAATAACATGGTTGTGCGGCTTACGGGCCCACGTCCCCATTAGGTGGTATTAGGATCTTTTATTCCTCGTCTATACTCTGGAAATCTGAGCTCTCTTCTATACGGGTTAAATGATTTTGCTAACTCTAACTCTAGGTTCTCGTAAATACTTTCTTCCGAAGAGCCCCTCACTCCAGATGATTGCCTGGTGCACCAGAAGATTCTGAAGATACTCTCCGATGTTTTCCGAGACCCTTATGCCATTCGCCCTTGCGATCCCTACCACCGATAAATACTTATGCGTAACTACCTACATTTGCGTTCATACCTTCATCCCCAGTTGCTCTTGTTATTACACGATGTCTTGAAATACTCTTCGATATTCTGAGAATCCTTTTGAGCCTACTGCCTTGTAGTTCTTTGCCACATGAATAACCCTACGGATAATTACTCGCGCTTACCGAGTATCCGTTCGTCCATAGTTGTTCATGTGTTTCACAAAATTCTTTGGAATACTATTCGATCTTCCGAAAATCCTTGGTAGCCTATTACTCTTGTTCCTCCTTACCTGCTTACATTATGGTTACTCGCTTATGTCTAGCAATACTCATTAGCATCCTTTTTCATCGTAATTTTGAGCATTTGATTCGATATGTTTGTGAATGCCCGCGATCATCAGCCCTAATTAGAATTCTTCCCTTGGTTTAGACATCACTCCGGACATGAGCTGGTGTTCGACAAATCAAACCTTGATTGATTGTCGATCTATGTCTATTCAACTAACTTTTCTTTGGTCAGAGCCTCTACTTCTGATCTCCCGATTTGCAAATCATAATTCCTTTGCACTTTAGCTTTGAATTAGTTAGTTGTTTCTATAATCGGATCTCCTTGCATTCTTTCTTCTTTTTATTGAGTATCGATACTCACATCAGATCCCTTGTGGACCACCAGTTCCTTTATTAGATTGTTTCCGACAGCGTCTTTCATTTTTGATAACCTTGTGAGTCTTTCCTCGGATACATAATGCCTTCAGTAAATTGCATCCCCCACTCTTGTCAACCATACTCTGCTTCCGGGCTTGAGTTATTTACTCGTGAAGTTTGTGGTATATGTTCCTAAGATGCCCCTATGGGTTGAATCTATGTCTTCCCTAAATCCGAGTGAACTCGAAAGTTATACGGGTTATACTCCGCTAGCTTTTCGTCAGGTAAAATTCCAACACTACAACTTTCAAAAGCGAGAAGTGAATGGAAAGTTGTGTGTTAGAGAAGTGGGAGTCGACCTTGAACCTTTGTGTTCATGCCCATGGACCCGATGTGGAACTTACCAGGGAAGCCTCTTGTTATAATAATAATAATCCCCTTGTGATAAGTTCATTTTGTATCTATGTTTGGTCCTTTGCAACCGTGCTTCCGGCCATGATTTGTCTCCTTTGATTCCATTTCTGGACAAGTTAAAGTACTTGTCTTCTTCAGATCATTTCACCTGTCTGACCTCTACTTTGATCTACCTTCGAGTATTATCCTATTCTATCTCGAGAATATCATGGAACTACGTAACTTCTTATGAGTTCTTCATCAACTATTATTTCTCGCCGATTCCAATTTTCCACGGGTTGTGAGTTGTTAGACACTCGAGAACACCGATAACTGGTTCGACTCTATACTTCCCTTTCCATTGTTTTGTTAACCTTTCTTGTAACCTAACATATCTAAGCAGTGTTAATTCCCTGCTTATGTAAACACCTCGATGTACAAACTCTGTCAGTAAGACCTTGTTACTATTGTTGATGACATTCCGGTAGCCACCGATGGACAAGAACTTTGTCAGTATTATTGTTTTTATGTCAATATTAAACTTTTGTTTTAAATCTTATGGATCTGAATATTCTTGCCACAATAGAGAAAAATGCATTGATAAATATGTTAGGTAGCATTCCACATCAAAAATTCTGTTTTTTATCATTTACCTACTCGAGGACGAGCAGGAATTAAGCTTGGGGATGCTTGATACGTCTCCAACGTATCTATAAATTTTGATTGTTCCATGCTATTATATTATATGTTTTGGATGTTTTATATGCATTAATATATTATTTTATATTTTTTTTGGGGAGTAACCTTTTAACCTAGTGCCCAGTGCCACTTTCTGTTTTTCCTTGTTTTTGACTTCTACAGAAAAGGAATATCAAACGGAGTCCAAACGGAATAAAACTTTACGGTGATTTTTCTTGGACCAGAAGAAACCCACATACTTATTGCAAAAATTAGTCATCAAGTTGCACGGTACTAGAGAGGCTAGCAATGATGGAAAGGTAAAAGTGCGTATAATCCATGGACTCAACATTACTCATAAAGAACTCACATACTTATTGCAAAAATTTATTAGCCCTTGAAACAAAGTACTACACGCATGCTCCTAGGGGGGAGGTTGGTAGGAGTGAACCATCGCGCGCCCCCGACCTTGACGCAAAGATAAACAATCAAAATACAATGCGCGCCAATTTGGTTACATAGTTAGTAGACCATACGTGCATGCTTCGGGAATCACAAACCTTAACACCAACATCCCTACTGAACACAACCATCTACTAGTACCTCCCACATATTATCATCACTATATCGCAAAACTATTGCAAGGAATCAAACATATCATATTCAGTGATCCACAAGTTTATGTAGGATTTTATGACTAACCATGTGAATGACCAATTCCTGTCATCTCTCTAAATAGATATAAGTGAAGCAAGAGAGTTTAATTATTTCTACAAAAGATATGCCCACGCTCTAATAAATATAAGTGAAGCAAAAGAGCATTCTACAAATGCCGGTTTTCTATGTGAAGAGAAACAGGCAATCCAGACTTCAAATGATATAAGTGAAGCACATGAAGCATTCTATAAAGCCATACTCAAAAGATTTAAGTGAAGTGCAATGAGCATTCTATAAATCAACCAAGGACTATCTCATACCAGCATGGTGCATAAAAGAAAAGTGAAAACTAAATGCAAAATACGCTCCAAGACTTGCACATAATGCATGAACGAAACAAATTCGAAAACATACCGATACTTGTTGAAGAAAGAGGGGATGCCTTCCGGGGTATCCACAAGCTTAGACGCCTGAGTCTCCTTGAATATTTACTTGGGGTGCCTCAGGCATCCCCAAGCTTGAGCTCTTGCCTCTCTTCCTTTTCCTCATATCGAGACATCCTCGATTAGACACTACATCCACACAAAACTTCAACAGAAAACTCGGTAAGATCCGTTAGTATAATAAAGCAAATCACCACTCTAAGTACTGTAGCAAACCAATTCATATCTTGTTTTTGCATTGTGTCTACTATAATATAGCTTTTCCACGGCTTAATCCACTGATATAAATTGATAGATTCATCAAAACAAGCAAACTATGCATCAAAAACAGAATCTGTCAAAAACAGAACAGTCTGTAGGAATCTGAACATACACCATACTTCTGGTACCCCAAAAATTCTACCAAAATTAGGAAAAACAAACAAGTTGTATAGCAAGACAGTGCAAAAGGAATCAGAACCAATTGACGTGTCAGGTAAAAATTTAAAATCGCGCACTACAGCCAAAGTTTCTGTCCTGCACCGTACAAAACAACAAGCATTGTAAACATCCTAAAGGCAAACCTTAGCACATTATTTTTATAAAACAATGGAATTGTACAAGGGGATAATTATTTTTGATGAAAAGTTTCTGTAATCAGGATTCACAATGTTTCCGTGAGCATGAATAAAGTTCAAGGAGCTCTCCCACTTCAACAATGCTTGTCTTTCTCACTTTCACTTTCCTTTTTGAAAAGTTTTAGGTTCCCCTCTTTATTTTTTGTTTTTAAACTATATGAAAGCACTCAACAGAAATAAATGACTCTCCAAAACTTCCGGGTTGTCTCCCTGGCAGCGCTTTCTTTAAAGCCATTAAGCTAGGCATTTAGTGCTCAAGTAATGGATCCACCCAGATCCCAAGGTATATCAAAGCCAATTTTAATTAACAATGATTTGTAATTTAGTAGTGAGCACAAAGTAACATATATGATGCAACAACAAAGTCTAACTCTCTTCCTATTCATTGGCATGTCATAAAAGAACAATTCATGCACACATAGTAAAGGCCAATGCATAGTATAAGCAGTTTCTTGCGATTTCATCATATTGGAAACATAGAGAGGTGGAGATATAGTTCCTCTCTCATAATAATTGCAAGTAGGAGCAGCAAGCACATGCATATTACATTCATCAAAACCATCATGTGCAATGGTAAAAGGCAACCCATCAATATAATCCTTAATAAGCACAAACTTCTCCGATATAGTGTAGTTTGGAGAATTCAAAAGGATAATAGGACTATCATGAGTGGGTGCAATAGCAACAATTTCATGTTTAACATAAGGAACTATAGCAAGTTCATCTCCATAAGCATAATTCATATTGGCATCTTGGCCACAAGCATAGCAAGCATCATCAAAAAGGGATATTTCAAACAAATTCAAGGGATCATAGCAGTCATCATAGCAATCATCCTTCGGTAAGCACGAAGGGGAATTAAACAATGTATGAGTTGAAGAGTTACTCTCATTAGAAGGTGGGCACGGGTATCTAATCCGCTCTTCCTCCTTTTGTTCTTCGCTCTCTCATCTTTTTCATCCAATGAGCTCACAATGTCATTAATTTCTTCTTCCATAGCTTCCTGCAAAATATTAGTCTCTTCTTGGACAGCGGAGACTTTCTTCATAAAAGCATTAATATAATAATTGTATTCATAATTTTCATAGCAATGTCTAAGTATAGCAAGATTTTCAGGCCTATAACCATCATCATCAAAAGCTTCATACTTTTCAAACAAAGCTTCAATTTCATAAGCAGCCTTAAAAGTAACAAATTCTTCTATTTGTTCCACATCATAGTAATCATATATACCATTAGCATAAGAAGCTAAGGTTTCATTATCATTAAATTTGCATGAAAAGGGAAGGTGTGGAGCCTCCATCCTAGAGCAACAAGTAATATCATAATTCAAGCATAGATTCCAGGCATACCAACGCAACATAATAAATTGATCCCATAATAGTTTCCCTTTTGTGTAGAGTGATAATCCCTAAAGTATTCACGTTGATCCAACGTGTCTCCCATTATAAAGTTGAATGGGGCTTTCTCAGGATTATCAAAGTAGTACGTAATATCTTTCGCATAATGAGAATTGAGGGTTTTAGGAGTTACCCCATCTCCATGAGTAGCAAGTACACCTAATTTTTTGGGTATTTTGCGTTCCATATCCATAACTAAAGATAGAGAACAACTACAAACAGCAAATAAAAATTACTTAGTGATAAAGCAAACAAGCACACATGAGAATATTCACCCCACGCTATAACTCCCCGGCAACGGCGCCAGAAAAAGGCCTTGATGACCCGCAAGTATACGGGATAGTTGTAGCCTCTTTCAATAAGTAAGAGTGTGGAACCCAACGAGGAGCTAAAGGTAGAACAAATACTCTCTCAAGTCCTATCGGCCAATGATACGACCCTACGCACGCTTGACGTTCGCTTTACCTAGAACAAGTATGAAACTAGAAGTACTTTTTAAGTGTTATAGGATAGGTTTGCAAGGTAATAAAGAGCGTGTAATCATAAACTACGGGCTGTTTAGATAAAGATGCAATAAATTAAATATAGCGAGTGTGGAAAAGTGGTGGTAGGAGTTGTGGAATTGTCCCTAAGCAATTGACTATGTTACTAGACCGGTAATCACTATTGCAATTCTATTTGAGGGAGAGGCATAAGCTAACATACTTTCTCTACTTAGATCATATGCACTTATGATTGGAACTCTAGCAAGCATCCGCAAATACTAAAGATTCATTAAGGTAAAACCCAATCATAGCATTAAAGTACCAAGTCCCCTTTATCCCATACGCAAACAACCTACTTACTCGGGTCTGTGCTTCTATCACTCACACCACCCACCATAAGCAAATCATAAACATATTGCAAACCCTACAACGGGAATCCCTCACGCTTGCGCGACACGGAGGGCACAATAGGACAGCACCAATAATAAAACATGCAACTCAAACCAATCATAGCAATTCATCAATCACCGATAGGACAACGAAAATCTACTCAGACATCATAGGATGGCAACACATCATTGGGAAATAATATGAAGCATAAAGCACCATGTTCAAGTAGAGGATACAGCAGGTTGCGGGAGAGTGGACCGCTGTATATAGATGGGGGAAGGTGATGGAGATGTTGGTGAAGATGACGGCGGTGTTGGTGAAGATCGCGGTGATGATGATGGCCCCCGGCGGCTTTTCGGCGCCACCAGAAGCAAGGGGGAGAGAGCCCACCTTCTTCTTCTTCTTCCTTGACCTTCTCCCTAGATGGGAGAAGGGTTCCCCTCTGGTCCTTGGCTCCCATGGCTTGGGAAGGGCGAGAGCCCCTCCGAGATTGTATCTATCTCTCTATTTTTGCGTTCTGTGATTCTACCCCTTCACTGTTTCTTTTATATCTGGAGATCCGTAACTCCGATTGGGGTGAATCTTTCTCCCAGATCTTTCTCAAAAAATTAGCTTTCTGGCGCCAAAAGAAGAGCATCAACCGCCTTACGGGTGGCCCACGAGAGCCCAGGGCGCTCCTGCCTCCCTGGGGCGCGGCCCCCTGTCTCGTGGCCACCCCGGACACTGTTTCGCGTTGATTTTACTTCCCAAAAATCATAAATATTCCAAAATAAATCTCCGTCCATTTTTATCCCGTTTGGACTCTGTTTGATATTGGATTTCTACGAAACAAAAAACATGCAACAGACAGGAACTGGCACTGGGCACTAGATCAATATGTTAGTCCCAAAAAATAGTATAAAAAGTTGCCAAAAGTATATGAAAGTTGAAGAATATTGGCATGAACAATAAAAAATTATAGATACGACGGAGACATATCAATGTTTTCATGGCTTGTCCATTTTTTGATGGCATTGCTATGCTAGATCATTGCACAACCTGGTACACCGCCGGAGGCATTCATATAGAGTCATATCTTTGTTCTAGATATTGAGTTGTAAGTAAATAAAAGTGTGATGATCATCATTATTAGAGCATTGCCCCAGTGAGGAAAGGATGAAGGAGACTATGATTCCCCCACAAGTCGGGATGAGACTCCGGACTTTATGGAAAATAAAAGAGGCCAAAGAAGCCCAAAAAAAGAGAGGCCAAAGAAGCCCACCCAAAAAATAAAAAAAATAAAAAAAATAAAAATAAAAAAAGAGAAAATAAGAGAAAAAGAGAGAAGGGGCAATGCTACTATCTTTTTACCACACTTGTGCTTCAGAGTAGCACCATGTTCTTCATAGAGAAAGCCTCCTATGCTTTCACTTTCATACACTAGTGGGAATTTTCATTATAGAACTTGGCTTGTATATTCCGATGATGGGCTTCCTCAAATGCCCGAGGTCTTAATGAGCAAGCAAGTTGGATGCACACCCACTTAGTTTTCAGTTTGAGCTTTCATACACTTATAGCTCTAGTGCGTCTGTTGCATGGCAATCCCTACTCACTCACATTGATATCTATTGATGGGCATCTCCATAGCCCGTTGATACGCCTAGTCGATGTGAGACTTTCTCCTTTCTTGTCTTCTCCACATAACCCCTACCATCATATTCTATTCCACCTATAGCGTTGTGTCCATGGCTCACGCTCATGTATTGCGTGAAAGTTGAAAAAGTTTGAGATTATTAAAGTATGAAACAATTGCTTGGCTTGTCATCGGGGTTGTGCATGATTAAATACTTTGTGTGATGAAGATAAAGCAACAGCCAGACTATATGATTTTGTCGGGATAACTTTCTTTGGCCATGTTGTTTTGAAAAGACATGATTGCTTTAGTGGTACGCTCAAAGTATTATTGTTTTTATGTCAAATGATAGACTATTGCCTTGAATCACTCGTGTCTTACTATTCATGCCATGATTAGATATTTGATCAAGATTATGCTAGGTAGCATTCCACATCAAAAAAATATCTTTTTATCATTTACCTACTCGAGGACGAGCAGGAATTAAGCTTGGGGATGCTGATACGTCTCCGTCATATCTATAATTTTTGATTGTTCCATGCCAATATTATTCAACTTTCATATACTTTTGGCAACTTTTTATACTATTTTTGGGACTAACATATTGATCCAGTGCTCAATGCCAGTTCCTGTTTGTTGCATGTTTTATGTTTCGCAAAAACCCAATATCACACAGAATCTAAATGGGATAAAAACGCACGGAGAATTATTTTGGAATATTTGGGATTTTCCGGAGGAAGAATCAACGCGAAACGGTGTCTGAGGTGGCCATGAGACAGGGGGGTGCACAAGAAAGCTAATTTTACGAGAAAAATCTGGGCGAAAGATTCACCCCAATTGGAGTTATGGATCTCCAGATATAAAAGAAACAGTGAAGGGGCAGAATCAGGGTTCGCAGAAACAGAGAGAGACAGAGAGATAGATCCAATCTCGGAGGGGCTCTCTCCCCTCCCACACCATGGGAGCCAAGGACCAGAGGGGAAACCCTTCTCCCATCTAGGAAGGAGGTCAAGGAAGAAGAAGAAGAAGGGGGACTCTCTCCCCCATGCTTCCGGTGGTGCCGGAGCGCTGCCGGGGGCCATCATCATCACCGCGATCTTCACCAACACCTCCATCATCTTCATCAACATCTCCATCACCTTCCCCCCTTCTATCTATAGCAGTCCACTCTCCCGCAAACCCGTTGTACCCTCTACTTGAACATGGTGCTTTATGCTTCATATTATTATCCAATGATGTGTTGCCATCTTATGATGTCTGAGTAGATTTTCGTTGTCCAACCGGTGATTGATAAATTGCTATGATTGGTTTGAGTTGCATGTTTTATTATTGGTGTTGTCCTATTGTGCCCTCCATGTTGCGCAAGCATGAGGGATTCCCGCTGTAGGGTTTGCAATATGTTCATGATTTGCTTATGGTGGGTGGCGTGAGTGACAGAAGCACAGACCCGAGTAAGTAGGTTGTTTGCGTATGGGATAAAGGGACTTTATACATTAATGCTATGGTTGGGTTTTACCTTAATGAATCTTTAGTAGTTGCAGATGCTTGCTAGAGTTCCAATCATAAGTGCATATTTTCCAAGTAGAGAAAGTATGTTAGCTTATGCCTCTCCCTCAAATAGAATTGCAATAGTGATTACCGGTCTAGTAACGTAGTCAATTGCTTAGGGACAATTTCACAACTCCTTCCACCACTTTTCCACACTCGCTATATTTACTTTATTGCATTTTTTATCTAAACAGCCTGTCGGAGTAATGGGCCACGGGTAGGATCACCCAAGTCCCTGGATTTATCAAGACTTTGGGCCAGCTCTGCTTAGCTAGACCGGTAAGTGAAAACATGCTGGAATCATATTGGGTGGCCCAGATGATGCTACTGGGCCTAATTCGGATAGGGCGTAACGGGCCTTGGGTTAGCGGGCTGTAAATGGGCTATATGCGAACAGGCCGTTAACAGGCTTTACATGGGCCGGCCGGCCACCTTTTGACGAAGTCAAACAGGCCGGCCTTTTCACAGGAATGGGCCTCTGTTGGGCCGTGCCATGTGTCGACGTATCATAGGCGCCTTCTGTCCAATGAGTGGATGACATCTGTCCCAATGGTGAGCCGACACGTGTTTCCTCCAGCCAATGATGATTTTACACGTGGAAAATCCCCATTGGTCGGGGCTGTTAACGGGTTATCGGATCAAAAAGCCGACCCGATAGCTTAACAGTGTTCCGTTACGGTGGATGCCATGTGTCAGTCACCCTTAACGAAAGCACTTCTGTGCCGCGGGATTTATCGTCATGGAAGTGGACACTTCCGTGATGATAATTTTGGTAATGTCATGGAACACTTCTAGGACAGCACATGTATGACTATCTTGATTATGTCATAAATTTGTCATGGATGTACATGCATGACAAAAAATGCGACATACTGTGACAAACACGTATCATCACAGAAGTGTATTTTTTTGTAGTGTAAAGGGATACAAGCTGGTCAAACAGACTCTTCAGCGCTTTTCAGAACCCAAGCGACAAGCCATGGGAGAAGAGCTAGCCAAGCTACTTGAAGTCGGATTCATCAGAGAGATAAAACATCCGGACTGACTAGCAAACCTGGTGATGGTACCCAAGAAGGACAAATCCTGGCGCCTATGCGTCGATTTCAAAGACCTTAATAAGGCTTGGCCTAAGGATCCCTTCCCCCTCCCTTGCATCGATTAAATTATTAACGTTACCGTGGGACACGCCTCATTGTGTTTCCTCGACGCATACTCCGGATACCACCAAATCAAGATGGCGGAATCCGATCAAGCCGCAACGACATTTATCACTCCATACGGTCCCTTCTGTTTTAACACCATGCCTTTCGGGCTCAAAAACGCCGGTGCAACCCATCAATGCATGATTTAGACATGCCTGGAAACACAAATCGGCAAAATAGTGGAGGCTTATGTAGACGATGTGGTCATCAAAACTAGACACATTGAAACATTAATAGACGACTTGAGGCTTACGTTCGACAATCTCGGAACATATGACATCAAGCTCAACCCGGAAAAATGCGTTTTCGGCGTTCCAGCCGGAAAACTCTTAGGCTTTATTATTTTCAATAGAGGAATCGAAGCAAACTCAGCTAAAATACAAGCTTTGCCACAGTTGGCTACCCCAACAAACCTCAAGCAAATCCAGAAACTAACCGGATGCGTGGCCGCCCTAAGTCACTTTATCTCCCGATTAGGAGAAAAGGCGCTACCTCTTTATCGCCTTCTTCGACGCACCGAATACTTCGAGTGGACGGATGCGGCTACGGCTAGTCTGGAGGAAATAAAAGCCCTCTTGGCCACCAATCCAATTCTGGCAGCGCCAAATGTCGGCGAACCCATGCTGCTATACATGGCTGCAACACACCAGGTTGTAAGCGCAGTGCTCGTCGTCGAATGAGAGACAGATGGACATAAATTCCCATTACAAAAGCCTATATACTACGTATCCACTGTCCTCGCCTCCATACAAGTCATGGTACCCACATTATCAAAAGATAGCATACGCGATCTTCATGGCATCCCGAAAACTACGACACTACTTTCAAGAGTGTTCAATCACGGTGGCCTCTGAAGTACCACTCAATGACATAATAAATAACCGCGATGCCATGGGCCGGATTCCAAAATGGGCTATCGAGCTCCTCCCGTTCGACATAACATACAAACCATGGCGGGCCATTGAGTCGCAAGTACTGGCCGACTTCATCACCGAATGGACAGAAGCCGAACTCCCTAAACAATACGGCGCGTACTCCAATTGGATCATGCACTTTGACGGCTCTAAGATGATAGCTGGTCTAGGGGCTGGCGTCGTCCTGACGTCCCCCACCGGAGATACAGTCCAATACATACTCCAAATACTCTACACAGATTCCAACAATGCAGCAGAGTATGAGGTATTGTTGAACGGTCTTCGGATGGCAGTCTCCATGGGCATTCAATGTCTAGAAGTACGTGGGGATTCAGATCTCGCAATATCTCAAATAAATGGAGACTTTGACGTCAAGGACCCAAAAATGGCGGCTTACCGTAATGCCGTTCTCAAAATGTCAGCTCGGTTCGAGGGGCTTGAATTCCACCATGTGGTTCGAAAAAACAATCAAGCGGCGGATATACTTGCCCGCATCGGTGCTAAACGTGAGCCCGTCCCACCAAATATTTTTTTGGAAAGACTGTTCAAGCCATCCGTGGTATGGGAAGGGGAGTCCGGCAATACTAGTCCGGATCCGCATACAACCCCAGATCCTGAACAATCTGACATAATCGGAGGCTCCGCCACCGAAATCACACCTTCGGCCCACGTGTTCATGGCGGTCATCTCCCCGTGGACGGAACCCTTCCTAGCTTACTTAAATAGGTAGGAACTCCCGGAGGACCAAAATGAGGCACGTTGCATTGTGTGGCGCTCTAAAGCCTACAAAGTCCATGAGGGAGAGCTTTATAAGAAAGGCGCAACCGGAGTTCTCCAAAGATGCATTTCCGAAGAGGAAGGGCGGCAGCTCTTGGCTGAAATTCATGCCGGACTCGGCGGCCACCATGCCGCAGCTCAGGCGCTCGTAAGCAAGGCCTTCCGTACAGGTTTCTATTGGCCGACAGCCCGGGTAGACGCACAAGACCTTCTCCAACACTGCGTCGGTTGCTAGCTTTTTGCAAATCAAAGCCATATGCCACCCACCGCCCTCCAAATAATCCCCATAACTTGGCCCTTTGTTGTCTGGGGGCTCGATATGGTTGGACCCCTTAAAGGAGGAAGCCATAAGAAGAAATACTTGTTGGTCATGGTCGATAAATTCACCGAATGGATAGAAGCCAAACCAGTTAAAATGGCCGAATCCAGACCAGTGATAGACTTTATATCCGGGGTCGTACACCGCTACGGTGTCCCCCACAACATCATCACTAATAACGGCTCAAACTTTATAGCCGATGAGGTGAAAACCTAGTGCAGCAAAATGGGCATAAAACTGGATTACGCCTCCGTCTATCACCCCCAAACAAACGGTCAAGTCGAACGAGCGAACGGTCTTATAATGAGTGGCATTAAACCCAGACTAGTGCGATCCTTGAAGGAATCAGATACGCACTGGGTCGAGGAGCTTGACTCTGTATTATGGGGGCTGCGGACCACGCCAAATCGCACAACCGGATACACACCAGTTTTTATGGTGTACGGCGCAGAGGCAGTGCTATCCTGTGAAATCATCCATGATTCACCTAGAGTGCGCATGTACGAAGAGAGAGAAGCCTAGCTGGATCGGCAGGACAGCTTAGATGCCCTGGAGGAGGAGCGTGACGTCGCGAAGGCCCGTTCGGCATTCTATCAAAGTAGGCTCGAAGGTATCAAAGCAGAGAAGTGCCGGCCAAAACTTATAATATTGGCGAACTCGTTCTACACCTACCAAAGAAGAAAAAGGACAAGCTCAAGCCCAAGTGGGAGGGCACCTTCATCATTGACAAAGTTCTCACTGGCGGTGTGTACCGTCTGCATGATGCATCAGACAATCGACTCGAGCCGAACCCATGGAACGTGGCCAGACTCCGAAGATTCTATGCCTAGTGCCGAACTCCGTGTTTGTCTCCTTACCTCCGTCTCCCTTTTTGAATTATATCCTCTCTCTCCCTTTTACATTTATAGCCTTAAAAGCTTCAAGTATGCTTTGACCGCACACTCTGGCCGTGCTACGCATGCTCAATATACCTGGGGGCTTCTTACGCAGAAGCTTAATTGTCTTATGGGCTTTATGCCCACCACATATGCGTCACTTCTTTGTATGTGCATTTTTCCACCACTATATGCATCGATATGACTTAAGTTTTGGCCAAGTTGGGTTGCTTGGCTCTTGTGTTTATGCCCTACATTCCCGTTAATTCGGCTAGGGCATAAGGGGAGCACCTCTGCGATTGTTACTGTCGGGTCAGCCGGATGTGTACCTCAGACTGGGTGAAGCCGAAAGCTAGCGTTCTTAAGGGAATATTCATCCGGTGAACAAAAGATGTATTTTACCTATTACAAAACATGCCCCCAAATGCTTATATCCTGCGTAAATTTTCGCAGTTTGAACATGCACATCAGTGCATGCACACCCAGGTAAAGGAACCCTTCATGGAACTATTCTGCCTGGAAGATGTTTCTTACTACCCATGTAATATAACATAACTAGTTGGGTACTTGTCTGTTCAAGCACTTATGACCCCTACACATGGTTTCCACGCATGCCTCGGTTTTCACATAACCGTGCGGGTATTCGGATACACTCCGGACTGTCAGGTCCAGAGATTGAAGCGAAAAGGTCGGCCAAGACAAATGATTCACAATCCGGCTAGGGACAAAATATGTCCTTCGAAGTACAACATCACTTAGACTGACTAAATTCTTCTTCTATACCATCCAACAGGCTGTCTAGCCTACAGTCCTATTGGGAATACTTAGCGGCTAGTGCTACTTGGTCATACACCAGATGTACAGTGATCTCCTTCCCATCTGACCCTACAGGTCCGACCTCAGCCATGTGGTTCGGGTCAGCCTTGGTGTACCACGTCTTCACCATGGCCCAGGCTTCCCTTGCGCCTTGTCGGCGGGCCGATATCTTCCATAATCGGAAGTGCTGCCGCGCTCCCTTGAGCATCTCTACAAGCTCCCCCATGCCTCCTGGCAGGGAGGCGGATGGCCCCAAGGCTTGGGAAATGCCCCGCATCACCTGTCGAACTTGTTCGTGCAGTTGTGAGAGCTCCGGCAGAAGATCGCCTGCAAATCTGGGCATCTCCTCCTCGGGACAGCCTGTTAGCATGCCTACAGACATAATTCTGTTAGCACGCTTCTTTGCTGAACTTTATAGTGGTTCGTCAGAGCACTTACTGAATATGCCGCGATGTAGCATCTTATTCTCCTTTACGGAGTCAGCAAGCTGGGCCCGAACATCCTTTAATTCGACGTCCAGTCAGACGTTCGCGTCCTGGAGAGTATTTTTCTCATTTATAACCATCATAAGCACACGCTGGCTAGCCTTCAGCTGTCACCGAACATGTTGCTCATCCTCTGGTAAGATCTCCGGATTGCCTCCGGGATTGTCTGCAGCTTCTATTGTTAAAATCGCATTCATGCCGAATACTTAACTGGTACATGCCATGACATTATTTTCGTTTAAAGCAAATATTACTAGATGGGGCCTTCGTAGACTCCTCCTTCACGGAAATTGCGGCCCGCAGTTGGGCCTTGCACTCCTCCAGCTCTTTGGATAGCTGGGTATTCTTCTCTGTCAGAATCTATGCACACGAGGATCCTTAAATCAGTTGTGCCAACTGTTTCAAGTCTCAGGGGCTACTGATATACATGTTTATCAAATTTTCTTACCCGTATATCCTTTATGTACTGGTCTGTGGCCCTGGCGAGGCCACCTTGAGCAGCCCAGATGTACGCGTCCCCTGAGTTGAAGGCATCGAACGCCTCTTCAGAGAAATTAGGGTCACGTAGTGCGTCCCGACGGGGCCTATGATTAATAGCGCTCTCCACTTCAGAATTTGTAGCGGAAAATCTATCTGCATCCTCTGTTAGAGGATTGTCCGTGTTGACCTCCGCCCTTGAGTCCGGCGTTGGAGTCCGATTGGTGGAAGCGTGACCGGCAGGCTTTCCGGATGTAGTCCGGCGAGCGCTTTTTCTGTCAGAAGACAGTGTACATTGTTATATCTTAACAATGATAAATTTGTGGCAGGTTTTTTTAACATACCTTTGCAACGGCGTCTCGGTCCGGACCGCCTTCCTTTTAAGCCTACCCGGCTTCGGTGCCCCTTGTTGGCGAGTCGCTGCAGGTTCGGCTTGGGCCCCGATGGCCTTCCCTGTAAGACACAATACATGTGCGGTGGGTGAAGTGTGAAGAGGGAACCCTTTTTTGGAAGTTGGGACTCTGGCATCACTTACCTGGGATATAGGGAGTAGGCCAGGATAATCAGCTATGATGGCCACCATCACACCATCGTAGCTTAATTGATAAAATGTCCTATCAACAAGCTCCACAAATGTGTCCGGATCTTCTTCGAGTTTGGGGTCAAGAGCCCGGATGGGATCCTCTGGCTGAGGAGATGGGCTGTGAACACCCTTCATGGCTCTGCGCAGTTCCTGCTATGAATCGACGAAGTAAACAACTGCACTAAAAATGTGGGAAGGACTGGAATAAAAGATAGTGACTCACCCAGCTTGGGGGGTTGTACATGGAGAATCCATCCCATGGTTTGATATGGATGAAATCCTCCTGTTCTCCTTTGTACAGATCGGACAACATCTTCGCCAGAGCGGTGGGAGAATCCGGACCTTTACGGCCGCAGCGGGTGGCATCGTCTTCTCCATTGAAGTGCCACATGGGTTTTCCCCGATATTGAAGTGGCTGCACTCCCCGCATTATACATATGGACATGACTTCAATAATTGTCAGTCCTAATTTGGCCAACGTCTTTATACTGTCCATCAGGAAAAGGATCTCTCTGTTATCTTCCTCCTGGGGGCTCCTAGGGCGCCAGCTGTGGTGTTTCTTCAACGGGGCATTTACAAACTCGGGAAGGCCCTTCCGAACAGGGTCCGGAAGAGGTACGTCCTCCACGTAGAACCATTCCGAGGGCCAGTCCTCAGATGTCTTCTTCGGGGTGCCGGATAGATTTCCGGTCCCGGCGATGCGCCATATTTGGGATCCGCCCACTTGATATACCAACCCCTCTTGAGTACGGGGTACGAGGCAAAATAGCCTCTTCCACAGCTCGAAATGAGCTTCACAGCCCAGAAAAAGCTCGCAGAAGGCAACGTAGCCTGCGATATGCAGTATGGAGGCTGGGGTAAAGTTATGCAGCTCAAGGCCGTAGAACTCCAGGAGCCCGCGAAGGAAAGGATGAATTGGAAATCTGAGCCCCCTCAGCAAGTAGGGGACTAAGCATACCCGCTCTCCCTTGGATGGGTTTGGAAATCTCTCCGCTTGCTCCCCGCCATTATAAGTGGCTAGTCCAGCTTGGACGGGGACCATGTATGCAGGTGGGAGAAACCCCTTGGTCTGCAAGTCCACTAGTCGGCTGTGGGGAACAGAACATCTCCCCCAATCGCCTGGCCTAGTGCTACAGGAGCGAGAGGAGGAACCGCGACGACCGGCTATGGTGGTATGGATTTGCCCGGGCGCACTCTGATGAATACTCGCTGGGAGGAGATGATGTGATTTGGATATGAGAATCCTCATCTCTTTTATAGATGGTTTATTCGCATGGTTGGCGTGGCAAATGTAAAACTACCTCGACTTGTTGCATTCGCTCGACACGTGGAAACAGCCGTTATTAAAGCACAGAAGCCGAGGAGCGCGACATTGATGAGGAGCCGGACACTGCTTGTTATAACAATGCTCTGGAGGATTTGGAGAAGAACCCGCCTTACAATGCCGAAGACAATATGCACGCCGGACTCATCATCATTGAAGCCTGGTTCGGGGGCTACTGAGGGAGTCCTGGATTAAGGGGTCCTCAGACAGCCGGACTATATACTTTCGCCGGACTGTTGGACTATGAAGATACAAGATTGAAGACTTCATCCCATGTTCGGATGGGACTCTCCTTTGCCTGGAAGGCAAGCTTGGATATTCGGATAAGTAGATTTCCTTCTCTGTAACCGACTTTGTGTAACCCTAGCCCCCTCTGGTATCTATATAAACCAGAGGGTTTAGTCCGTAGGACAACAACAATCATAATCATAGGCTAGCTTCTAGGGTTTAGCCCCTATGATCTCGTGGTAGATCAACTCTTGTAATACTCATATCGTCAAGATCAATCAAGCAGGAAGTAGGGTATTACCTCCATCGAGAGGGCCCGAACCTGGGTAAAACCTCGTGTCCCCTGCCTCCTATTACCATTAGCCTTAGACGCACAGTTCGAGACCCCCTACCCGAGATCCGCCGGTTTTGACACCGGCATCTGTCACTCTAGCAACCCATCATCTACTTATTACTTCCCAATGCCTTCCTCTAGGCCCAAATAATGGTGAAGTGTCATGTAGTCGACGTTCACATAACACCACTAGAGGAAAGACAACATACATCTCATCAAAATATCGAACGAATACCAAATTCACATGACTACTAATAGAAAGACTTCACCCATGTCCTTGGGAACAAGCGTAACTACTCACAAAGCATATTCATGTTCATAATCAGAGGAGTAATAATATGCATTAAGGATATGAACATATGATCTTCCACCTAAACCAATTAGCATCAACTACAAGGAGTAATCAACACTACTAGCAACCCACACGTACCAATTTGTGGTTTTGATACAAGATTGGATACAAGAGATGAACTAGGGTTTTGAGAGGAGATGGTGATGGTGAAGATGTTGATGGAGATTGACCCCCTCACGATGAGAGGATCGTTGGTGATGACGATGGTGATGATTTCCCCCTCCCGGAGGGAAGTTTCCCTGGCAGAATAGCTCTACCGGTGCCCTAGATTGGTTCCGCCAAGGTTCCACCTCGTGGCGGCGGAGTTTCGTCCCGTAAGCTTGCCTTTGATTTTTTTTCAAGGTAAAAGCCTTCATATAGCAGAAAATGGGCACCAGAGGGCCACCATGGGGCCCAGGAGACAGGGGCGCGCCCAGTAGGGGTGGGCGCGCCCCCCACCCTCCTGGCCTGGGTGTGGGCCCCCTCTGGTAGTTTCTTCGCTCAATAATTCTTATTAATTCTAAAAATAACTTCCGTGGAGTTTCAGCATTTTTGGAGCTGTGCAGAATAGGTTTCCAATGTTTGCTCCTTTTCCAGCCAGAATTCCAGCTGCCGGCATTCCCCCTCTTCATGGTAAATCTTGTAAAATAAGAGAGAATAGCCATAAGTATTGAGATATACCATGTAATAACAGCCCATAATGCCATAAATATTGATATAAAAGCATGATGCAAAATGGACGTATCAACTCCCCCAAGCTTAGACCTCGCTTGTCCTCAAGCGGAAGCCGAAATCGAAAAATATGTCCACATGTTTAGAGATAGAGGTGTCAATAAAAATAAAATACGGACATGAGGGCATCATGATCATTCTTATAACAGCAACATATATAGATTTTGTCATATAATTTCTTATGCTCAAGTAACAATCAATTCACAATGTCAAGTATGGTTCAAAAACTTCATTGGGAACTAACAAACTATAATCTCAGTCATTGAAGCAATTGCAATTTATCATAACATCAGAAAGAGTAAAAAAATAGAGCTTTTCAGCAAGTCCACATACTCAACTATCATATAGTCTTCTACAATTGCTAACACTCACGCAGTACTTGTGGTTATGGAGTTTTAGCCGGACACTAAGAAAGATAGGGGCTTATTGTGTTGCCTCCCAACGTATTCACCTTTGGGTGATGTCAACCATAATAATTCATGCTAACTTACATCCAATTGGATATATATATATCAAGATCTTTCAAACATGAGGAGCTTGCCAAAGGATAAAATGAAAAAAAAGGAAAGGTGAAGATCACCTTGACTCAAGCATAAAGTAAAAAAATATAAAGTAAAAGATAGGCCCTTCGCAAAGGGAAGCAGAGGTTGTCATGTGCTTTTAGGGTTGGATGCACAAAATCTTAATGCAAAAGAACGTCACTTTATATTGCCACTTGTATATGGACCTTTATTATGCAGTTTGTTGCTTTTATTGCTTCCATAACAAGATCGTATAAAGCTTATCTTCTCTGCACTAATAAGTCATACATATTTAAAGAGAAATTTTTTTTCTTGCAACATGACAACTTACTTGAAGGATCTTACTCAATCCATAGGTAGGTATGGTGGACTCTCATGGCAAAACTGGGTTTAAGGATATTTGGAAGCACAAGTAGTATCTCTACTTGGTGCAAGGAATTTGGCTAGCATGGGGGAAAGGCAAGCTCAACATGTTGGGAAGATCAATGACAATATACTTTAACTGAGATGTGAGAAAAAAATAAACCATTACGTTGTCTTCCTTGTCCAACATCAACTCTTTTAGCATGTCATACTTAATGAGTGCTCACATCATAAACGATGTCCAAGATAGTATATTTGTATGTGAAAACCTCTCTTTCCTTATTACTTCCTATTAATTGCAACGATGACCAAAACTACGTTTATCGACTCTCAACAACTTTTATGCCTCATACTTTTCATATGTGAAGTTATTACTATCCATAAGATCAATATGAATTATTTTATTCTTTTTATTCTTTCTACTTCCTCAAGATCATGGCAAGATAGCAAAGCCCTTGACTCAACACTAATCTTTATTATAGATAGCTCAAGGACTCGATTACATAAAGAGATCATAAAAGCAAAACTCAAAACTAATTGATACTAAAACTTCAATCTACTAGATCAAGATACTACTAAAAGGGTCTAACTAAATAAAACGGTAAAGATAGGAGTGTGATGGTGATACGATACCGGGACACCTCCCCCAAGCTTGGCAGTTGCCAAAGGGAGTGCCCATACCCATGTGATTATGTCTCCTTCTTCATAGTTGGTGTTGTGATCTTCTTGGCGATGATGCCCCTCAGGATACGATTCTCCTCCTCGAGCTTATTGACTTGTTGTTTGAGGTCCATAATTTCTTTGTGGAGCTTGCCTGTAACGGCTAAAGCTCCCTTTACCCAAGGATTTTGCATAGCTTCTGGAGAACAAGTGACGCTCTTTTTCATATTTTCATAAGAAAGAAATTTAACATCGGAAGGGATGACCGAATTTGGGAGGACCGAGCTATGTAGTTCCCCCATCATGAATCCTACTTGGAGGCGAGAAGTAACTTCTTGATCTTCCTCCATGGCATCTATCCTTTTCAAGTCGGCCTCCATCTCATCCTCCATTGATGGTCCAAAGTGATAAACATCGCTATTTGCTCCTGGACCTGGTGTCGGGTGAGACACCCGAATCTCCCCGACTGACTCTTGAGAAGACATCTTGCTCTTAATCTGCAACAGGAACAGCTCGAAACAAAAAAGGAGGATATTTGCGTGATACGGTGGTCAAAGCCTCTGGGAGATTATATAATGAATTTTTACCAACCAAAATACGTAACGTGCAAGAAAACGGAGTCCGGGAGGCACACAAGGTGGCCACGAGACAGGGGGCGCGCCTAGGAAGGGTGGGCGCGCCCTCCACCCTCATGGAGGCCTCGTGTCCTTCCCGGACTACACTACTAGGAAAACCCTTACCAGTAGCGCTAGTTTTTTGTCTATTAGTAGCGCGGGCAGGCGCGCTACTGCTACGGTGCTACAGCTATTTTTTAGTAGTAGCGCTTGTTTGAACCAGCGCTACTGCTACCTGTATCTAGCAGTAGCGCGCCTCTATCCATCGCTACTGCTAACACTAGTAGCGTGGCCCTTAAAAAACGCTACTGGTAAGCAGCGCTGCTACTACTCCAATACCCCACGCTACTGCTAGTATTTTATTTTTTTATGTTGATGTATTTGTATTTTTATAGGTTTTATACAGTTACAACATACACATACACTGGAACTATATGAAAAAGGAATGTCTCATCATCATCATCAAAGTGGTACAACATAGTCTCATCATATCAACATAGTCTCAACACAAATGATATCAATCTCATCATCATCTCGAAATAGCGATACAAGTTAATGATGACATGTCTCTTACATTGTCACCGTAGACACATGTTTCATCATCTACCTAAACTAAGACATACACGATAAGAGCGATCACGATAATCAAAAGCGGTATTATGTAGTAGTTTTTGCAGCGGCGCTGGTTCTGAATCCCCTGTTGTGCTATGAGTCTCAAGTAACTAGCTTCGGCTTCCGCTCTGCTATCAAACCCTTTCTGGCTTCCGCCGGAGAAGCCAGAGACTTGGGCTTGACACTCTGTCCACTCATCATACACACCCGGAACATGCCCTACATACACGACATACCACTTCCTCGCCATCGTTGATCTATATACCTGTCAGAGATGCACATATATATACCATGAAGCGAATTCAACAAAATAGTTATGAAATAGAAGCAACATATATAGTAAACATAGTTAACAAATTTTATCATACCGAAAGTAATTAACTATAGCGCGACACCATACATCTAACAGTTTCGTCATACTGAGAGATTCGAAGTTTCATCGTATAGAAAGTAACAAGTAACTAAACAGACACATTGTTTTTAAGCAGTGCACTCTTCCCATCTGTCCATATCCAGAAGGGTGCACCCAAGCTTAGTGAAAGGCGTCATGTCCTGACGCTGTAGGGCAATGCGGGTTCAGACGTCAGCTCGCGATATTGGGCCGCCATAGAACATCCCATTCTCTTCGAGGACATCTTTGATGATGATGGACGCAATTTCCTATTGGATCTGGTAGAAATCATTTCGAAGTCGATTATCCGGCACAACTCCAAAGACTTCGGCCCATCTCTTGATATGGGTATCGGATGAAGATTTCATGCAAAGTGATTGCACATCCCTTCTGTACTCCATCATTAGATGGATGACGTAGAATCCATCATTCTCACTTCTTGCTGGTTGCTGGATGCAACAGAAGTCAGTCTTGTGGCTGAAACAAAGCCCGGACTTATTTTTTTTGTATTGGATGTAGCCACCCTGCATGCTGAAGCCCAGCATAGCTCTGTCCAGAACATACTTTATGTGTGTGTAATCTTTCTTCTGTATGTTCTTCGACGGGTCCAAATATAGAGCGCGGGAGTAACGCGGGTAAAGAACAATGAGAACGGCACGACAGCCCCCGCTGCGCAAAATACACGATCAAGTTTAGCCTCCATGCGTGCAAAGCAACTATTGAAATGCACGAAAGGATGTATGTGTTATAGTGCTATCCACGGATGACTTACCTGGGATGATAAGGTAGGAGAATCATTTCTTTGTCCTTATGCTAACCAAGAATTCTTCGATGTACTGACTCGCATATTGACGGTTGGCGTCGTTGATTGACAAGAAGCCCTCATGCATGTAGTATGGGTCCGCAACCGCAAGACCGGTGACTTGCTCTATCCTGATGATGTAGTTCATGTGCAGCGCATACAGGCGGACGAACGTAAAATCGAGTGTCCTCATTTGAAACATCTGGAAGATGTAACCAAACCTCAGGAAGAAGACATCCGTGGGGCATGTGTGGACATACATCTTGCAACTTCTCGGCACATGAACCGTATCAAGTGGGTATCCTGGATCATCCGAGGCGAGGATGCTTCTCTCTATCGAAAGCACATGGTCATAGAGTCTCCTGAGATCCCCTTCTATGGCAGCTAGTGCATTCGCCGGTACCATTGGCTCTCTCGCGACATGGATTAATGGCGCATGTTTCATCAGTACATGGTCAACCTTGGTCGAAGGCAGCTGGCTGCTAGAACCAACATTGCCAGCTTTATTGGATTTTCTCGCCGCTAGTCTCTTCCTCTGCTTCTTCTTGGTGGGCTCAGGTGCTGGTGGGTCTGTCAGACCCTCCCTGAGCACCACCCCTAGTGTTGTCGGGCTCAGCTTTGGACGACTCTAGCTAATTAGTTGAGCTTGGGTGGAGCCGGCATCTGGAGGCGTGTCCTGCAAGGATTGCATGAACAAAGACTTCTTGCACTCCCGAGAATGTTCCGGCTCTGGTACATGCATCTCATATTCATATGGTTGACTCATTGTTACTTTGTTGTCAAAGGCAGTATTGAAATACTGGTTAGGGTCATCGTCGGCCTCCTCCATGTCATGATCCCTATCCTCTTCCATGGGGCAGATGGCATCATCTGCCGGCGGAACGGTTGGCCCTCCTTCCTCATGTCTCTCAATCTCAGCAAGCAGCACAGATGATGGTTGTACTTGCGTAGGTGGTGTTGTGGTCATACCTTCATGAGGTCCCGTTGGTGTGCTCCCGGCCACCTCGACACAAAGAAGAATTTTCGGCCCCAGGATCGGCCAATTTTTGCTTGGCCAAGCTGCGTGGGGGTCTCGTCATCCTCTCCATCGGTTTGTATCGGACGAGGGAGACCCTCGTAGCCCACTTTCACACTTGCCACGGAGACCCTTAAGGCGTTATCAGGCATCTGCCAGCGGTGAAACAATCGATCCTTAGGCTTCACTACAGTACCCTTTCCCACATCCACCAACCCGCCCTTCATGTTGTAAAGGATGGTGCACGGAGTGGAGTCGGCCTACAAAGACATATACGTGCGGCGTCAGAGATCCAAAAAGAACGATAACTAAAGATTAATTATTTTTTCTTGTTCTTTTTCATATTCCACAAACTTCCTTCTTTTTAATTTTATTTTTATTTCTCTTTTACTTTTATTATTCTTTTTCTTTTTCATTTTTCTTTTTCTTTTTATTTTTCTTGTTCTTTTTCATATTCCACAAACTCAGGGGTTTAATTTGGTCTGTCGTTTGAGCAATACCACTGTTACCCTCCGGATAATAATTAGTATAATATAATCTTACATCATTTGACCGCTATCGGCGGTATACAAAATAGCTATACACACACAAACTTTGGGATTAGTTTGTCAGCTTGGGTGACGACGACGCTTCAGACTGATCTTCTTCCCTCTTTTGTTCGTTGTCAAATAATTGAGCCCATGGTCGTGACTTTTCCTTCTCCAGGGATTATGATATTTCATAGGTAATGTAGTCTTCATTCTTCTTTTGACATATGTTTCATCATCATCAGCATCATCTTCCCTCATCGGATCACCGTACTGGTCATAGTCTTCCTCGTTGACGACTCCATCCATTTCGGTGATGCTCCTTTTGCTTCTCCTCACGACAACACGGCTGGGATTGATCGGATCAGTTATGAAGAAACATTGTGTCAAGTGTTTAGCGTGTACGCATGGCTCATTTTTGGCGATGGCGTTGACGATACCTCAATCATCGGAGTCGGGTATACACATGGTAGTGAAATGTCGGTTTTCTCTGTGTACATTTTTAGCCCATCTGACATGGAACATCATCGCACTATGCAATCCAGAGTAGTTAAGCTCCCATATCTCTTCGACCCTTCCGTAATATCTTTCAATTACATTCCCGGTCATGGCTTCCATCGTCACCCCTGAGTTTTGGTCATCACTATTTATATCTTCCTCCTCCGTGTAGAACGTGTATCCGTTGATATCGTATGCTTGATAAGTCGTGAGGTTGGTAGAGGGGCCATGTGCTAAGGCGTATATGAGTGTTCCGTTCGGACAACCCTCTTCCGGGGGATTAGCCAGAACTCTCTCTTTGAACCAACGCAAGAAAGTGGAGTTGTGCTCTCTAATAACTTCAGCGTCCGTCCTGTGCACCCCACGGTCACGGTACTTCTTTACGATGGTCTCTTTGTGCAGTGTCACGAAATCTTCTAGCACATCTAGGTGTTGTAGCACTACTAAGTTTGCCCTATCAAGGTCGTTTTGTCGGCCCGAGCGTAACACATTCACATCCCTATGACCGTTGGTGTGACCTTCGCCTTCGAGCCTTCCACAGTGCTTGTTGACGGGCAAACCAACAACAGGGTCTTTGGTCAGATAACTCTCACAGAAAGAGATGCACTCTTTGGTCAGATATCCCTGGGCTATGCTTCCATCTGTACGGGACATGTTACAAACAAATCCTTTGATGACCCCATTCATCCTCTCAAACGGCATCATGCTATGCAGGAATGTCGGCCCTAGGTCGATGATGTCGTCCACGATGTGGACACATAGATGCACCATGACATCAAAGAATGTGGGCGGAAAGTACATCTCTAGCTCATTCAGTATGACAACGATCTCTTCCTGTAGCCTATGGAGTTGCTTCACACTGATCGACTTTCGAGAGATAGCATCAAAAAAGTGGCATAGGTCAGTAAGTGTCTCACGCACATGTGTGTCCATAATCCCTCTAAGTGCAACCGGGACTAACTGCATCATCATCACAAGACAGTTGTGAGACTTCATCCCACTGAACCTTTTTTTCTTAGTGTCCAGATATCTGTTTATTTTCCCAAAGTATCCGGAACTAACTTTGATTCCGGCAAGGCACTTGAACAATTGATCGACCTCCTTCGGATCTAAGTGAAGCAAGAGGGGGCAATATTGTTCTTCCTTCTTGTTTACTTTTTTGCCCCTATCTTCCATCTCCGTCTCCGTCTCGGTCTCCTCTGATGACCTTTTACCGGGCATTTGGAGATCTTTCCTAATTTTCAAACATTCCAAGTGTTTTCTTGCCTTCGGCCCATCATTGGTCCTCTCCGGCATGTTCATCAATGTTCCAAGAAAACTCTGAAGGATATTTTTTGGGATATGCATTTGATCAAGGCTATGACGCGTGTCGAGTAAGGGCCAGTATTCCAAGTCCCAGAAAACAGATCTCGTCTTCCATATCTTCAGCAGGGGCTCCGACGCCTTTTTCTTCGTCTTTCCCAGCGAGGGGCACTCTTCCCAGTTCTTCAATAACTCATATATTTCTGCATCGCTACGCTTACGTTCAGGACCTCGATGCTCAGCCTTACCATTGAATAGATCTCCACGCTTTCCCCATGGGTCATCCTTCTCGAGCCATCTTCAATGCCCCATGTACATGATTTTCGAAGACCCGCCATCTTTCGATAGCTGCAGAGAAGTTGTATCATCCATGCACCTCGTGCATCCGCAATATCCGTGACACACCTGGCCGGAGAGATAGTCGTAACCGAGATAGTCCTGCACCGTCGTGATCAGCGCGGCTCTCATGTAGAAATACTCTCCTTTGCTTTCATCCCATGTCTTGGCTGGCATTATCCATAAGGTCTGCAACTCCTCTTTCAGTAACCCGAGATACAGATCTATATCATTTCCCGGTTGTCTCGGCCCTTGAATAAGCATAGCCATGTTTATGTACTTTTCCTCCATGCACAACCAGGGGGGAGGTTGCCAAATGGATTCATGCCATCACTACTAGCGCCAAGCATGATGTTCCTTGGATCATTTGCGAAAAATTCAAATTCAGCATTTAATGCTCTCCACTGGCTAGCATCTGCGAGGTGTCTCACCTTCGGTTCATCTCCATCATCTGGCTTCACCCTCTCCGCGTGCCAGCGCACAAGCTTTGCTTCCTTAGGATCTACGAAATACCGCTATAGACGCGGAGTGATCGGAAAGTACCATACAGCTTTCTGTGGAGCTTTCTTTCCGGCCTTTTTATATCGTGAAGCATTGCACTTTGGACAGATGGTTTTTTCCACGTGCTCATTCCGATATATGATGCAATCATTGATGCATGTGTGATATCTAATATGTGGCAGATCAAGAGGGCACATGATTTTCTTTGCCTCCTCGACACTAGTAGGACACAGGCTTCCCGCGAGAAAAACCTTCTTTAGGTACTTCAGAAGCTCATCCAGGCTTGTATCTATCCATTTGTTTTTTGCCTTCATCTTTAGAAGTTCTAGTGTGAAACTCAAGCGGGTCACCTCGGGATTATTGCAACCATCATACAAAGGAGTCATCAAGTCTACCTCTAGTTGCACCAGTTTGGCCTCCTCTCTAGAAGCAGCTCTGTCGCTAGTCGTCTTCTTGCGAAGCAGGTCTCGAACATGCGGGTCCCGCATGGCTGAACTTAGTAGCGACGAAGACAGTGGCGTGTCCGCATCTTCTCCGCCTTGAACTGCCTCTTCGCCATCGACATTTCTGAGGCCGTCTTCCTCTTCAGGCACATAATCGATTATCTCTTCGTCCGGTGGCCTCGTGTCGTTATTTCCTGCCCCGTCGACGTCCTCCTCCTCCTCATCATCATCCTCACTTATCCACCGAGTATGGCCATGCATGAAACCATGCATGAGCAGGTGCGCCTTGAATTTACCATCCTTAAAGGGGTCGAGCCTGACTCTTCCTTTGCATTTTCGACATGGACATAAAACATCCCTCAGTCTTTTTTCATACATGTCATCCATAGCGGATTGCCACTATCTGTCTACCATCCTTCCATTGACCTTCATGATCACCTGCAGGCGGAGCAAATATTATAACCACGTATATATGCCTGCATGGATCAAATTCATACAAAAATTCAGCATGACCTTCCCTAAACATAGGACATATTGAGTTTGCATGCCCGAAATTCGCCGAAACAGAATTGAATCGACAATTCGGCAAAACATAGGCAACTCATGTCACCCACATTATTTCATCAAATACACAATGTAGGCAACTCAAATTATGCCACACACAATTCGGTATATTCTCATATCGCACATATATATATATATATATATATATATATATATATATATATATATATATATATTTATATATTTATATATATATATATGCAGGAGCCTCCGCGGGCACGGGCCTGTCCCCGTTGAAGACGGGCATGGACTCCACTACTCGCTCCCGGTCGTCACGGAGGAACAGGGGCGTAGGAGCGCCCTCCAACCTCGCCACATCGCCCCGACCAAGGATTGGAGGACCGCAGCCAGATCCTCGTCGGCCAAGACCGCGGGGCTCGGGTGGGGCCTCCACATTGGCAGTGAGTACTGACGAAGCGGAGCCAGCTGGTGCTCCAGGAATTCCCTCAGCAACGAAGCGCCGGTCAGCTTCGCCGCCGCCATGCTGGCCGGCCTCAGATCCGCGTCCATCTTCTCCAACACCAGCTTCGCGCGGGGGTACACGAGCTCCACTCGAGACCAATCTTCGGAGCTCGTGGGGTGACCCGTGGGCAAGGTCAGCCGATGGTGGATGCGCCCAGCATCTACCAAGACCCACTTGCTCCTGAAGCCCTCAATCCTCTTCCCGGGGTTCGAAATGGCAATGGAGCTACTGTACGCGACGAAACTCACGCGCGCAGAGATGGGACCACGAGAGGTCCGGAGGGAGAAATAGTGGCGCAGCAAGGCCACTGAGGGCTGCACCCCTATGTGAGCCTCGCAATAGTAGGCAAAGATTGCCAGGAGAAGGACAGAGTTGGGGTGGAGATGCAGAGCTTGCAGCTTGTAATGGCGGAGGACGGAGAAGAAGAACTCGGAGAAGGGAGGTACCAGACCGGCAATGATGGTGCTCACAAAGAGCGGACAAAAGGTGCTCCCTTGGCCCTCAGGAAGGGCAGAGCCGGCCTTGAACACCTTCGCCCCATCAATGCCCTGCGCTGCCGCCATCTGGCGCACCCGGGCGAGGCTCGCCTCCGACACGTTCGGCGAGTCCAGGGCAGATGAGTACCAAGCTCCGATCGGGGACTGGCGAGGTGCCATGGCTTCCTAGGTCACCCGGTCGAAGTAGATCTGGAGATTTCGAAGGCAGGAAGGAGAAGCGCAAGAAAGGGGATCTGGGTAGCAACCGGAGAAAGCGAAAGAAGCAAGGCCTAGGCAGATGCCGCTCCTTTATCAACTCGCGCGGTTGCTAAGGCACCCACGTCCCATCAACTGCCACGCGGCGCCCAAGGCCGCAGGCTGTTAGGGCCTGGGCAACATGTGTCGGTGTTCTGGGAACAGGGGTCCCCAGATTTGCCTGCCTGCGGCCTGCGGCGTGGCTCAAAGGGAGGCCCAGCATGGCCCATCTTCATCAACACGAGCTCAAGACCCTCGCAAGGGGCCAAGCCTCGCGGGGTGGATGATAAGGATCTTACTCAGGCGCGGCCTCATCAGGCTGGCTCGCGAGGAGGCGGAGAGATCAAGGCAGGGTACCTCACGAGGTGCCCATGACGCAAGCCATGACGATCAAGGGTGCCAGGCGGGCGCCAGCCCGCGCAGTGTCCTCCTTTCCTCTTTGGTGCAAAGGGAGCAAGCGCAGGCAAGAGCATCAAGCAAAGGCATCCATTTCGGTGCAACAAGACCAAGACTAGCCCAACGGCAGGAAGGCGGTCATTGTGGAGCCCAAGCCGGCGTCACCATCAGAGCCTTTGACAGGCGAGGACCAACTTTAGTCAGGATAAGTGTACCAGATGTTCCCCTTCAAAATGGCCAATTGTTGGCGCCCTTCCCGCTCAATATTTGGGAAGAGGCCCAGGGCCTTTGCCTATAAATAGGACTAGCCACCCACAGGGTAGAGGCATCTTGATAAGCATCTAGAGAGCAACCAGAGAGAGAGGGGCGACTGAACTCCCCTTAGTAGTTCATCGCACCGGCCAAGAACAGACCCTCGCGAGGCTGTTCTTCCTTGTATTGTTCATCATCAGCCCAAGAGGCAATCCACCACACCACACACTGGAGTAGGGTATTACACCGCAATGGTGGCCTGAACCAATATAAATAATGTGTCTCTTGTGTAGCTTAGATCCTAGCATGGCGGTGGGGTGCAGGTAGGTAGTGAGCGAGATCTCCGCGCGCACCCCAGTTTTCGAACCCCAAGGGTCTATCGGAACCCGAAATCCGACAACATGGGAGTAGTTAAATAAAGTTATTCATTTGTTGTAGGGAAAATTAGCTTTATGCAAAAATCATAAACTTACAGCCTCCACCAGCCAAATACTGCATGTAGATATAGTTCTTGCATTTCATTGCTTTACAGTGTAACTCTGCCAGCATATACAATGTGCTGACCTACATGGCTGCAACATCTCATGTTGTAGACTACTCAGGCGATGAATAAGGTGCGATAGGTCCTTGTTTTGCACTCAGCTATGCCATTGGAGTTGATGGACTCATTTACCTTTGAAACTTTCGCAGTTATCTAGTTTAGATGGCCTTCAGCCATGATATTTTTGTGTAATCGTACTCTTTATGAGGACTCAATGTAATAAGTGTGTGATTGAAACTCTATTATAATTCCTCGAGTACTGTGTGTGTCAGCATTACCGATCCAAGAATGACACTGATGCACAGAGACTTGACCGTTTGGGGTCTGGTCGCTACATACTTATGCTTAATGCTTGGGTACGAGATTTTTTGCTTTTTGGTTGGTCGCTTCTCAATCTTTTTGCTAGCCTTCATTTTGCACTAAGTATGACCACTACTTGTGCATCCAAAACCCTTTAAACCAGTTTTGCCGTATGAGTCCACTATACCTACCTATATGCGGTATTTCCATGCCGTTCTAAGAAAATTTGCATGTGCCATATCTAATGTTCAAAACAAATTTCTCTTTTGTGTGCTCTACTACTCGCGAAGCAGTAAAGGGTAGCCAACATTTTCCATGATAGATGTGTTATTCTCACGACGAGTGTTTATTCACTTGTCATTGCACGAGAGTACGACAAAGGTACTAGGGATGCCTAGTCCCAAAATGAATAATGAATTTACTTGATGTTTTCAAATAATAAATTCCTCGGGAAGTGTTGGTATGGAGGGCACCCGTGGATACGGCTAGCCATGGGAAGTGAAAGTTATTGTGGAAAAAGGAATAAACTTTATTTTCTATTTGGGAACCGCCTATGATGTATCTAGCATGGAAAGTGTTGGGATGCTCCAAGTCATTTTCGTTGGTAGGAAAAGTATGCCTCTCAAAAATAATTTTTATCTCTCAATTTAAGCTTTGACCTCTGGCACCTCTATAAATCACTACTTCCCTCCGCGAAGGGCCTTTCTTTTACTTATGCAATTGTTATTTTGAATTTGAGTCTCCATCTTCTCTTATAAAGCACCAACTAAGGGGCACTATGATCGTATTTGAGCATTGGTTGTAGCTAATATTGGAGTGTGTTTCATGAATGGATCAATGACTGAGCATGATGGGCTAGGGATAACTTGCTTTAGTGTTGATATTTTGAAAGACATGGTTGCTTGTTGGTATGCTTGAGTATTAAAGTCTTCATGTCAAAACTGGACTATTGCCTTTAATCATATAAAATTCCATATGTCCATGCTATAAAGAAAGAAATGTGATGAACATGTTAGGCAACATTCCACATCAAAAATTCTGTTTTTATCATTTACATACTCCAGGATGAGCAGGAATTAAGCTTGGGGATGATGATGCGTCTCCAATGTATCTATAATTTTTGATTGTTCCATGTTGTTATATTATCATTCTTGGATGTTTTACAATCATTGTATAGTTATTTTATATCATTTTTCGTACTAACCTATTGACATAGAGCCCAGTGACAGTTGATGTTTTCTGCATATTTTTTACATCGCAGGAAATCAATATCAAATGGAGTCCAAACGCAACAAAACTCCTAGAGGATCTTTTTGGGCCAGAAGAAAGCCAGTGGGCCAAGGAAGCACCTGGGGGGCTGCTCAAGGGGAGCAGCACACACCAGGGCGCGCGAGGAGACCCAGGCGCGCCGTGGTGGGTTGTGCCCACCTGGGGTGCCCCCCAAACTGCCTCTTTGCTCTATAAATACCCAAATATTCCAGAAACCCTAGGGGAGTCGACTAAAATAAATTCCAGCCGCTACAGAGTCCAGAACCACCATGTCCAATCTAGACACCGTAATGGAGGGGTTCACCACTTCTGTTGGTGCCTCTCCTATGATGTGTGAGTAGTTCTTTGTAGACCTTCGGGTCCGTAGTTAGTAGCTAGTGGTACGTCTCCAACGTATCTATAATTTTTTATTGTTCCATGCTATTATATTATCCATCTAGGATGTTTTATATGCATTTATATGCTATTTTATATGATTTTTGGGACTAACCTATTAACCTAGAGCCCAGTGCCAGTTTCTGCTTTCTCCTTGTTATTGAGTTTTACAGAAAAGGAATACCAAACGGAGTCCAATTGACGTGCCAATTTTTGATGATTTTTTATGGACCAAAAGAAGCCCCTGGAGTGAAAGAGTTGGGCCAGAAGAGTACCGGGCTGCCCACGAGCGTGGGGGGCGCACCCAGGGCTGCCCACGAGGGTGGGTGTGTGCCCACCCCCTGGGCGCGCCCCTGTCTCGTGGATAGCCCGGAGACCTCCTGACTTGTTCCCAACACCAAAAATTCCTATAAATACTGAAACCTCCAGAAAATAACTAGATCAGGAGTTCCACCACCGCAAGCCTCTATAGCCACCAAAAACCAATCGGGGCCCTATTCCGGCACCCTGCCGGAGGGTGGATCCTCACTGGTGGCCATCTTCATCATCCCGGCGCTCTCCATGACGAGGAGCGAGTAGTTCACCCTCGGGGCTAAGGGTATATACCAGTAGCTATGTGTTTGATCTCTCTCTCTCTCTCATGTTCTTGATTTGGCACGATCTTGATGTATCGCGAGCTTTGCTATTATAGTTGGATCTTATGATGTTACTCCCCCTCTACTCTCTTGTAATGGATTGAGTTTTCCCTTTGATGTTATCTTATCGGATTGAGTCTTTAAGGATTTGAGAACACTTGATGTATGTCTTGCATGTGCTTATCTGTGGTGACAATGGGATATTCACGTGATCTACTTGATATACGTTTTGGTGATCAACTTGTGGGTTCAGTGACCTTGTGAACTTATGCATAGGGGTTGGCACACGTTTTCGTCTTGACTCTTCGGTAGAAACTTTGGGGCACTCTTTGAAGTACTTTGTGTTGGTTGAATAGATGAATCTGAGATTGTGTGATGCATATCGTATAATCATACCCACGGATACTTGAGGTGACACTGGAGTATCTAGGTGACATTAGGGTTTTGGTTGATTTGTGTCTTAAGGTGTTATTCTAGTACGAACTCTATAATAGATCAAACGGAAAGAATAGCCTCGTGTTATTTTACTACGGACTCTTGAATAGATCGATCAGAAACTTTGAGGTGATTTCGTACCCTACAATAATCTCTTCGTTTGTTCTCCGCTATTAGTGACTTTTGAGTGACTCTTTTTTGCATGTTGAGGGATAGTTATATGATCCAATCATGCTATTATTGTTGAGAGAACTTGCACTAGTGAAAGTATGAACCCTAGGCCTTGTTTCCTAGAATTGCAACACCGTTTGTGCTCACTTTTGTCATTAGTTACCTTGCTGTTTTTATATTTTCAGATTACAAAAACCTATATCTACCATCCATATTGCACTTGTATCACCATCTCTTCGTCGAACTAGTGCACCTATACAATTTATCATTGTATTGGGTGTGTTGGGGACACAAGAGACTACTTGTTATTTGGTTGCAGGGTTGTTTGAGAGAGACCATCTTCATCCTACGCCTCCCACGGATTGATAAACCTTAGGTCATCACCTTGAGGGAAATTTGCTACTGTCCTACAAACCTCTGCACTTGGAGGCCCAACAACGACTACAAGAAGAAGGTTGCATAGTAGACATCAAGCTCTTTTCTGGCATCGTTGCCGGACAGGTGAGTGTTTGAAGGTATATCTTTAGATCTTGCAATCGAATCTTTTAGTTTCTTGTTTTATCACTAGTTTAGTCTATAAAAGAAAACTACAAAAAATGGAATTAAGGTTGCATCATATACTTCATCTTTTTAATATCTTTCGTGAAAATGATGGAAAGCAAAATTGTGCTCAATTGCTAGAGGAAGAATGCATTAGACTGTTTTGCACTAAATCTTTGAATGATGAGCATGATTGCAATGTTGTAGTATGAAATCCTTGAATATACATGATGCTAATGATATGCAAAGCCACAAGCTTGGGGATGCTATGTTTCATGAAGATGATATTTTTAGTCCCCCAAGTTTTGATGAGAATATTTATTATGATAAAAGCATGCCTCGTATTTATGATGATTATTGTGATGACACATTTGCCATAAATAATAAACATAACCATGAAACTTGTGATCATGATTTTAATTTTCAATTGGATTATGCTTCACATGATAGTTATTTTGTTGATTTGCTCCCACTACTATTGATGAGAATAAATATGCTTATGCGGAGAGTAGTAAAATTTCTATGCAAGTAGATCATGAAAATAATGCTCTATGTGATGGTTATATTGTTGAAATTATTCATGATTCTACTGAAAATTATTATGAGGGAGGAACATGTGCTTGTAGGAATTGCAATAATATCAAGTTCCCTCTCTATGTGCTTAAAGTTTTAAAGTTATGCTTGTTTTGCCTTCCTATGCTAGTTGGTTATTGTTCCCATAAGTTGTTTGCTCACAAAATCCCTATGCACAGGAAGTGGGTTAGACTTAAATGTGCTAGTCATATTCTTCATGATGCTCTCTTTATGTTTCAATTCTTATCTTTTATGTGAGCATCATTGAAATCATCATGCCTATCTAGGGGCGTTAAACGATAGCACTTGTTAGGAAGCAACCCAATTTTACTTTTGTTCCTTGCTTTTTGTAACTGTTTAATAATAAATAATTCATATAGCCTGTGTTTAGATGTGGTTTTATGTTTTGATTAGTGTATGTGCCAAGTAGAACCTCTGGGAAGACTTGGGTGAAGTCTTTGCGATCTTGCTGTAAAAAACAGAAACTTTTGCGCTCACGAGATTAGATGCCATTTTACTAGAGAGCGATTTTAGGTTGATTATTTTTGCAGATGATTAATAGACAAATTCCTCGGGTCCACCAATTTATTTCATAATTTTTGGAGTTACATAAGTATTCGAATAATACAGATTACTACAGAGTGTTCTGTTTTTAACAGATTCTGTTTTCTATGTGTTGTTTGCTTATTTTGATGAATCTATGAGTAGTATCGGAGGGTATGAACCATAGAGAAGTTGGAATACAGTAGATATTACACCAATATGAATTTAGAATGAGTTCACAACAGTACCTAAGTGGTGATTTATTTTCTTATACTAACGGAGCTTACGAGTTTTCTGTTGAGTTTTGTGTTGTGAAGTTTTCAAGTTTTGGGTAAAGCCTCGATGGACTATGGAATAAGGAGTGGCAAGAGCCTAAGCTTGGGGATGTACAAGGAACCCCAAGGAAATATTCAAGGACAACAAAGAGCCTAAGCTTGGGGATGCCCCAGAAGGCATCCCCTCTTTCATCTTCGATTCATCGGTAACTTTACTTGATGCTATATTTTTATTCACCACATGATATGTGTTTTGCTTGGTGCGTCTTGTATTATATGAGTCTTTGCTTGTTATTTCACCACAGTCATGCTTTCTGTACACACCTTTTGGGGGAGACACACATGAATCGGAATTTATTAGAATACTCTATGTGCTTCACTTATATCTTTTGAGCTAGATAATTTTGCTCTAGTACTTCACTTATATCTTTTTAGAGCACGGCGGTGGTTTTATTTTGAACAGATTAATGAATCCTCATGCTTCACTTATATTATTTCGAGATTCTTTTAGAACAGCATGGTAATTTGCTTTGGTTATGAATTTTGTCCTAATATGATCCAAGAGGGATATAATAAAAACTTTCATATAAAGTACATTGAATACTATGAGAAGTTTGATTCCTTATGATTGTTTTGAGATATGAAGATGGTGATATTAGAGTCATGCTAGTGAGTAGTTGTGAATTTGAGAGATACTTGTGTTAAAGTTTGTGAGCCCCGTAGCATGCACGTATGGTGAACCGTTATGTGATGACGTTGGAGCATGATTTATTTATTGATTGTCTTCCTTATGTGTGGAGGTCGGGATCGTGCGATGGTTAACTCCTACCAACCCTTCCCCTAGGATCATGCGTGTAGTACTTTATTTTGATGACTTGTAGATTTTGCAATAAGTATGTGAGTTATTTATGACTAATGTTGAGTTCATGGATTATACACACTCTCACCCTTCCACCACTGCTAGCCTCTCTTGTGCCGCGCAACTCTCGCCGGTATCATACACCACCATATATCTTGCTCAAAACAGCCACCATACCTACCTATTATGGCATTTCCATAGCCATTCCGAGATATATTGCCATGCAACTTTTCACCATTCCGTTTATTATGACACGCTCCATCATTGTCATATTGCTTGGCATGATCATGTAGTTGACATCGTATTTGTGGCAAGGCCACCATTCATAATTTTTCATACATGTCACTCTTGATTCATTGCACATCCCGGTACACCGCTGGAGGCATTCATATAGAGTCATATTTTGTTCTAATTATTGAGTTGTAATTTTTGAGTTGTAAGTAAATAAAAGTGTGATGATCTTCATTATTAGAGCATTGTCCCGGTGAGGAAAGGATGATGGAGACTATGATTCTCCCACAAGTCGGGATGAGACTCCGGACAAAAAAATAAAAAAGGGAAAAAAGAGGCCATAGAAAAAGGAGAAAAAAGGCCCAAATAAAAAAAGGAGAGAAAAAGAGAGAAGGGGCAATGCTACTATCCTTTTACCACACTTGTTCTTCAAAGTAGCACCATGATCTTCATGATATAGAGTCTCCTATGTTGTCACTTTCATATACTAGTGGGTACTTTTCATTATAGAACTTGGCTTGTATATTCCAATGATGGGCTTCCTCAAAGTGCCCTAGGTCTTCGTGAGCAAGCAAGTTGGATGCACACCCACTTAGTTTCCTTTTGAGCTCTCATACACTTATAGCTCTAGTGCATCCCTTGCATGGCAATCCCTACTCACCCACATTGATATCTATTGATGGGCATCTCCATAGCCCGTTGATACGCCTAGTTGATGTGAGACTATCTTCCTCCTTTTTGTCTTCTCCACAACCACCATATTCTATCCACCTATAGTGCTATGTCCATGGCTCACACTCATGTTTTGCGTGAAAGTTGAAAAAGTTTGAGAATACTAAAGTATGAAACAATTGCTTGGCTAAAACCGGGGTTGTGCATGATTTAAATATTTTGTGTGATGAAGATAGAGCATAGCCAGACTATATGATTTTGTAGGGATAACTTTCTTTGGCCATGTTATTTTGAGAAGACATAATTACTTTCTTAGTATGCTTGAAGTATTATTATTTTTATGTCAATATTAAACTTTTGTCTTGAATCTTTTGGATCTGAACATTCATGCCACAATAAAGAAAATTGCATTGATAATTATGTTAGGTCGCATTTCACATCAAAAATTCTATTTTTATCATTTACCTACTCGAGGACGAGCAGGAATTAAGCTTGGGATGCTTGATATGTCTCCAACGTATCTATAGTTTTTGATTGTTCCATGCTATTAGATTATCCATCTAGGATGTTTTATATGCATTTATATGCTATTTTATATGATTTTTGGGACTAACCTATTAACCTAGAGCCTAGTGCCAGTTTCTGTTTTCTCCTTGTTTTTGATTTTTACAGAAAAAGGAATACCAAACAGGGTCCAATTGACGTGCCATTTTTTGATGATTTTTTATGGACCAAAATAAGCCCCTGGAGTGAAAGAGTTGGTCCAAAAGAGTCCCGGGCTGCCCATTAGGGTGGGGGCGCGCCCACCCCCCCTTGGCGCGCCCCCTGTCTCGTGGACAGCCTGGAGACCTCCCTGACTTGATCCTGACGCCAAAAATTCCTATAAATATTGAAACCTCCACAAAATAACCTAGATCGGGAGTTCCGCCGCCACAAGCCTCTGTAGCCACCAAAAACCAATCAGGACCCTGTTCCGGCACCCTGCCGGAGGGGGGATCCCTCACCGGTGGCCATCTTCATCATCCCGGCGCTCTCCATGACGAGGAGGGAGTATTTCACCCTCGGGGCTGAGGGTATGTACCAGTAGCTATGTGTTTGATCTCTCTCTCTCTCTTGTGTTCTTGATTTGACACGATCTTGATGTATCGCGAGCTTTCCTATTATAGTTGGATCTTATGATGTTTCTCCCCCTCTACTCTCTTTTAATGGATTGAGTTTTCCCTTTGAAGTTATCTTATAGGATCGAGTCTTTAAGGATTTGAGAACACTTGATGTATGTCTTGCATGTGCTTATTCTTGGTGACAATGGGATATTCACATGATCTACTTGATGTACATTTTGGTGATCAATTTGCGGGTTCAGTGACCTTGTGAACTTATGCATAGGGGTTGGCACACGTTTTCGTCTTGACTCTTCGATAGAAACTTTGGGGCACTCTTTGAAGTACTTTCTGTTGGTTGAATAGATGAATCTGAGATTGTGTGATGCATATCGTATAATCATACCCACAGATACTTGAGGTGACACTAAAGTATCTAGGTGATATTAGGGTTTTGGTTGATTTGTGTCTTAAGGTGTTATTCTAGTACTAACTCTATGATAGATCGAACAGAAAGAATAGCTTCGTGTTATTTTACTACGGGCTCTTGAATAGATCGATCAGAAAGGATAACTTTGAGGTGATTTCGTACCCTACAATAATCTCTTCGTTTGTTCGCCGCTATTAGTGACTTTGGAGTGACTCTTGTTGCATATTGAGGGATAGTTATATGATCCAATTATGTTATTATTGTTGATAGAACTTGCACTAGTGAAAGTATGAACCCTAGGCCTTGTTTCCTAGCATTGCAATACCGTTTGTGCTCACTTTTGTCATTAGTTACCTTGCTGTTTTTATATTTTCAGATTACAAAAACCTATATCTACCATCCATATTGCACTTGTATCACCATCTCTTTGCCGAACTAGTGCACCTATACAATTTACCATTGTATTGTGTGTGTTGGGGACACAAGAGACTCTTTGTTATTTGATTGCAGGGTTGTTTGAGAGAGACCATCTTCATCCTACGCCTCCCATGGATTGATAAACCTTAGGTCATCCACTTGAGGGTAATTTGCTACTGTCCTACAAACCTCTGCACTTGGAGGCCCAATAACGTCTATAGGAAGAAGGTTGCGTAGTAGACATCAGCTAGATGGCATCCTCTCTCTCTCTCTCTCTTGATTATCAATACAATGGTCTCTTGGAGATCCATATGATGTAAGTGTTTTGCGGTGTGTTTGTTGGGATCCGATGAACCTTGAGTTTATGATCAGATCTATGTTTTTATACATGAAAGTTATTTTTGTCTTATTTGATCTCTTATATGCATGATTTCTTATAGCCTCGTATTTCTTCTTTGATATTTTGGTTTTGTTTGGCCAACTTGATCTATTTATCTTGCAATGGGAAGAGGTGTTTTGTAGTGGGTTCCATCTTATGGTGCTTGATCCCAGTGACAGAAGGGGAACCGACACGTATGTATCGTTGCTACTAAGGATAACAAGATGAGATCTATATCTCCGCAATAGATAAACGGATCTCGTCTACATCATGTCATCGTTCTTATTGCATTACTTCGTTTTCTCATGAACTTAATACACTAGATGCATGATGGATAGCGGTCGATGTGTGGAGTAATATTAGTAGATGCAGGCTGGAGTCAGTCTACTAATCTTGGACGTGATGCCTATATAATGATCATTGTCTGGATATCGTCATGATTATTTGAAGTTCTATCAATTGCCCAACAGTAACTGTTTTCCCACTGTTTGCTATTTTTCTCGAGAGAAGCCACTAGTGAAACCTACGGCCGGGTCTCTTTTCATCAAATTTGCCTTTGCGATCTATTTTCCCTTGCCTTTATTTTCTGATCTATTAAACCAAAAATACAAAAATACCTTGCTGCAATTTATTTGTTCCGCGATCTATTTATCCTATCTACCACTTTTACCTCACGTTTTTGCCTATCTTGAGGCGCCGTACCCGGAAGGGTTTGACAACCCCTTTAACACGTCGGGTTGCGAGTATTTGTTATTTGTGTGCATGTGCTGTTTACGTGGTGTGAGGAGGTTCTCCTACTGGTTCAATAACCTTGGTCTTATCTCTTAGGGAAATACCTACCGTCGCTATACTGCATCATCCCTTCCTCTTTGGGAAAATACCGACGTAGTTCTAGCAGACATCAAAAGGAATTTCTGGCGTTGTTGCCGGGGAGGATCTTCAACATCAACCAGGTTCCTAATCACAAATTGCATATCCTCGCAATTTACATTATTTTCCATTTGCCTCTTGTTTTCCTCTCCCCCACTTCACAAAAATTTGTCGTTTCATTCGCCCTTTTTTCGTTTGCCGTTTTCTCGTCAGATCTGTTTTTCGTGTGCAATCTTGCTTATCACCTTTTGTCATTATGGATTTCTCTTCTTTTATTGCATGCACCCCTGAGAACGTGGTTCTCAACTTCAAACAAAGGGGAGGCAAAAATTTAAAAGATGCTTGGTATAGGATTTGCGATGCATATAATAGATCTATTCGCAAGCAATCTACCATTGTTCTTCTTCGTTGTTTTTATGTGGGCATTACCACTTGGTATAGATTTGTACTTGATACGATTACTGGTGGGAATTTCTTGATGTGTCCTACTCTTGATGCTTTTAATACTTTGGGAATTTAGAGGGTTCACCACCACTCGTGATCAATGAAACACTATTGACTCTCGAGCATGTTATGGAAAGACTAGATGCTATTGAAAAGAAAATTCTTACCGTAGATTCAGGTTTTGATCCTATGGAACTGTGGGTTATGGGCCCACCATGTGGATTAAAAGTAGGAAGGGTGCTGACATTTTGCACGGTCATGATAGGAAGGCATGTCAGATAATAATCTGCCAGTTATGTCAGCAAGAACGTTGGTACCAAGGGCGAGGGACGCAGAGAACCATTTTCCTGCTCGTTGAACGAGCGGACTTATAGGCAAAGTTCTCATCCATCGGTGGTTACTGGAATGTTATCAACGATAGTAACAGGTTCTTTCTGATAGAGTGGTTCACTAGGGTGTTTACTTAAGTAGTGAATATTACTGCTTAGATCATATAAATCACCAGAAAGATTAAACAAAACAATGGAAAGGAAAATGTGTTTAAACACATATTTCAGGGGTATATCCTTCCCAAGGACAAGCAGAGCACGATATCCATGACAGGGTATATCGTAGAAAATCCTTTAGGTAAGGGGGGGGGCATTTCATGACCTTACCCATACAGCGGTGTTTGGATAATTGATAAGGAAAATTTAGTATTGTGCTTCAATAGTTTTTGTTGAAAATCAGAGTACCATAGACATGCATCGAGATAGCATTTACATGGTCATCAGGTAAATGTTAGTCTTTGGATTCACAAAGGATCCATCAGGGATAACTTCATTATAGAATAAGTCTTACGATTTCCTTATGGAAGAATGGCTAAGCTTGCTAAAAAGGAAACTAAAACAACAGGTCCTCCGGTTAGGTGTGCTATGCATGACATCACCTTACTGGGTCATATATAGACCAATGTTATAACTATTGGAAACATGTTCCAACCATCATATCTGACCGAGATTTAGATTTGATTGGTTTCAGGATACCTTAGACTCGGGATGCCTGAGAAGAAAAGGTGCGACACAAATTGACGAGAAGACATCATAAGATTCTCGGGAAATGAACTATGGAAGCGAGTTCTGAAACAAGAGTTCATCAATAAACCATGGAGAGGATGAGGAGGTCGCTCAGCGACAATTCATCGAGATTTCCAAAGGATGGATTTCCACAATTATGTGAACAAGGTAACATATTGGACATGTCAAAGTATATAACGAAGTATGTTCAAGGAGATCATACTCGAGTGAAAATTGATCAAAATGTGCACCTAGAATATGGACTAAGTAGTACGGTCGATGTTAGAATGTGATTCAATAATCAATAGTCTAAGAATCAAGCTATCGACCATTAACTCCAAGCAATAGGGTTGATATAACTTTTGAAGTTACACCTCATGGACCATTTGTCCGCATTCCGGTTATAAACAACACGGGGACCAAGAAGGAATGGTGATGGTGAGAAGTATCACTTGTATCAAGAATTCTCAAGAGGTGGTGAAATTCCCACGACATTCTTGACAAAAAAGTGGTAATATTCCAAGGTAAACAAGAACAAATGCTGGATAGCAAGGAACTCAAGGTATAACACAAAACACGAACAAGTTTGTGTTGGAGGAAGGAAATAAAGTGACCGATGATAACACAAATCATCAAGGTCAAGGATGGTACTTGTCATCATGAATTCGATTGATATCATGGAAGAGCTCATAAGTTTGATGATGATCACGACACATTTGTCGAGAGAATTCATGAAGATGTAATCAATCGGCGATGACATCAAGTCAAAGGAATGATGAAGCGAAATGTTATTGGAACCATGGGTACGGCACATACTCGAAATCAAGCTAGTTGTTCAAGGCAAAATGATATGATGAGGAAAATCAACGTAAGTTTAGCTCATCATCGAAAATTGTGCTCCAAAAACAAGGACCAGGTAGCACAGTTAAAAGTTTGCACGATAATGATATAGCCGATCAGGCTAGGAATGACTTGAAGGATTATTAAACTCGTAAGCAATGAAAATTACTTAGGTTTATTGAACCAGACTATGGAATCGGTTCACTATCGGTGTTCTCGGTTGACGACAACCCAGAACCCAGCAAAATTGGAATCAATGAGAAATAACAGTTGATGAAGATCCCATAAGAAGTTATGTAGTTCTGTGACATTCTCGAGATATCAGTCCGTGAAACCCGAAGGTAGAGCAGAGTAGAGGTTGGGTGGGTGTATTCATCTGCAAAAGACAAGTATTTTAACTTGTCTGAGAAATGGGATCAAAGAAGAACAATATGGTTGGAACCGCGATTGCAAAAGTCAAAATCACGGATATAGGATCAAATTATACCAAGGGAATAATTAATTTAAGAGAAGCTTTAATCATAAGATCTACATTGTGTCCATGGGCATGAACACAAAGTTCAAGGTCGATTCCCACTTCTTCAATGCATAACCTTTCATTCACTACTCTATTAAAAATGATTGAGTGCGAAGACCTACCTAGTGAATTACAAGAGGAGTATGAACCTTGGAAAACTTTCGGGTTCACACAGATTAAGGAAGGCATAGGTTCAACCCATTGGGGCATCTTAGAAACATATACGACAAGCTTCAAGAGTAATTATCACCAACTCGAAAGCAGAGCATGGTTGGCCAAATCAGGGAATAGGATTTACCAATGGCATTATGTATCAAAGAAAGAACTTCTTGAGGTTTTTCTATATGAAGGACACTGTCGGATGATAATTCAACAAAGGGTCTGACGGTCCATAACAAGGCTGATGTGAGCATCAGCACCCGATCAGAAGACGAAACAAAGCACATGCTTTGGATTATGGAAACAACTGACTAATTCAAAGCTCAAAGGCAGAGGAATTAAGATTTCCCAATCAAGAGATCAGGACCAAGGGCTCTGGTTAAGGATAGATAAGTCGAGTAGGCTTTGGGGAACAATTGATGGCAATTTGATTGGTCGAGATCCAGCTCCTGTTTAAAATGACGTCTTAGCTGGAAGGATGGATTCTAGGATCTGACTAAGGATTGCGAGCATTCGCATCATATTGAATCAAGGGACTCAAGATGATAAGGCAAAGGACGTCAATGAATATTGCTAAGCATTTGGAATTAACCATAATGCAGGCAGACAAGAATTTCAAGAGCCATAGGCTGTAGAGCATTCTTGATAAATCAGATAGAATTTCGAAGAATTTTGTGAGACACCTAAACAACTGGGGATGGATGGATCCCTGGTAAGTGCGAGGAATAGTTCATGGAGGTACTAATGCAGAAAAGAGCTGCAAAGCAGTAGGCTCAAAGGATTCTCGGAATATCAGAGAACTTTTCAGGGTATCAAGTAATAACAAGGGCAACTGGGAATGAAGGTATGAACGGAAAACGTAAGTAGTTATCCATAAGGATTTATCGGTGGTCAGGAATAGCAAAAGCGGTGGGCACAAAGTCTCGAGAGAACATCGGAGAGTATCTTCGAAATCTTCTGGTGCAACAGGCGATCATCTGTAATAAAGAGATCTCCAGGAGAAAGTTGTTACGAGAAGCTGATGTTAGAGTTTTAGCAAAAATCTTTTAACCCAGATAGAAGAGAGATCAGAATCCCAGAATATAGACGAGGATAAAAGATCCTAATACCACCCAATGGCGACGTGCGCCCGTAAGACACACAAACATGTTAGTAAAAGTTTTTCAGTGACTAGACTCGACTTCGGCCAAGGAGTTTGGAAGAAGGATTTCTATAGGCAGTCGGCTCTGATACCAACTTGTGACGCCCCCGATTTGACTGTACACTAATCACACACGCAAATGTGTACGATCAAGATCAGGGACTCACAGGAAGATATCACAACACAACTCTAGACACAAATTAAAATAATGCAAGCTTTATATTACAAGCCAGGGGCCTCAAGGGCTCGAATAAATCAGCTCGAATACAAACAAGTCAGCGGAAGCAACAATATTTGTGTACAAACATAAGTTAAACAAGTTTTCCTTAAGAAGGCTAGCACAAACTGGGATACATATCGAAAGAGGCGCATGCCTCCTGCCTAGGATCCTCCTAAACTACTCCTGGTCGTCGGTGGCCTGCACATAGTAGTAGGCACCCTCGGTGTAGTAGGGGTCGTCATCCACGGTGGCGTCTGGCTCCTGGGCTCCAACATATGGTTGCCACAACCGAGAAGAAGAGGAAAGGGGGAAAAGAGGGAGCAAAGCAACCGTGAGTACTCATCCAAAGTACTCGCAAGCAAGGATCTATACTACATATGCATTGGTATCTATATAAAGGGATAATATCGGTGGACTGAACTGCAGACTGCCAGAATAAGAGGGGATAGCTAGTCCTATCAAAGACTACGCTTCTAGCAGCCTCCATCTTGAAGCATGTAGAAGAGAGTAGCTGGTAAGTTCACCAAGTATCATCGCATACCATAAACCTACCCGGCGATCCTCCCCTGGTCGCCCTGTGGGAAAGCGACCACCGGGTTGTCTCTGCAACTTGTCTGGGTGTGTTTTATTAAGTATCCGGTTCTAGTTGTCATAAGATTGAGGTACAACTCCGGGTCGTCCTTTTACCGAGGGATACGGCTATTCGAATAGCTAAACTTCCCTGTAGGGGTGCACCTCATTTCCCAACACGCTCGATCCCTCTGGCCGGTCACACTTTCCTGGGTCATGCACGGCCTCGGAAGATCAACATGTCACAACCCTACCTAGGCACACCAGAGAGATCAGCACGCCGGTCTAAATCCTATGCGCGCAGGGGTCTGGCCCCATCGCCCATTGCACACCTGCACGTTGCATACGCAGTGAGCAGACCTAGCAACTTCCATTACAAAGGAAGTTGCATTACGTGGTCCAACCCGGCGCACGCCGCTCAGTCGCTGACGTCAAGAAGGCTTCGGCTGATACCATGACGTCGAGTGCCCATGACTGTTCCCCGCGTAGTTTCTTAGTGCGTATAGGACAGTGGCCATACTCAGATCAAATACCAAGATCTCGTAAGCGTGTTATTTTGAAGTAACCGCTAACGCCGACCAGGGTCCGGGCCCACCTGTCTCCTTGGTGGTCACAACCGGCCATGTCGCTCCGCCACAAAGTAACACTCGGGAGCCATCGGGAACCTAGGTCCACCACTACCTGGATGGAACCACCTGTCTTTTGAGCCCTCATATCCGAATCAATTGCGGGTACTCTACGAGCCGACCCAACTTTAGCCACCACCTGTATAGTATGTACGTATGTATGTACCCGTGATCACCTCCCGAGTGATCACGACCCAATAGTATAGCATGGCAGACGGACAAGAATGTAGGGCCACTGATGATAAACTAGCATCCTATACTAAGCATTTAGGATATCAGGTAAAGGTATCAACAATTGTAGCAATAATGACAGGCTATGCAATAGAATAGGAGCTATCGAATCAACAATAGTAGCAAATCTAATGCAAGAATAAGACAGAAGAGAGTGGGCGATATCTGGTTGATCAGAGGGGGTTTGCTTTCCTGGTTGCTCTGGCAAGAAGGAGGGTCGTCGGGGTAGTCGTACTCAGTGGCATCAGTGCCAGTCTTCGGGTCTATCAGAGAAGAAGAGGGGGGAAGAAACAGTAAATACGGAGCAAACAAAGCATCACAAAATATAACAAGGCAAAACGTGGGTGCCAGCGGTGATCTAACGCGGGGATAGGTGATACCGGCAAAGGGGGAAAACATCCTGGAAGGTATTCCTGGTGTTTGGCATATTCGGACGGATGAAACAGAGGTGGATTTTTGCATGTTCGCTATGCTAGGGATGTGCGGTGGACAAACAGACTACGTATTCGGATTTGTCTCGTCGTTCTAAGCAACTTTCATTCGAGATATGGTTTTTTATATGATTTTTTCAAAGTTTTATTGAATTTTTAGGGTTATTTAATTTCAAAATAATCACATAATACATTTGTCGCCTAGCTCTAGTCTAAACAGAGTGTATGACGGGTGGGGTCCAGGAGGGTCCAGTCAACTGTTGACCAATCAACAGTTGACTGGTCCACTGGGTCAAAGTGGACCCACATGTCATTGTCATATACTCCCTCTGTTCCTTAATATAAGGTGTATTATTTTTCCAAAAAGTCAAACTTCTCTAAGTTTAACCAAGTTTATAGACAAAAATATCAATGCCTAGAATTCCAAATCATGATCACTAGATTCATCATGAACTATATTTTTACATTTTATATATTTAGTATTATAAATCTTTATATATTTTGCTGTAAAGTTGGTCAAACATAGACAACAGTTGACTTTTTTAAAAACTAATACACCTTATATTTAGGAACAGAGGGAGTATGTTTTAACATAGTTTTATTAACTTGAATAAGTAATAATTACTTAACTAATTGATTACTCAATTCCTAATTAATTCTTTAGTTTACTATTTATTCTTATTTTATTTCTTTCCTCATTTTTTTTATTGGGGGGGGGGTCCTGGACAGAGGCAGCGCTACAGCCGCATCAGTCAGGGCGAGCAGCAGCATCAGTCGGCGGGGTCGCCGGTAGAAGCGGGCACGAGTGGTGAGTGGCAGCCGGACACGGGGCAGAGCCAAGGAACGGCGGGCGCGGGCGGCGGAAGGCACACGCGGTCGGGAGTGCACAACCAAAGCAGGAGGCGCGCGGCGCGAGCAGGAGGGGGCCGCAGTGGCTAGCCAAAAGCACGGGCGGCGCGGTGCAGCAGGCGCGCGCGCCCGGACGAGGTAGGCCGCAGCCAAGGCACGGGAGTGGAGCTCCGGGTGCGGGGGCGAAAGCGGTGACACTGCCGGCGGCAGACCAGGGGGCGCGCGAGCGCGCGTGGAAGCAACATAGGGCAGCAGGTGGGCGAGCGCGGCGGTGTGTGGGCGCGGCTAGTGCACGCCCAAACGGCACAGAGCACGGCCAGGGGAAGGCGGGCGCGGCGGCGCACAAAGGGGTACAGTCCTGGCGCGGTGGTTGCGTCCTACAGCGATGGGAGCAAGGGGAAAGGCGGGGGATCTGGAGGAGGGGCTCACAGGGGAGGTCATGGAGGGGTCGACGGGGCCGGGGGTGGCGCGGATCGATGATGGCGTGTGAAGGTTGTAGTCGTGGAAGAATAGTAGCATGCGCCGTCTTGGCGAATCTTTAGTCCCGATCCAGTAGCGCAGTCGAGGTAGAAGACGGCGATGTAGCTCTCGAACATCCTTGTGCGGCTTGGGGTTGCCGGTGGCCGTGTGTGCGAGGGTGACACAGCGACAACGACGACAGTTGAGCTCAGGGGAGAGAGCGTGGGGTGCGATGGCGAAAACCAGAGAGGCCTAGGGTTAGCAGGGGGTCGGGGACGATCTTATCCCCACGGGGGATACAGCGGATGCTCGGGACGCGGCCATCCGAGCAATGGGCTGTTCATCTAGCACGCCCCTGTTGAGATAGGAGAAGGTGCAGGGGTGGGTTGGGCTTGTGTTGTGCATGTTGGGCCAAAGTGCACAACAACACTTTCTTATTTCTTTCTCTGTCAAACCTTTTGTCTTAGTTTTCTATTTATTTTAGGCACTAAATTATATTAGTTCTACAAGATAATGTACATATAATTCAAATACAACATTTTGGGTGCTACACACAAGGTTTCATTTTATTTGGGAAAGTTTATACATTTGTTTACTTTGAAAAGGTCATTTTATTTTCTGTTATCCCAATTATTAATTTCCAAGGAATTTATTTGCAAGCCCAATGAAGTTGGTTTCCACATGAAGATGATCAGGGGAATTTATAGAATTATTTGAACATTTTAGTTTTACTGTTTGACAAACTAATTATTTTGACTATATTCTAAAATTTGAATTTGAACTTGGTTTGGACCAAAGTGCGGTTTAGCAAATTAATTGTGATGATATGGCACCGTCAGGGTGTGATTACTGTTACTTAACTATTAGGGTGTTAGATGTTGGTCAGAGACTGCTGTAAACATTTGATTTATTTTTGGTATAACCAGTGAACCAATAGATATGAGTTGAATGAATCCTTCAACATGAATGTTTGTTTTCTGCCTGCAGGCTTATCTTCACCAATATACTATTTGTCAAATAGTAGTGAAGTGATATGTGGCCATCTTGAAGGCACATATAGATCATGGAGGCCTTGGACTGGTCACCATTTATATAGCAAGACAACACTACAAAAAAAGACACATCCGTGACATTTTGGGCCGAACGAAATTTTTTCGGTCATACATATGACACTTCTATGACGATAATAGTGACAAAACCCGGTATCATCATAGATGTGGTGGGCTCCTACTTCTATGACAAAAAATCATAACAGAAAATGGGCTTTTCGTCCTGGGCGGGCCGAAGACGCAGCTGCATGACATTCTTTGGGCCGTCCATGACGGAAAAAACCATGGTAGAAGCGAGGGCGAGGAAAATTTCGGGGAGTTCCCGGTTACGGTGGGAGGACGGGGGCCGAGCGATGCGCGTTTCTCTCGTACACGTACGTGCGTGTGTGCGAGGCATTGGCTCTAACTGAACCCGAGTGAGCCGTTGGGCTCTAACTGAACCTGAGTGATTGCACTGCAGGCTACGCGTTACTGAACCCGAGCGATCGATCGATGGCTGTTAACTGAACCCGATCGAGCGATTCCTTCGCTACTGCTGCTAACTGAAGCCGATCTATTCGACGAACAGTGAGCATTGCGGGGGGTTTGGATGAACAGTGAGCGGTGGCGTTGCATCTGGATGAATAGGACCCTGTGGTGTGGAGGGCTAGATGAACAGTAGACGGTGGAGGGGTACCCGTGGAGGGGTGCCCGTGGAGGGGTGGTTGAACAGGACCCCATGGTGTGGAGGGCTGGATGAACAGTAGATGGTGGAGGGGTTCCCGTGGAGGGGTGGCTGAATAGGAGCCGGTGGAGTAGCGCGCGGTGGAGGCTGGATGAACAGGAGCCCGTGGAGGCTGGAGGAGGTCGACGGTAGCCCGTAGAGGCTGGAGGAGGTCGATGGTGGAGATGAACAGTACCCCGTGGAGTCCCGTTTTGCGGTACGCCACACCCCTCCTGATGAACAGGACCCCCGTTTGGACCGTAGGAGGTCCGTTTCGTCCGTTTCGCGGTACGCCATACCTCACCCGATCAACAGGACCCCCGTTTCGACCGTAGAAGATCTGTTTCCTCTGTTTTGCGGTACGCCAGGCCCCTCCCGATCAACAGGATCCTGTTTCGAACGTGGCCGGTCGGACACAAGGTCGTTTCCTCCGTTGTGCGGTACGCCAGGCCTCGTTTCCATCGCCTGTTCCGTCCAAGCCCTCCCGATGAACACGACGATGCATTCCGTTTTGACCCAGCCGGTTGGCTCCCACGCGTTCTGTTGCCTCCCGACGAACATGACGCATTCCGTTGCCTCCCCATGAACACGACGATGACGCTGTTTCTCCATTTCGACCCAGCCATGTACACGAGCCCTGGTCGTACGTATGCGCGAGTAGGTGTTCGAGACCCTGCCTGTATGTACGTACGTGGCCGCATTTTCTTTCTTGCACCCTGGCCATTGTACGTACGTGTACATGCTACGTGCGCGCCCCTACCACGAAACGTGCGCGCCTCTACATCGACCAGTATATATGTACATACACGTTCGCGATCAGAATGACAACGCTACGTATGCTTCGACCAGGTGGGTCCCGACTGTCAGGCACTTCCTTGCGTGCGAAGATGTAGCTGGTGGGTCCCAGTAGTCAGGGGGTGAATCATTTGTTTTTTGCTCGGACGAACTTCCTTGCGTGCGAAGGTGTAGCTGGTGGGTCCCAGCAGTCAGGGGGGAAATGTTTTTTCGTGAAATACGGTGGCCCGTCCGGTGGGTCCCTGCTGTCAGGTGGAGGAATCATTATTTTCCGTGTAATAAGGAGGCACTTCCTTGCTGCGGCCGTGGACCTAGTTATGAGCCTCTCCACGTACAGTCCACGTCCGATGGAAGTCGTTCCTTGACCACGTTGACCACGCCGCACCGAGAAAACCAGGGCGGTGGACGATGGCGAGGCCTAGGAAGGGGACGACGCGGAGCGAGTGAAGACGCGGTAGTGGATGCCCACGCAAAGAGGAGTACGAGGGTTCACTCGTTCGGCTGCGGTGTGAGGCTGCCGTCGCCATAGGGCCTGGCCAGCGGTGGGAATAGTAGGGGGTGGTGAAGCCTCCGCGGCAGCACAGCCGGCCACAGGAGGCAGGAGCAGGCGGCACGACCGGCGCTGCTTTGGGCGGCTGGAGCAAGAAGACCAGAGGTTGAAGAAGCACTACGGCCGTTGGATGGACATCGTACGGTCATTGGAGCTAGAATCATTCATATTGACTAAGTTTACAAGGCCCTCCATCCCCGTCAACTTAGTAGGCCCACAAGTCAGCCTCGCACCAAGGTGGGTCAAAGCTAGCAGGGGGAGTATTCATTTTTTTGTGCATAATAAGGAGGCACTTCCGGTGGGTCCGAGCTGACAGCGGGGGGAACGTTTTTTTGCGAAATACGGTGGCCCGTCCAGTGGGTCCCAGCAGTTAGGAGGGAAACGTTTTTTTCGCGAAATAAGGTGGCCCATCCGGTGGGTCCCTGCTGTCAGGTGGAGGAATAATTATTTTGCGCGTAATAAGGAGGCACTTCCTTGCGGCCGCCGTGGACCCAGCTGTCAGCCTCTCCACGTACAGTACTCTTCCGATGGAAGTCGGTCGTTGACCACGTTAACCACGCCGCGCTGAGAGCACCAGGGCGGTGGACGACAGCGAGGCCTAGGAAGGGGACGACACGGAGCCGGGGAAGACGCAGTAGTGGAAGCCCACGCAGAGAGGAGTACGAGGGTTCGCTGGTTCGGCTGCGGTGTGAGGCTGCCATCGCCGCAGAATAACAGGGGGTGTGGGTGAGTGGAGGGACGGCCTGGCCAGTGGTGAGAGTAGTATGGGGCGGTGAGGCCTCTTCGGCAGCACAGCCGGCCACGAGAGGCAGGAGCAGGCGGCACGACCGGCGCTGCTTTGGGCGGATGGACCAAGAAGACCAGAGGTTGAAGAAGCACTACAGCTGCTGGATGGACATCGTATGGTCACTGAAGCTAGAATCATTTATATTGACTAAGTTGACAAAGCCCTTGGTATGCTCCAACTTAGTAGACCCACAGGTCAGCCTCCGAAACGGTGCGCCCCAGATGTCAGGGTGAGGAATCATTTTTTGGCTGCCAACCCTAAGAATATCCGAGATTGAAGAAGAAGCACGACATCCATTGGATAGACATCCAACGGCCACTGCTGCTAGAACCGTGTGTTGACTATAATAAGTTGACAAACCCTTGCATGCGTGTTAACTTATTTTTTTAGGGGACGCGTCACTTAGTAGGCCCACAAGTGTGTGGCAGAGAACTTATAGCCTGTTTGCGTTTTGTAAGAATGTACAGCCCATTTTTGAATTCTAATGGAATTTACCACAGCCCATTTACAGTTTTTTAAAAGTACATCCCATTTTATAGCTAGGACAATGATTAATAATTTCAACCAACCGTTGAAGACAGAATTCAATAAAATTTCCCACATTTTGATGGGATCCGAAATATTTTTATCCCGAAATTTCTAGTAAGATTAAATATACATTTGTATTACGTAAAAATCCAACGAAACATTGTGCGCGCAACAATGAAAAATTAAGATTTTCGAAATCCATAAAAATATTTTATAAACTAATTTCGTGTTTGGTGCATTTTTTTTATAGTTACTGCCCAGTTTTTGTAATTACATCCCATTTATTATTTTTTTAAAGCCTATTTTCCTGTTAAGCCTAATGCATCCCTCCTAGGAAAGATTTGCAGCCCAGCGGGGCGGAGAATAACAAGTTGGCCTTGCCTGGGTATTCCTCAAAAATACGTATAGCTGGGCTAGCCATTTTCATCTTGAAAAAATTAGTATCTGGGCTGGATATCTGGCCTGGGCTAGACGGGCCACAGCCCGCCCAGTTAATACCCTGGTCTCCTTTAAACAACAACGAAATCATCGCCAAGAAAAACTCTGCAGTGCTCATGCCTCAAAAGCACAAATACTACTCGAGCTGCTTGGTCCCAGCTATCGGCCGCACCTTGTGCAATTATCTCGTTTATATTGACTACATAGGTTGACAATGGTGTGGGACCGTGATGTCAGGAAACCAGGAGAAAGCAAAAAAATATAGTTGTACATAATAAGGAGGCACTTGCGTACGTACGGCTATGGCCCTAGTGGGTCCCTAGTGTTATCCAGTCAAAATAAAGTCATCTCCTGAATCCTCATGTTCGTTGACGATGTTAACAATGCTCGACGCCACGGCGAGCGCAACAACTCGAAGGACAATGGAGAGGGCCTCACGGGCCCTAAGGATGGTCTGATACAGCGCCCGCTGCTCACTCAGGAAGCCAGGATCATCAAACACCTATGAGCACCTTCAAGAAACTGAGACGGCATGAAACGGTAAGGCCGCGCTTGGGAGCTCTGGTTTATTCCAAACCTGTATTAACATACAAGTGTAATTTACTTGTCATCATAAACAACGCGTAAAATACAGGCGTAATGAAACCGAGGGCCCGAGGTCTGTAAGTAAAACCGGCGGGTTACGCGTGTAATTTGAGAGACCAGTGTATATTTTACGAGCACTGCTATATGGACGACATTACTAGACGATACATGCACGACGTGCGTATCATGCCATCCATGGGCAAGGCTGAAACAGCAGCTATCCGCTGGATTAGCAATCGTCCGAGTGTTGTTCAGCGTTTTTATCGTGAGTGAAGTACTTCAGATATTTTACTAGTCGAAATCGACCAACCAAGCGCCTTCGCCCGAAACCATCTGCTTTAACTTACAAGCGTCAGTTTTACAAGCGGTTTTGGTTGGAAAACGACGATCCAATCACGGCCTAATATCATGAGTTGGTCGGAAGATCATATGGTTTCACGTCTAACCTACCCGACTTGTCGTATAGGCTATGAATGAAACATCAGAGGATGAACTTCTTAAGCACGGAAACAACAGAAGAGGATGGTCTTCTTAACAAGCAAATCACTAGCATTAGATCGACATGCAAAACAATACGAAGCATTATTCTTAGGAGGCACGGTGAACATCTCGTGATGCCGCATGCCACAACATTCCAAGCTCAATTTTGCAATCAAACACAAGGCCTGACATTACGTAGACAATATTCAGAACAAACTCTTAACACAGGAATATCTCAGCAGAATAACTATTTACTTCTAAACTGAACACAGGAATAGGAAAAAACACTCGACACTGCTCACAGCAAGGGCGTCCCACTCAAAAATATCAAATGCATGTCTTCTGGCTAACATCAATGAGCAAATTTTGACAAGGTTTTCCAATTCCAATATATTAAACTAACGTCTTCTTGCTAACATCAATGATTAAACTTTGACAAGCTTTTCCCATTCAAAATATGTAATATGATCGTGGAGTCCTGTCGTAGCTTCTTGTACTTGTTTAGGCACTTTTTTCCTAGGGCACTCCACGTGTTGTTAAATTGCCAATGGTCTCTGCAGACTAGTCATGTCACCGGTGTCTAAAAATACTTTGTAAAGCTTCTCGGTCATTCCTTCTGTAATGTAGCACAAACAGTGACTGCTTCTTTCTGCAAAGTGGAACGACCAACTGGACCCAGTAATGCAGCAGTTTGCCTTGGACACATTGGCTCCTTTTGTGCAGTTCAACTAAAATCGAAGTCGGAATAAAACCGAGCTTTCATTTTGATATCCCTGTAAGCAACAGTAGGTATAAGGGAAACAATTACTGAGAAATAACGGTTAATGACTTGTACTCCCAGAAGACAAGCATCTACTGATCTACTTTATCTTAATGGGAAACAAAGCAGGAGAGTAGCAATTCTCCATCAGTGTGATTCATTCATATTGACTGAGACATTATCTTAACAATGCCTTGTTTCAACATGTATAAAGAACGACAAAGCAGAAAAGTACCATTCCTAAATCAATGCAACTGATTCATTTTAACAGAGACATTATCTTAACAATACCTTGGTTAAACATGTAGAAAGAACTACAAAGCAGGATAGTACCATTCCTAACAAGTGTTGCAGTTTTGAACTAAGATTCAGTAGTTAATTAATTCTGAGAGTGGCATTGCTTAATTTTACCAGCGGCATTAGATTAACGAAAAGCATAAATAGTTCTAGGGAGAGTGGGCGCAACAACAGTATGTGCTTCCATCTACTTAAATAAAGGGGGTGATGCAGAGTTTGTTGTAACAAAGCAACAAGCATCATGTCTGGGTTGGTCCCATTTTTGTTCACTACTTAATGGGAAAAGACATCAATACAATAGCTTCCATTCAACATTTATTTAAAACAGTACCAATACAAGTAGCACAACATCTCAAAGCACACCGCACAATCATGTGGATGAAGGCCTGTGCTGACCTTTCATGAGACCACCAGGATAAAATATGAATCTGCCAACACGAATAGGAAATCCAATCTCGTTTTGTGCAGTTGCACTAAAATCAAGCAAGGTGTTTCGCGTAGCGAAGCAAAATGTCGCAATAGCAACAAGTTGTATACATATCCCTATTTAAACAGAGGCAAAAAAGGAATCAATTATTGGCTAATAAAGGAGGATGAAACATGCGGCCACAAAAATGGTAATCCTGCCAATCCCTAAAAAGTGTTGCAGTTTTGAAATAAGATTCAGTAGTTAACACTACAAAAAAAATACACTTCCGTGATGATACGTGTTTGTCACAGTAGGTCGAGTTTTTTGTCATGCATGTACATCCATGACAAATTTATGACAGAATCAAGATAGTCATACATGTGCAGTCGTAGAAGTGTTCCATGACATTACCAAAATTATCATCACGGAAGTGTCCACTTCCATGACGATAAATCGCGCGTCATAGAAGTGCTTTCGTAAAGGGTGACCAACACGTGGCATCCACCGTAACGGAACGCTATTAAGCTATCGGGTCGGATTTTGGATCCGATAACCCGTTAACAGCCATGACCAATGCAGATTTTCCACGTGTAAAAATCTCATTGGCTAACAGATCCATGTGTCAGCTCCGCGTTGGCACAGGTGTCACTCATCCAACGGTCGAGATGGGCCTATGATATGTTGACACGTGGACCGGCCCAAAAGTGGCCCACAAAGTTTAAATGGGCCGGCCTAGCTAAAGGCCCACAAAATTTAGAGGGCCACAATGGGCCGGCCCAGCTAAAGGCCCACAAGATTTTGCGGACCACAATGGGCCGGCCCAGTTAAAGGCCCACAAGATTCTGCAGACCATAATGGGTCGGGCCAGCTAAAGGCCCAACATTCTCTGTCAAATCGGCCCATCAACGGCCTGGTCTAAACTTGTCATCAATGCGGCCAATGGTCACTTCTGGCCCGTTAACAGTCCACTAAGTAATTGGGACGAATTATGGCCCGGTGTATTTCCGGCCTGTTAAAGGTCCGGCTTCATTTGGGCCCATTTACAGGCCATCAAAACTTTCAGCCCATAAACGACCGTGAAGGATTTGGGTCATATTCGGCCATGTCTGTCATTCGGCCTGTTAGAAGCCCACTATAGATTTGGGCCACTTTCGGCCTGTTGTCATTTTTGGCCTGTTAATGCCGGACGTAAACCATGGGCCATATGTGGCCCAACGTCATATCGGGCCCATTAACGGACCATATAAAAATGACGATAATATAGCCCGAGCGAAGTTCCGGCCTGTTAAAGGCACGTGTATTAGGTCGGCGCATTTACGGCCCGTTCGAATTTCGGCCTGTCAAATATCCGCATCGTAAATGGGCCACCATTTCGGCCTGCTAAGTCCAGTGGGTTATTTGGCACAATCAGGGCCCAATCTCACTTTTGGTCTATTAAAGGCCCATGTTTTTTGTGGGCTTGAGATATTTACACCTGTAAACGGCCTATTTTTATAGAGGGCCCAAATTATGTTTAGGCCAGTTAAAGGCCCAGTATGGGCATAGGCCTACCAAATTTTTTTGAAAGCTTATGCTAATTTAAGCCCAGATATTTTTAGTGGGCTACATGCCAATTTAGGCCCGTGATCGTTTTTAGCCCAATTGGAATGGGCCCGACGAATGTTGGCATGTTGGGCTCCTACGAAGCTTTCGTCCGAATGCATTACTAAGATAAACCTACACTATACAAAAATAGCGTCATAATTACTGCAGCTTGTGGCAGCATCATAAATGTTGTATCACAACAAAATAAATTCGATTCATACAACAAAAGGCCTATTGGCATAAAGTTTACAGTCCTTCCAGATAAAAGCACCATCAGATGTATAGAAGCACATATCATTTGACCTGAGTGCTAATGTTTCAGGCTGTAGAATCTGATGGAGCAGCACGATCTCCACCTTTTTCCGCCATTGCTCTTCAACAACGAAGCGAATGTCTGATAGTCTGGTTTCAAAACCATTCATATCTTGACGACATTTCTCAACCACTATTCTTGTTTCCGAAACAACGTCCATTAGGGATTGGACTTGTGTCTGGAGCACAGATATATCACTCTGTCTAGCAGGAAGATTTTGTTCAGTAGGCAATTTGGAAGAGGTTACCTTGACAACCAACCCAGAGTTACGCAGGAAGGTGCTTTTTGCACTATTAGTGGAGAGATACTGATGCACTGCAGCAAGAGGTGACATTGTGCCTGTAGTAGCCTCGTCACCTTCAGGTGGTTGTGGCTATTCAATCATTTGTTCCATAGCTTCCTGAAAGTTTGAACTTGTAGATTAGTGTACCAGTGAGTTACTAATGAGACAAAAACAAACAAAGTAGGTTAAACGTTTATACATAACTTATTTTGGTGAACTACTGTAATACATTAGCATGTATTGTAGTGCCAACTACATAATAAAATCACTTTAGGAACATATGTCCATGTAGCATGCCTACTGTATTGTCTATTTCCTCACATTCGTTGACATCTAAGGATAAAGAGACATGGTTTAAAGTAGGATGAACATAGTATGACATCATTCATATCATGGGCAAACAGATATAAAACAAACATGCTATTTTATCATTGTGTGCGCACGTGAACATAACAACTAGATTGCAGATCAAGACCAAAAGAATAGCCTTCATCTCTTTTAAACCATGTAAGGTGAAATGATACGTTAAGACAACTGTGTATAAAAGTGAACAGAGTAACTGACATTGGCTGCAAACCAAGTAGTTAAATGAACACATCATAATACCAATCAGTTCAAGGCAGGAGGAGTAAGGACTTACAACAGTGGCTTGAACTGGTGTGCTCATGCCCTTCATCTTGCTGGTGTGGCAATCCTTGAAGATTTGCACTGCATTCGGTTCAGGTTCTTTTTGGTCTGCACGGGCTTTCCTCTGTATTTGGAACAAGTCAATATAGATACGATAATATGGCACAAAAAAAAGAAGGAAGTAGCAGCTATTTACAAGAGCCTCGCAGTGTGCAATATAGCTATGAGATCTTGTTGTCTGTTGGAATTTCACTTTAGAACGGTTGGTTTTGTTCTTCAAACAGTTAGCCTAGAAGAAGATACACTTGTAAGGCACATACATAAATACAAGTTCAATATGTGGTCTACTCAAATACATATAGCCTACCTAATACTTTGGATCAGACCCGTGTTTAACAAGGACTGTCCAGTCTTCGTCTGTAATATATTCCACTAGAGATGTTTGGGCGATTTCATTGTTAGCCTTGCCTTCAAAGTGAGATTTTCTAAGGTGGTACCGATACTGTCACATAGCAGATTGAAAAACATGAGTGCATGCTTGTTTAGTTGCATCATCTTTCGGATCCAACTTGAACCTCATCTATTAAAAAAAGAATGTGAGTCTTATTAGGAGGAAGCTAGAAAGTATGGGACAGAGCAAGACAATATTACTAATTGTGATGAATAACATTACTTACGGATAAATGGTCAAGGAAGGTGTTAAACTGGGTATTGTCTTTCTCATTCCTGTACCGGATCCATGTTGGGAGGATACACACATGACACCTAACGACAATGGCTGCCTCTGATACTAACTTGGTTGACTCTGTAGCATCACGTGGCCTTTTTAAACCTGCCTCAAAATGGATCTCCATTCTTCCTCCTTTAGATTTTGTTAATCTGTCAAGCATTATCCCTGATGTCTGTTTGCGCTTGCGCCGTGGTGCTAGTTCAACAATGAATATGGAAAGTGTTAGTGTACATCAAACTGTGAGAGTACATATAAAGGAGCATGCAACTGCAACTTGACTCGGTCAGGTACCGTCTTGGTGTTGATGCTCATGAGGTTCATCTGATCTTGCAAAGTACTGTTGTGTCAGCAGTGCTTAGGAAGTAGTGTTAGGTGTGAAGGCAGCTTGGGAACTGGCCAGTTCCGGAGCAAACGAACGAGTAACTGGTTGAGATGCTGGTACAGTTGAAGCGGATGCTGCAGCTGGTGGAGCAGGTGATACTGTGTTTGTAGATTTAGCCGGTGGACTTGGACCTTCTACTGCACTATAAGTATCAGCAGACTCTCAACGGCAGATCCTTTTCCATTTCACCCGACGAGTAACAACACTCCCTACTATATTATTTTCCTTGCTCTTTTTGACTTTTCCATGTCAAGCTGTACCCACAACACAAAAGAATAAAATCACTCTTCAGAACTCATTGAGGCATGATACAGACAAGCAATACTTTGATGTAAGACAACCGTATGAGGATGGAATATGTAAGAAAAACAGGATCGCATGACATATTCACAGCTACGATGTGCAAACTAAGCAGAAGGTTTTCAAGAAAATAGAAGTAATGCAAGCTAGACACCATATGAAAGATGCAACCAATATTACTCTGCCAAGTTAAAAGTGTCTTGTCATAAGTGGCAATTCGAAAAATTAGAAGCAGTACACCATAGAAATCAATGCAAGATGCAACTACTATCAAACTGCCATGTTAAAAGCGTACAATCATGAGTTACTGATGCAGGATACACAACAGCAGTACTTTGATGTAAGAACATGGTATGATAGATAGATGCAGTGTATTCTAGACACAGAAAGCCATGTCATATGCACATGTATAACTTATAAACTCAACAGCTGCAATTTAGTCAAAATAGAAGAAATACAGGCTAGACAACATATGCAACATGAAACCAATTATCTCACTATCAACTTAGAGCAAGCACCTGCGATGGTGGAGTGCGGGAGATGAACTCATCATGTAGACTTGGGACTTCAACTTCATTAGCAGTAGCAGTGGCAAATCTAGAGAGTCTCTGTTTGCGTCGGTGCAGAGTACCACCAACATCCCCTAACTTACTCTTTTCCTTCCTACTTTCTGATATTGCCTTATGAAGTCAAAACCACAAGAAGATGAATAAAATTAGCTCTACATAACTGGTTGATCCATGATACAGACGAACACTACTTTGATGTAAGGCAAGCGCGGGATAGGAGGATGGAATATATACAAAAAAAAGACAGCATTTCATATTCACATGTATGATAGGAGGATGGAATATGTATGAAAAAACAGTAAGCGGAAGGCATTTCAACAAAATTAGAAGAAATGAAAGCTAGGCACCATATGAACATGCAACCAATATCACTCTATCAGGTAAAAAGTGTCTCGTCGTAAGTGCCATTTCAAGAAATTAGAAGCAGTACAAGCTAGAAGACAATGCAAGATGCAACCTACATCACAGTACCAAGTTAAATGTGTCTTATGGGTAAGTGATCGTTGCAGGTATAAGTTGTAAGCTACGCAGATGCAATTCTACATAATCAGAAGCAATACAAACTAGACATCATACGGAAAACGCAACCACGTATAACAGTTCCAAGTAAGAGCAAGCACCTGTGATGGTGGAGTAGGGGAGATTTGCTCATCATGTACACGTATGTTCTAGAAACAGGAACACGTGTCATATTCACATGCATTATGTGTAAAGTAAGCATATGCAATTCAAGTCAGAAGCAATACAAGCTAGACATCATACGCAACATGCAACCACATATAATAGTGTCAAGTTAGAGCAAGCACCTGTGATGGTGGAGTAGGGGAGATGTGCTCATCATCTACATAGCTACGTTGACTGTCCAGCCTTGTCTTGTCTTGCGAATCTTGTTGGGAGGATGGCGGAGTAGAATCTGTAGAGACCCCCTATTTGAGTTGCTCCGAAGGACCGCCATCATCCACTGCCAGACTAATTTCCTTCAGCTGTAATGATTTTTCATTGTGAAGTCAAACCGATAAGAAAAAGGAATAAAATTCGCTCTTCAGAACTCATTCATGCATCGGATGAAAGGCAAACACATGATGCGAGCATGGAATATGTATGAAAAACAGGATGGTGTGACATATTCACACCTATGATGTGGTAACTAAGCAGAAGGCATTTCAACAAATTAGAAGCACTGCAAGCTAGACACCATATGAAAGATGCAACCAATATCACTCTGCCAAGTTCAAACTGTATGGCGTTTCAACAAATTAGAAGCAGTATATGCTAGAAATCATATGCAAGACACAACCAATATCACAGTGGCGACTTAAAGGTGCCTTATCATAAGTGACTGATGCGGGATATGCAAGAATAGTAGTCTAATGTAGAAACAGGAACACATGTCATATTCACAGGCATTATGTGTAAAGTAAGCAGATTCAATTCAACAATGTTAGAAGCAATACAATCTAGACATCATACACAACATGCAACCACATATAATAGTGACAAGTTAGAGCAAGCACCTGTGGTGGTGGAGAAGGGGAGATGTGCTCATCATCTACACAGCTACGTTGACTGTCTAGCCTTGCGTTGTCTTGCGAATCTTGTTGGGAGGATGGCGGAGTAGAATCTGTAGAGAACCTCCATTTCAGTTGCTCGGAAGGACCACCATCATCCAATGCCTTGCCAATTTCCTTCAGCTTTATTGATTTTGCATTGTGAGGTCATACCGACAAGAAAAAGGAATATCATTCGCTCTTCAGAACTCATTCATGCATGATACTGACGAACACTACTCTGATGAAAGGCAAAGTCATGATACGAGGATGGAGTATGTACGAAAAAATGGACGGCTTGACATATTCACACCTATGATGTGGTAACTAAGCAGAAGGCACTTCAACAAATTAGAAACACTGCAAGACACCATATGGAAGGTGCAATCAATATCACTCTGCCAAGTTAAAACTGTCTCGTCATAGGTGGCGTTCATCAAACTAGAAGCAATACATGCTAGAAATCATATTCAATACGTAAACCAATATCACACTGCCAACTTAAAGGTGTCCCATCATAAGTGACTGATGCAGGATACACAAGAAGAGTAGTTTCATGTAAGAACATGGTGTGATAGACAGATATAGTATGTACCAAAAACAGGAAAGTGTGTCATATTCACATGTATCATGTGTAAGCTAAGCAGATGCATTTTACAATAATTAGGAGCAATACGAGCTAGACACCATATGCAACATGCAACCAGATATCACACTGCCAAGTTAGAGCAAGCACCTTGGATGGTGGAGTAGGGGAGCGAAGACTTGGACGATGTAATGCACTATCAGTACAAGGAGAATTGGTACAGATGCTCCATTTACATTGCTGCAGAGGACCACCATCATCGCCTCCCTTACTCTTTTCCTTCCTCTTTCTTGATTTTGCCTTGTCAAGTCAAACCCACAAGAAAAGGGAATAAAATTTGCTCTTCAGAACTTATTGATGCATGATACTGACGAACACTACTTTCATGTAAGGCAGCCGCATGATAGGAGGATGGAATATGTATGAAAAACAGGACGGCATGACATATTGACATGTATGTTGTATAAAGTGTAAACTAAGAACAAGGTGCTTGAACTTGTTAGAATCGATGCAAGCTAGAAACAATATGAAAGATGAAACCAATATCACTCTGCCAAATTAAAAGGGTGCCCTAACAAATGTATTTGACCAAATTAGAAGCAATACTTGACAACGGGCTAGAAATAATATGCAATATGCAACGAATAAAGGTGACTCATCGTAAGTGATTGATGCAGGATACAGAAGAGAGGTAGTTTCATGTAAGAACAAGGTTAACACATAGATGTAGTGTGTACCTAAAATAGGAAGGCATGTCATATTCACAGGTATAGTGTGTAAACTAAGAAGATGAAATTTACCCTAATTATAAGCATTACAAGCTAGACACCATATGCAACATGCAACCACATATCACACTGCGAAGTTGGAGCAAGCACCTGCGATAGTGGTGTAGGGGAAGTGTTGTCTTCGGGTACAGAGCAACGTTCAATATCTTCATTTAGGCTTGTTGTTTCTTGAGAATCATGTGGAGAGGATGAAATTGCATTCTTTATAAGAGTATTGCGTCTCATATTAACCCACGCGCGTGACTGTCTCATCATAAGCGATAGACGCAGGATACACAAGAACAGTAGTTTGATGTAAGAACATGGTGTGATAGGCAGATGTAGTATGTACCAAAAACAGGAAGGCGTGTCATATTCACATGTATAATGTGTAAGCTAAGGAGATGCAATTTAACAAATCAGGAGCATTGATGAGGGATACACAAGATAAGTAGTTTGATGTAAGAACATGGTTAATAGAAAGACATAGTATGTACCAAAAATAGGAAGGCATGTAATATTCATAGGTATAATGTGTTAACTAAGCAGATGCAATTTACCCTAATTAGAAGCATTACAAGGTAGACGCCATATGCAACATGCAACCAGATATCACACTGCCAAGTTAGAGCAAGCACCTTGGATGGTGGAGTAGGGGAGCGAAGACTTGGACCATGTAATGCACTATCAGTACAAGGAGAATCGGTACAGATGCTCCATTTATGTTGCTGCAGAGGACCACCATCATCGCCTCCCTTACTCTTTTCCTTCCTCTTTCTTGATTTTGCCTTGTCAAGTCCAACCCACAAGAAAAGGGAATAAAATTTGCTCTTCAGAACTTATTGATGCATGATACTGACGAACACTACTTTCATGTAAGGCAGCCGCATGATAGGAGGATGGAATATGTATGAAAAATAGGATGGCGTGACATATTGACATGTATGATGTATAAAGTGTAAACTAAGAACAAGGTGCTTGAACATGTTAGAATCAATGCAAGCTAGAAACCATATGAAAGATGAAACCAATATCACTCTGCCAAATTAAAAGGGTGCCCTAACAAATGTATTTGACCAAATTAGAAGCAATACATGATAACGGGCTAGAAATAATATGCAATATGCAACGAATAAAGGTGACTCATCGTAAGTGATTGATGCAGGACACAGAAGAGAGGTAGTTTCATGTAAGAACAAGGTTAACACATATATGTAGTGTGTACCTAAAATAGGAAGACATGTCATATTCACAGGTATAGTGTGTAAACTAAGCAGATGAAATTTACCCTAATTATAAGCATTACAAGCTAGACACCGTATGCAACATGCAACCACATATCACACTGCGAAGTTGGAGCAAGCACCTGCGATAGTGGTGTAGGGGAAGTGTTGTCTTCAGGTACAGAGCAACGTTCAATATCTTCATTTAGGCTTGCTGTTTCTTGAGAATCATGTGGAGAAGATGAAATTGCATTCTTTATAAGAGTATTGCGTCTCATATTAACCCATGCGCGTGACTGTCTCATCATAAGCGATAGACGCAGGATACACAAGAACAGTAGTTTGATGTAAGAACATGGTGTGATAGGCAGATGTAGTATGTACCAAAAACAGGAAGGCGTGTCATATTCACATGTATAATGTGTAAGCTAAGGAGATGCAATTTAACAAATTAGGAGCATTGATGAGGGATATACAAGATAAGTAGTTTGATGTAAGAACATGGTTAATAGAAAGACATAGTATGTACCAAAAACAGGAAGGCATGTCATATTCATAGGTATAATGTGTTAACTAAGAAGATGCAATTTACCCTAATTAGAAGCATTACAAGGTAGACGCCATATGCAACATGCAACCAGATATCACACTGCCAAGTTAGAGCAAGCACCTTGGATGGTGGAGTAGGGGAGCGAAGACTTGGACCATGTAATGCACTATCAGTACAAGGAGAATCGGTACAGATGCTCCGTTTACGTTGCTGCAGAGGACCACCATCATCGCCTCCCTTACTCTTTTCCTTCCTCTTTCTTGATTTTGCCTTGTCAAGTCCAACCCACAAGAAAAGGGAATAAAATTTGCTCTTCAGAACTTATTGATGCATGATACTGACGAACACTACTTTCATGTAAGGCAGCCGCATGATAGGAGGATGGAATATGTATGAAAAACAGGACAGTGTGACATATTGACATGTATGATGTATAAAGTGTAAACTAAGAACAAGGTGCTTGAACTTGTTAGAATCGATGCAAGCTAGAAACCATATGAAAGATGAAACCAATATCACTCTGCCAAATTAAAAGGGTGCCCTAACAAATGTATTTGACCAAATTAGAAGCAATACATGACAACGGGCTAGAAATAATATGCAATATGCAATGAATAAAGGTGACTCATCGTAAGTGATTGATGCAGGATACAGAAGAGAGGTAGTTTCATGTAAGAACAAGGTTAACACATAGATGTAGTATGTACCTAAAATAGGAAGGCATGTCATATTCACAGGTATAGTGTGTAAACTAAGCAGATGAAATTTACCCTAATTATAAGCATTACAAGCTAGACACTGTATGCAACATGCAACCACATATCACACTGCGAAGTTAGAGCAAGCACCTGCGATAGTGGTGTAGGGGAAGTGTTGTCTTCAGGTACAGAGCAACGTTCAATATCTTCATTTAGGCTTGCTGTTTCTTGAGAATCATGTGGAGAGGATGAAATTGCATTATTTATAAGAGTATTGTGTCTCATATTAACCCACGCGCGTGACTGTCTCATCATAAGCGATAGACGCAGGATACACAAGAACAGTAGTTTGATGTAAGAACATGGTGTGATAGGCAGATGTAGTATGTACCAAAAACAGGAAGGCGTGTCATATTCACATGTATAATGTGTAAGCTAAGGAGATGCAATTTAACAAATTAGGAGCATTGATGAGGGATACACAAGATAAGTAGTTTGATGTAAGAACATGGTTAATAGAAAGATGTAGTATGTACCAAAAACAGGAAGGCATGTCATATTCATAGGTATAATGTGTTAACTAAGCAGATGCAATTTACCCTAATTAGAAGCATTACAAGGTAGACGCCATATGCAACATGCAACCACATATCACACTGCCAAGTAAGAGCAAGCACCTGTGATGGTGGTGTGGGGGAATTGCGGTGATCAACTAGAGAGCTACATTGACTATCTTCATTTAGCCTTGTTGTTTCTTGAGAATCATGTGGGGAGGATGACACTGCACTCTCTAAACGAGTAGGGCGTCTCACAGTCCCGGGTGACTGTCTCATCATAAGTGATTGACGAGGGATACAAAAGAGCATTAGTTTGATGTACGAACATGGTTAATAGACATATGTAGTATGTATCACAAACAGGAAGGCATGTCATTATCAAAGGTATAATGTGTAAAGTAAGCAGATGCAATTTAACCAAATTGGAAGCAATACAAGCTAGACACCATATGCAACATGCAACCACATTTTACAGCGCGAAGTTAAAGCAAGCACCTGGGATGGTTGTGTGTGGCAATTGAGATCATCAACTGCAGAGCTACGTTTACTGTCTCCAACTGCTGACATTTCACCCATTAGAGCACTGAAACGCTTACTACTTATCTTCGAATTACACTGGAGCGACTTCTGTCTTTTCTTTTCTGCATTCATCAACACTGCATCAGAGTCTGAAATACCCATGCATAAAAAAACAATAGTGTGAGTATGGGTGAGGTGTGTGCACAATTAGTACAGTGTAAAGGTAGCATATAGCAGGTCAGTGAGAAATAAATGACGGGAGACATATGATAGCTCTACAACATCCATGGCACACTCAATTACTACAGGATTCTATGAAAATAACAGTCGACTAAAAGCAAATAGGCCAGTCCATTTTTTCTGCACCGTCCGATGTAGAAAGAACGGGCAGATCGCCTTCATCTACCTCCAGCCAGTCAGTGTTGACGATCTTCCTCGAAACTCCAGCGATCATCGGCCCAGTATTCCTCCCCTGCCTGCGCCCTCCCCTCGACCTCTTTCTGTTAGCAGTGTTGTGTCCTCCTTCTGTTTTTCTGACGATCTTGTTGTTCGCCGAAAACCAGAAGTTGTGGAGGACGGTGCAGCCTTGGACGAACCCATGGCCAAGTTGTTGAGTGTGGTGCGGTGGCCGTCTGTCGGCGGCGGGGAAGCAGATCCGAGGCAGTGAACGACGGCGTAGCGGGAACAACTCCGGTGTGGTGGACGGTTGCGACAGTGGAGCCGCAGCACTGAGGCGCAGGACGGCGTGGTCGGAGTGGTTCTGGTACGATGCACGTCGGCGTCGGTGTCGTGGAGGCAGCTCTGCCTCGGCTTCAGCTGCTAAGTCCTTGAGGGTGTTGCGGTTGCGGTTGCGTTGGACGACGACGTCGGGGTACCGGCTCCGGCGTGATGGAGGAGGGCGACGGTGGATTGGCCACTATGGGGTGGAGGACGGAGGAGGCTGGGGTTTCGCGGCTGGTGGAGAGGGCGTTTTCACGCCCACAGAGTATGAATGGGGAAACGGAGGGAGGCGAGGAACTAAGGGGGAACAATGTTTCGGTTTGAGACGCGCTTGTTTGAAATTTGGGGAAAGTTACAAACTTTGCCCCCATCTAAAATTTCGGACATATTGTGGGTTGGGGGTAGGACAGTCATGTCAGGTGTCCCAAATGTGGGCGGGATAGATTTCGGCCGAGCGCATGGGTGTTTAGGCACCCACGGCGTATGAATGCTTCTCGGAGGCGGTTGATACTGGCGTCTTGGTGAAGTTACATACCTACCCCGGTTTAGACCTTTGCACATCGGGCCGATAGGCTACACGGGCCAGAGTCAGGACAGTAATTTCCTACCACCAAAACATTAGTCTCGCGCGGTTTCGGGTGACCAGAGGCCTATTTGGCGCTTCGTTCAATATTTGGGTGCAGAAGCATTAACGTTTTCGGTTCTCTTGAATTGAACTTTCAGGATTTGTCAAACTTCACAAATCTTTACTCTTGAAAATCCTAAAGCTATGATTATTTTGGAATGGAGGGGGTACATTTTAATATACATTGTACATGAGTATATATTAAAAAATATGCAACTTACCTCAGTTCATGCATGGTTCCAGGTATAATCTCCTTGGTTACAAAAAAAAAGTTAGATATGCGTATGAATATATATATATATAGCATGTTCAAACTCACAACAAAGATTGATGCCCCCTTTTACATCTGATTTACAAATTCCATTATCTCAGGTTCAAATAGATGAATGCACTTCCTATGAATTCGAATCTTCGAAATCCCCTTTATGTTGAATTCGACATGTATTTTATTTCGTAGCTAGCAATTTGGAATGTATCCATGCAAGTGACAAATGTATAAAGTGCTTCACACTAACAACATGGAGTGCACTAATTAATGTTTATATATGAATTGCAAAAGCATTCGTTGCCTGTATTTCAAACCGCTCTCACTTTATGGATCGATAATATGAAATAAACACATGCACATGCTAGAATTCAATAGAGTATGGGTGTCTGATAGACCAATTTTTGTCCATACGCAATTTTGCAAAATTCATGATCTCATTTAAAAATAATAATGCCATTTATATTTTAATTTAATGCGTAGAACCGCCTTTTACATATAGATGCACTATGCCTTGCCCTGTTCTCACAAACGCGTTATATATCTCTCTATCTAACGCATAAGTGCACACACTTTATATGCATCGGCATTTCTCTTTCACACATGCTCACAATCTCTCTCAGGGTGTCGGGGTGTCTCACGCACATGCTCTCTGTGTTTCTCTCTCTTTCTGACTACTATGTACCACTCTTTTCACTAATCTCAGTTGGAAAACACTATTTCTCGCACATGCATATATATACACATGCACGGTCTCTACTAGCCCTCTATATGCACATATATGTGCCTACGTGTCTCCCGCATGCACATTATCTTTAGGCCTCTCTCGCACACATTGCCCCCCCCCCCGACACACCTCTCTAATAGTAGTTGGCAGATATGATTTCATCATATCATTCGGTAGGATATCCCTGGCTGTTAGGCTGGATGGTAATACGAGGCAAAGTTTTACCCTAGTTCGGATCGGACCCTTGCAGTTGAAGAAAGAGCCTACTCCTGGTACTGTATATTAGTGATAGGGGTGTGTACAAAGTACGTGAATAGCAGGCATTGTGCGTGTGTGTATACTATCGACAAACTAGCCCCCAAGCTTGTATAACATACTAAGGGCCTAGGGTTACAAATCATATATAGTCGGCTTATCACCAGTGGGGATAGAGTCCTCCGCGACTCTGGTAGCTTCGTGTTGTACGCCGAGTCCTCCACATGGGTCTCCGTATAACACGTCTCGGTCCAACCTATATGTGGCGCAGGATGGAACCGACCCATGAGTCTTCATGTTGACCCACCACAACTAGAAATGATGTGCCCACCACACCACTCACGCAATTGGCCACTAAGAAAAAGCATATACAATACTACAACGGTATCTAGCTCACGATACGTCTCCATATTTTGTTGATGACACTGACGGACTTTGCATTTGATGCGTGCTCCGTATTTTGTTGACGACACTTACGGTCATTGTATTTGAAGCGAAAGCACGATATGGTCACTGGACTTCAGAATAAGCTCATCACGGTCACCACATACATTTTGTCGTGCTAACCAACATGTGGTTGGATGGTTAGAGGACAGTGGTTTCTCGAGCCCACCAAGGTTAAAGTCCCGGTGCTCGCATTTATCTTGTGTTAATTTCAGTATTTTCCGGTGATGTACGTTCACTGGGAGGAGACGTTCCACTCGACTACGAGGCACCTATGGTGACTTCGTAAAATCTCAAGATCATATATGCTGGCCCACTCTCTCGAAGGTGCTCATAGGGGTAGGGTTCGCGTGTGTGCGCTTATAGCGGTGAGTGCTTGCGCGTATATATGAGCCCTTGCGTCTGTACCGTGTTAAACAAATACATGTCATGATTATACTGTCACTGGCTCACCCATACAACTCCGTATTTTGTTGATGACACAATCAATTGACCAGTCAAACGGCACAACTAGTGTTGCACCATCAGGGCGTGTAACCGTGGGGCCCACTTGTCAGCCCGTATACGAAAGAAAGAAATGGTAGTTTGAGTCTGTACCGTGTTATTAAAATAGGAGTACATTTTAGGGTGATCATACGGTCACTGGCTCACCATACAGCTCCGTAACTTGTTGATAACACGATCAATTGACAAGTCAAACAGTCCACATTCAGCAGCGCACATTACCATAGGGCCCACCCGTCAGCGCGTATATGAAGGACAGAAATGGTAATAAACTAGTGGTCGGTGGGTATTCGAAGTCGTGAGACCTATGGTTGGCAGTCACCGGCGGTTGGGGGGCGTTCATTGGGCAGTGGGGTGGGGATCCCCGGAGAAAAAT
>NC_041387.1:400343626-400347896 GCF_002162155.2 Triticum dicoccoides
CGGCGCGGGGGAAGGGGGGCTAGAGGGATGGCCGGTGTGGCGGCGGACCGGCGGTGGGGAGTGATTTCGGGGAGGGCGGGCCGGCCGCGGGCGGCGGGGGCGTGCGGTTCGGCCGGTGGTGGCTGGCGGCTCGGGGGGTGGAGTTTGATGATAAACTGGAGGCCCTTGATTTCGTATCCAACGGCTGGAAAATCTAATGACCAGAGATGAAAAACTTAGTCGACTGATGTGTAGCCTCACCCCGCACGTACACATGCATGCACGCAAGACACGCACGCATGTAGGCGTGCAACACTGACACGTACACATAATGTACACACGCACGCATGCTGGCATGCAACACTGACACGTCACACGTAGACATGCACTCACGAACACACGCACGTACGCACCCATGCATGCAACACTGAAACACACCCTTGCACGCATGCAACACTCGCATGCCTGCATGCACATAGCACATGACGCAAGACACACGCTCAACCTATACGTGCATGCCCCCTTTGTTAAGGACATGGATTGTTAAGGGTATTAATCAATCTAATCTGTGATAAGCAGAACATTGATGTTTGCATCGGTCTTTATGAATGACAACGTATCGAACGGGCTATCAACATAGGCTTAACTACATGAAAAACATGACGTCACACTCAATGAACAATCATCGGTTTATGAAATGCCCGCTTCTGACCGCCCTGGCCCACCAAAGGTTCCTCTGCTGTGCGCTGCCTGCGTTGGGTCACTGACATGCAGGCCATGCACCCAAAGAGCCCACACGTCAGTGGAAGAATGGCGCGGTTTCCTAGGTCAGAGTCGAGGGCGCCACTCCCAGCACGCCCGACTGAACACGCCTCCGTGCCGCATTCAAACGCCTCCATGAAACCCGCCCGTGTGGAAGCCGAGAAACCCACTCTGGACACACGTCCGTTCATGACCGGGTCTCCTCCCGTCCGCTATCTATTTAATCTCCTATTTAAACGAGGCCAAATGCCGGCCAAGAATCACACACCTCCGCCGCTCCCCTATATCCTCCACCATTTTGTCCACTCTTACAATGGCTTACGAAGAGTAGTTATTCCGCATCCAAGCTGGCTGGGTAGCGCGCCGGATACGAGCTATGCAGCTCGCTGATCCACCTCCCTCCCCTCGCCCGACGGAGCCAGTTGCCGCCCCAAGCCAGCACGTGGTTCAACAACTCGCCGCTCCAGGCCAGCTCGACGAGGAGCGGCGCACGGGCGTCGTTGTTACCGTCCACGCCACTGCCTCGTACCGTGTCTCTTGTTTCTGTGGCCGAGACTCCCATGCCGGCGGCCGCGCCATGCAAGTAGCGACAGAAGCTGGGTGCGCGGAGAGCAATGAGTCGGTAGTCAGCGCCTCCGCGTCCGCCGCCATCATCGAGGAGAAGTAGAACACGGGAGGCCGCCGCCGCTTGGGTCCCATGAAGGCCACTGCGGAGGCGACGCCGGCGTACATAGTAGGTGTCTTGCCGGATCCTTTTGTTGTGAGGACCTTCGTCGACCCCGCATGGGCTCCACGGAAGAGGTCAATGTTAGGATGAACTCGAGCCGGTGCCGGCCATGGCGAAGTAGTGGCCGGTGATGAACTCGAACCAGTGCCGGCCACCATCATCTGCGGCACCAGCCAATGATATCAGTTGGGCAGTGGGGAAGCGAGCCATCCTTTGCGCTGAAGCATATACCTCCAGGGCTGCCGGCGGTCCGATGATCGTGCTGCCGGACATGAGGAACACAAATCGATTGGCGGACGATCATTTAGGCCAAGTATTATATACCTGTGCTGTCCAGAACTAGCACCGCGTAGTTCATTTGAATATAATGATATACGTCATGTTTGTGTGAAAATCCGGTATTTTATATGATTTCCGTTGTTGTTTATATGAAATATCAGTTTGTCTACGTGTTTGCGTGAATTTTGTCCGGTTGGTTGAGTTGCTATCATAATGTGTGCGGCTATGGTTGGATGGCATAATTTGCAGGTCGCCGGTCGGTCTGCGGGCGGCTCGGGCGGCGTTGTGGGACAAAAAAACACCTCGTGCGAGCTCGTCTCCAACGTGCGCGCTGGAGGATGCGTGACAGCATGAGCACCCGAGCCGTTCCTCGTTCATCGGTGGCAAAGGCACCGGTGGACAAAAGGGTCGCCAATATTTTGGCTACCCCGGGCAAAATCCAAACAGCCCCTCCCAACAGATTCAAATCCCTCATTCGCCGTGGAATTTTGCCATGTGTTGTTTTCATGGACTAGCAAGATGCCCGTGCATTGCACGGAACATGAAGATGCATTTTTTTACAAACTCCCGCATGCATGAAAGGGATAATTAATGTCCTCCTTTCCTACTACCTCCTTCTTGGTTTATAGGTCCCTTTTATAGTTTGTGCCAAATTTTGACTAAAGATTTAACTAACAAAATGTTAATGCATGTCAAGAAAAATTATCTCATTGGATTCGTATTTGAACATAGTTTTGAAAAATATAATGTTTGGTGACATGCGTGAACATTTTCTTAGTTTAATCTATGGTCAAAATTTGGCATGAAATACAATGGGGACCAATAAACCTGGACATAGGTAGTAGTACCACGAGGCAAACACCATTAATATTGCATCGATTAGTGTTAGTGGCCTTGTATATCTGCAAATTGTAATTTTGATAGTGGCCCCTTGTATATAAAAATGGAGGGAGAAATATGAGAGATAAGGTGAGGAGGAGTGGGGCGTGGTGCCGTGGTGGTGACTGATGGTCGGACTGGGTGGAGGCATGGGGATGGACGGCGCATTATGTCTAGGTTTGTATCTCTCTCACACACACTCATGTAGGTGGGGGACGTGCACGAAGAGAAGAGGTGCACGCACGGCGCACGTACTCCCGTCTCTTTCCCAACCACACCCGCGCGGGTACACGGTGGAGCTCATTTTTGTACGAAAAATGCAGCCCACGTGGTAATTTGGCACGTGTACTGGTTGTCCACTTGGTGGAGCGAGGATCGTCTACCATGGGTGAACAAACAAATTGCGACTTGACACGTTATGTTAAATTAAAAAAAGAGGCAAACCATGTGGGGCCTACCTTAGAGGCAAGGCTCTATACACTGGAGTACTTTTGATGTGTCCCGTCAACTCGCAGAACAAGGATAAACTTGCTTAGTACACCGTCTCCCCCGCCCACGAGTGCGGTGCTCGCAGGATGAGGTGAAGCTTACTAGGAGTACTACTGTACGCCTTTATGCCCGCTCCATCGCCCACGCGCGCGGTGGCTCGCAGCACGAGGAGAAAATTTTACTAGTCCCTCCGTTTACTCCTCGTCCCTACTACGTACTTTGGTTAGTACTCCCTCTATTTACTTATACAAGGCCACTATAAAAAAATACATTTTGCATCTATGTAAAGCCACAAATAGTAATCGAGACAAAAGTTACTACTCCCTCCTTTCCAGTTTATGGCTCAATTTCAAAATCTCTCCAACCAAGGTAGACGGTGAGTGGTCGAATTAATATCGTAGTTTGCATAGTACGCTTGTTTTTCTCAAGAAGTTATGTTTACCGAGGCATTAATTAGAACGAATGCATGAATGACCACTAAATTTCCATGAACTTGTACATGCATTGGTTAGTTTCCTCTTGACACTGCTTGCGTTGGGTGATCTAACGCACCTCGAAATCCAACATGTAATTGTACTACTACTAGTATAGTAGAATTGAGACTTATCAAACAAAAAAATGAATGTTTTTTAGATGAGCCCTATAAACCCTAGTGGGTACGTACTCCGTAAAAACAGATTTATCCAAAACTAAGTCGCTCCCTTTCATGAATTCTGTAGTATACTCCTCCGCGACGCTCCCTTTCATGAATTCCGTACATCCTATCGCTGACATGTGGGACATATAGCAACCGGGTCGACGTGTCAAGCACCAAATAACAGTGCAGAACAGCAGGGGGGACGCACCCCACTCGTACCAGCCCAGTAGTAGTAATGAGCAATGAGACGTCAAATCACAATGCCGCACCTTTCCAGACGGAAGAAGCAACCATTATTTCACACTTCGGTTCGACATCATCTCAAACCACGTAGGAGTACTAGTATTGCTTCTGCCTCAAGAGGGACACGCGCATCGCCTTGGTACATCATGACACGTGGGACCGCATGACAGGCCATGCTCCCCCGCCGATCGCTCGGTAAAATCACCTCATTTTTACTATACTTCCTCCGTATCGGTTTACTACATGGCATGCACGTTGTTCTAGGTTGAGAATTT
>NC_041387.1:400348478-400386248 GCF_002162155.2 Triticum dicoccoides
TATGATGAACAGTACGCTAGCCTTTTACAAAATGTATACTTTTGTACAGTACTACTCCACTATCGATGGATTGCGCCATGGAGCAAAAATTGAAATTTAAAAAAAAGGTGGTACATATAGAGAGCGCTCGTCACCAAATTATGCATATAGTACTATTTAAAAAGCTAGTACGTGCTTAATTGGGGTGCTCAATTCTATTAAAGAAATACTAGTACTAGTATGTACATACTGAAGAGTTAAAGTAACAAGAAGAAACATAACATAGTTCTGCTGGGGGCTCAGCACAACACACCTCTCAAATTAAACTAAGCACACCTGAAATTAAACTATGCAACTAATCTGGTAGACACTGCATTAGAAGTTTAGAACCACCATGAGCAACGACACTGCCACCTTACTCGGAGTCCTCGTCCACGTCCTCGACTTCGGGCCTGTTTGGTTTGTGACTAACTTTGCCAAAGATTGCCACACCTAAAGTTAGGCAAGTTTGACCAACTTAGGTGAGTGTTTGGTTCAAGCCACATCTTAGGCAAGCCACACTTGGGCCCCACATGACATACGCATAAAAAATGTGGCAAGATTCCCTTAGGCTTGCCAATTTGTGGCTCTCATTTTGATGAACTAACCTTAGGCAAGCTTGGCAAAAATGTGTGGCAAAGTGTGGCAATGCTAGGCCTAGAACCAAACAGCCCCTTCGTCCTTGTCCCTCTTCCTCTTGGCCGATACTTCTTTGCTTGAACCGCCAACTTGGCTGTTGCTCTTCATCCAACCCTTGTAGATATTGAAACAAAGGTAGCCATCCATTGCAGCGTACTGGATGTGGTCTATATCTAGTACATTCCGCTGCCATGCATGACGATGAAACGTGTAATTAGGTTCTCCAGTTTACCGTACGAAGGATGAACCATGGCTCCTGCCAGGGTCAGCATTGAAGGCTGACGAGAGGGCACCAGCCAATTCTTCTAGAGGTCGAAGGGGTTGCCTACAACGAGGTCTATTCGACGCAGGACTTTTTTGTCGTTACCAAAGTCTACAGTAACGAATTTGACTGTTTTGTCCTCGAGGAAGTTCTTAAAATCCTGGCACTCAACGTCGGCATGGCATATGTGGTAGACCAAGCAAACGTTATGTACGCAAACCTGGATCACGGCGGGCTTCTTCCTCTCTTCGTCCTTTAGATCCTTCTCTCGTCCCACGACTATGGTGTACTCAACATCTATCCCAGCGACCCACTCATCATGTGAGTTTTCGAACATGCGTCTGAAGCGAGAAAGGCATCCTTTCACCGTCGCGGAAGTACGCGTGTAGATGACGTCGAACTCATCGCCGGTGATGGTTCTAACCTTGTACTCACCGCCGATCGGGGAGATTTGGGACGCCATGGATTTGGGAGGAGGGTTAGGATTAGTGGAACTACTGTAATGTGAATGGACGGGACGACTAGGAGCGAACTGTCGTAGTATTAAAGGACGTGCGGGGACGAGTAGGAGCGAACTGCCAGCGTGCGAACGGCAGGGTAGTGGCTTTCCATTCTCCCATGATACGAGCTTCCGAGAGCCCTTGGATCTGAGATCGAACGGTTGCTGTTGGAAATATGCCCTAGAGGCAATAATAAATTAGTTATTATTATTATATTTCCTTGTTCATGATAATCGTTTATTATCCATGCTATAATTGTATTGATAGGAAACTCAGATACATGTGTGGGTACATAGACAACACCATGTCCCTAGTACGCCTCTATTTAACTAGCTCGTTGATCAATAGATGGTTACGGTTTCCTGACCATGGACATTGGATGTCGTTGATAACGAGATCACATCATTAGGAGAATGATGTGATGGACAAGACCCAATCCTAAGCCTAGCACAAAGATCGTAGTTCGTATGCTAAAGCTTTTCTAATGTCAAGTATCATTTCCTTAGACCATGAGATTGTGCAACTCCCGGATACCGTAGGAATGCTTTGGGTGTACCAAACGTCACAACGTAACTGGGTGGCTATAAAGGTGCACTACAGGTATCTCCGAAAGTGTCTGTTGGGTTGGCAAGAATCGAGACTGGGATTTGTCACTCCATGTGACGGAGAGGTATCTCTGAGCCCACTCGGTAGGACATCATCATAATGTGCACAATGTGACCAAGGGGTTGATCACGGGATGATGTGTTACGGAACGAGTAAAGAGACTTGCCGGTAACGAGATTGAACAAGCTATCGGTATACCGACGATCGAATCTCGGGCAAGTACAATACCGTTAGACAAAGGGAATTGTATACGGGATTGATTAAGTCCTTGACATCGTGGTTCATCCAATGAGATCATCGTGGAACATGTGGGAGCCAACATGGGTATCCAGATCCCGCTGTTGGTTATTGACCGGAGAACGTCTCGGTCATGTCTACATGGTTCCCGAACCCGTAGGGTCTACACACTTAAGGTTCGATGACACTAGGGTTATAAAGGAAGTTTGTATGTGGTTACCGAATGTTGTTCGGAGTCCCGGATGAGATCCCAGACGTCACGAGGAGTTCCGGAATGGTCCGGAGGTAAAGATTTATATATGGGAAGTCCTGTTTTGGTCACCGGAAAAGTTTCGGGTTTTATCGGTAACGTACCGGGACCACCGGGAGGGTCCCGGGGGTCCACCAAGTGGGGCCACCGGCCCCGGAGGGCTGCATGGGCCATGTGTGGGAGGGGACCAGCCCCAGGTGGGTTGGTGCGCCCCCCACAAGGGCCCAAGGCGCCTAGGGTTTGGGGAGGGGGTGCTTCCACCTAACTTGGGGGGCAAGTTTCCCCCCCTCTTCCCCCTTGGCCGCCACCCTTAGATGGGATTGGGGCTGCCGCACCCCTTGGGGTGGAAACCCTAGAGGGGGCGCACCCCCTCCCTCTCCCCTATATATACTTGAGGGTTTTGGGGCTGCCAACAGATGAGTTTTGACCTCTCCCAGGCGCAGCCCTACCTCTCTCCCTTCTCCTCTCCCGCGGTGCTTGGCGAAGCCCTGCAGGATTGCCACACTCCTCCACCACCACCACACCGTTGTGCTGCTGCTGGACGGATTCTTCCTCAACCTCTCCCTCTCTCCTTGCTAGATCAAGGCATGGGAGACGTCACCGGGCTGTACGTGTGTTGAACGCGGAGGTGCCGTCCGTTCGGCACTAGGATCTCAGGTGATTTGGATCACGACAAATACGACTCCTTCAACCCCGTTCTCTTGAACGCTTTCGCTTAGTGATCTACAAGGGTATGTAGATGCACTCTCCTTCCCCTCGTTGCTGGTTTCTCCATAGATAGATCTTGGTGACACGTAGGAAAATTTTGAATTTCTGCTACGTTCCCCAACAACGGCATCATGAGCTAGGTCTATTGCATAGATTCTTTGCACGAGTAGAACACAAAGTAGTTGTGGGCGTTGATGTTGTTCAATATGCTTACCGTTATTAGTCCAATCTTGATTCGGTGGCATCGTGGGATGAAGCGGCCCGGACCGACCTTACACGTACTCTTACGTGAGACAGGTTGCACCGACTGACATGCACTTGTTGCATAAGGTGGCTAGTGGGTGCCATTCTCTCCCACTTTAGTCGGATCGGATTCGATGAAAAGGGTCCTTATGAAGGGTAAATAGCAATTGACATATCACGTTGTGGTTTTTGCGTAGGTAAGAAACGTTCTTGCTAGAAACCCATAGCAGCCACGTAAAACATGCAAACAACAATTAGAGGACGTCTAACTTGTTTTTGCAGGGTATGCTATGTGATGTGATATGGCCAAGAAGAATGTGATGAATGATATGTGATGTATGAGATTGATCATGTTCTTGTAATAGGAATCACGACTTGCATGTCGATGAGTATGACAACCGGCAGGAGCCATAGGAGTTGTCTTTATTTATTGTATGACCTGCGTGGCATTGAACAACGCCATGTAATTACTTTACTTTATTGCTAACCGGTAGCCATACTAGTAGAAGTAATAAGTTGGCGAGACAACTTCATGGAGACACGATGATGGAGATCATGGTGTCATGCCGGTGACGATGATGATCATGGAGCCCCAAAGATGGAGATCAAAAGGAGCAAAATGATATTGGCCATATCATGTCACTTTTTGATTACATGTGATGTTTATCATGTTTATGCATCTTATTTGCTTAGAACAGCGGTAGTAAATAAGATGATCCCTCATTAAAATTTCAAGAAAGTGTTCCCCCTAACTGTGCACCATTGTGAAAGTTCGTCGTTTCGAAGCACCACGTGATGATCGGGTGTGATAGATTCTTACGTTCACATACAACGGGTGTAAGCCAGATTTACACACGCGAAACACTTAGGTTGACTTGACGAGCCTAGCATGTACAGACATGGCCTCGGAACACAAGAGACCGAAAGGTCGAGCATGAGTCGTATAGTAGATACGATCAACATGAAGATGTTCACCGATGATGACTAGTCCGTCTCACGTGATGATCGGACACGGCCTAGTTGACTCGGATCATGTAATCACTTAGATGACTAGAGGGATGTCAATCTGAGTGGGAGTTCATAAGATGAACTTAATTATCCTGAACATAGTCAAAAGATCTTTGCAAATTATGTCGTAAGCTCGCGCTTTAGTTCCACTGTTTTAGATATGTTCCTAGAGAAAATATAGTTGAAAGTTGACAGTAGCGATTATGCGACCAGTAGAAAGCTTATGTCCTTAATGCACCGCTCAGTGTGTTGAACCCCAAACGTCGTTTGTGGATGTTGCGAACATCGGGCATACACGTTTTGATAACTACGTGATAGTTCAGCTAAACGGTTTAGAGTTGAGGCACCAAAGACATTTTCGAAACATCGCGGAACATATGAGATGTTTCGAGGGCTGAAATTGGGATTTCAGGCTCGTGCCCACGTCAAAAGGTATAAGACCTCCGGCGATTTTCTTAGCCTGCAAACAAAGGGAGAAAAGCTCAATCGTTGAGCTTGTGCTCAGATTGTCTGAGTGCAACAATCACTTGAATCGAGTGGGAGTTGATCTTCTAGATGAGATAGTGATGTTTCTCCTAAGTCATTGCCACCAAGCTGCTAGAGCTTCGTGATGAACTATAACATATCAGGGATAGATATGATGATCCTTGAGGTATTCACGATGTTTGACACCGCGAAAGTAGAAATCAAGAAGGAGCATCAATTGTTGATGGTTGGTGAAACCACTAGTTTCAAGAAGGGCAAGGGCAAGAAGGGATACTTCATGAAACGGCAAATCAGCTACTGCTCTAGTGAAGAAACCCAAGGTTGAACCCAAACCCGAGACTAAGTGCTTCTGTAATAAGGGGAACAGCCACTAGAGTAGCATTACCCTAGATACTTGGTAGATGAGAAGGCTAGCAAGGTCGATAGAAGTATATTGGATATAAATTATGTTAATGTGTACTTTACTAGCACTCCTAGTAGCACCAGGGTATTAAGATACTGGTTCGGTTGCTAAGTGTTAGTAACTCGAAATAAAAGAGCTACGGAATAAACGGAGACTAGCTAAAGGTGAGCTGACGATATGTGTTGGAAGTGTTTCCAAGTTTGATGTGATCAAACATCGCACGCTCCCTCTACCATCAAGATTAGTATTAAACCTGAATAATTGTCATTTGGTGTTTGCGTTGAGCATAGACATGATTGGATTATGTCTATCGCAATACGGTTATTCATTTAAGGAGAATAATGGTTACTCTGTTTATTTGAATAATACCTTCAATGGTATTGCACCTAATAGGAATGGTTTATTGAATCTCGATCGTAGTGATACACATTTTCATGCCAAAAGATTTAAGATAGTAATGATAGTACCACTTACTTGTGGCACTGCCATGTAAGTCATATTGGTGTAAAACGCATGAAGAAGCTCCATGTTGATGGATCTTTGGCCTCACTCATTTTGAAAAGTTTGAGACATGTGAACCATGTCTATTGGTGTATACGCATGAAGAAACTCCATGCAGATGGATCGTTTGGACTCACTTGATTTTGAATCACTTGAGATATGCAAATCATACCACATGGGCAAGATGACTGAAAAGCCTCGTTTTCAGTAAGATGGAACAAGATAGCAACTTGTTGGAAGTAATACATTTTGATGTGTGCAGTCCAATAAGTGCTAAGGCATGCAGTGGATATCGTTATGTTCTTATTTCACGGATGATTTGAGTAGATACTAAGTATATTTACTTGATGAAACACAAGTCTGAATTATTGAATGGTTCAAGTAATTTCAGAGTGAAGTTGAAGATCATTGTGACAAGAGGATAAAATGTCTATGATATGATCATAGAGATGAGTATCTGAGTTACAAGCTTTGGCACGCAATTAAGACATTGTGGAAATTGTTTCACAACCAATACCTCCTGGAACACCATAGTGTGATGGTGTGCCCGAACATCATAGTTGCACCCTATTGGATATGGTGCGTACCATGATGTCTCTTATCGAGTTACCACTATCGTTCATGGGTTAGGCATTAGAGACAACCGCACTCACTTTAAATAGGGCACCACGTAATTCCGTTGAGATGACACCGTTTGAACTGTGGTTTGGAGAAACCTAAGTTGTCGTTTCTTAAAGGTTTGGGGCTGCGACGCTTATGTGAAAATTTTTAGGTTGATAAGCTCGAACCCAAAGCGGATAAAATGCATCTTCAGAGGACACCCAAAACAGTTGGGTATACCTCCTAATTCAGATCCGAAAGCAATAGGGATTGTTTCTTGAATCGGGTCCTTTCTCGAGGAAAGGTTTGTCTCGAGAATTGAGTGGGAGGATAGTGGAGACTTGATGAGGTTATTGAACCATCACTTCAACCAGTGTGTAGCAGGGCACAGGAAGTTGTTCCCATGGCACCTACACCAATTGAAGTGGAAGCTTATGATATTGATCATGAAGCTTCAGATCAAGTCACTACCAAACCTTGTAGGATGACAAGGACGCGTACTGCTTCGGAGTGGTACGGTGATCCTATCTTGAAGGTCAAGTTGCTAGACAACAATGAACCTACGAGCTATGGAGAAGCGATGGTGGGCCCAAATTCCGACAAATGGTTAGGAGCCATGAAGTCCGAGATAGGATCCATGTATCAGAACAAAGCATGGACTTTGGTGGACTTGCCCAATGATCGGCAAGCCATTGAGATAAATGGATCTTTAAGAAGAAGACTGACGTGGACGGTAATGTCACCGTCTATGAAGCTCGACTTGTGGCGAAGAGTTTTTTCACAAGTTCAAGGAGTTGACTACGATGAGATTTTCTCATCCGTAGCGATGCTTAAGTCCGTCGGAATCATGTTAGCATTAGCTGCATTTATGAAATCTGGCAGATGGATGTCAAAACGAGTTTCCTTACCAGTTTTCGTAAGGGAAGATTGTATGTGATACAATCAGAAAGGTTTTGTCGATCCTAAGGATGCTAAAAGGTATGCTAGCTCCAGCGATCCTTCTAAGGACTGGAGTAAGCATCTCGGAGTTGGAATGTACGCTTTGATGAGATGATCAAAGATTTTGGGCTTATACAAAGTTTATGAGAAACTTGTATTTCCAAAGAAGTGAGTGGGAGCACTATAGAATTTCTGATGAGTATATGTTGTTGACATATTGATGATGAGAAATGATGTAGAATTTTCTATAAAGCATATAGGGTTATTTGAAAAGTGTGTTTCAATAGAAAACCTTGATTAAGCTACTTGAACATTGAGCATCAAGATCTATGAGGATAGATCAAAAACGCTTAATGGTACTTTCAAATGAGCATATACCTTGACATGATCTTGAAGGTGTTCAAGATGGATCAGTCAAAGAAGGAGTTCTTGCCTGAGATGTAAGGTATGAAGTTAAGACTTAAAGCTCGACCACGACAAAAGACAGAGAAAGGATGAAGGTCGTCCCCTATGTTTTAGACGCAGGCTCTATAGTATGCTATGCTGAGTACCGCACCTGATGTGTGCCTTGCCACATGTCTGGCAAGAGGGTACAAAGGTGATCAAGGAGTGGACCACCAGACAGCGGTCAAAATTATCCTTAGAGGAATAAGGATTTGTTTCTCAATTATGGAGGTGATAAAGAGTTTGACGTAAAGGGTTACGTCGATGCAAGCTTTAACACCTATCCGAATGACTCTGAGTAGCAAACAGGATACGTATAGTGGAACAACCATTTGGAATAGATCCAAGTGGAGCGTGGAAGCAGCATTTACAATATGACCTAGAGATTTGCGAAGTACATACGGATCTGAATGTTGCAGACCCGTTGACTAAAACTTCTCTTACAAGCAAAACATGATCAAACCCCAGAACTCATTGAGTCTTAATCACATGATGATGTGAACTAGTTTAGTGACACTAGTAAACTCTTTGGATGTTGGTCACATGGCGATGTAACCTGTGAATGTTAATCACATGGCGATGTGAACTAGATTATTGACTCTAGTGCAAGTAGGAGACTGTTGGAAATATGCCCTAGAGGCAATAATAAATTAGTTATTATTATTATATTTCCTTGTTCATGATAATCGTTTATTATCCATGCTATAATTGTATTGATAGGAAACTCAGATACATGTGTGGGTACATAGACAACACCATGTCCCTAGTAAGCCTCTATTTAACTAGCTCGTTGATCAATAGATGGTTACGGTTTCCTGACCATGAACATTGGATGTCGTTGATAACGGGATCACATCATTAGGAGAATGATGTGATGGACAAGACCCAATCCTAAGCCTAGCACAAAGATCGTAGTTCGTATGCTAAAGCTTTTCTAATGTCAAGTATCATTTCCTTAGACCATGAGATTGTGCAACTCCCGGATACCGTAGGAATGCTTTGGGTGTACCAAACGTCACAACGTAACTGGGTGGCTATAAAGGTGCACTACAGGTATCTCCGAAAGTGTCTGTTGGGTTGGCACGAATCGAGACTGGGATTTGTCACTCCATGTGACGGAGAGGTATCTCTGGGCCCACTCGGTAGGACATCATCATAATGTGCACAATGTGACCAAGGGGTTGATCACGGGATGATGTGTTACGGAACGAGTAAAGAGACTTGCCGGTAACGAGATTGAACAAGGTATCGGTATATCGATGATCGAATCTCGGGCAAGTACAATACCGTTAGACAAAGGGAATTGTATACGGGATTGATTAAGTCCTTGACATCGTGGTTCATCCGATGAGATCATCGTGGAACATGTGGGAGCCAACATGGGTATCCAGATCCCGCTGTTGGTTATTGACCGGAGAACGTCTCGGTCATGTCTACATGGTTCCTGAACCCGTAGGATCTACACACTTAAGGTTCGATGACGCTAGGGTTATAAAGGAAGTTTGTATGTGGTTACCGAATGTTGTTCGGAGTCCCGGATGAGATCCTGGACGTCAAGAGGAGTTCCGGAATGGTGTTGGGGAGGGGGTGCTTCCACCTAACTTGAGGGGCAAGTTTCCCCCCCTCTTCCCCCTTGGCCGCCACCCTTAGATGGGATTGGGGCTGCCGCACCCCTTGGGGTGGAAACCCTAGAGGGGGCGCACCCCCTCCCTCTCCCCTATATATACTTGAGGGTTTTGGGGCTGCCAACAGATGAGTTTTGACCTCTCCCAGGCGCAGCCCTACCTCTCTCGCTTCTCCTCTCCCGCGGTGCTTGGCGAAGCCCTGCAGGATTGCCACGCTCCTCCACCACCACCACGCCGTTGTGCTGTTGTTGGACAGAGTCTTCCTCAACCTCTCCCTCTCTCCTTGCTGGATCAAGGCGTGGGAGACGTCACCGGGCTGTACGTGTGTTGAACGCGAAGGTGTCGTCCGTTCGGCACTAGGATCTCCGATGATTTGGATCACGACGAGTACGACTCCTTCAACCCCGTTCTCTTGAACGCTCCCGCTTAGCGATCTACAAGGGTATGTAGATGCTCTCTCCTTCCCCTCGTTGCTGGTTTCTCCATAGATAGATCTTGGTGACACGTACGAAAATTTTGAATTTCTGCTACGTTCCCCAACAGTTGCATGGCGTGATTCTAGACCTATGGGTGAATATCCTATCCTGGAGGGTTATTCTTAAAATTTTCAGCAACTTAGCATGCGACCGTTTGATCTCAGATCCAAGGGCTGCCAGCAGCCCGTATCATGGTCGCGCCCTTGGACATTTAACATGGTGCGTTAGGCTATCTGATGTTGGCATGTCATACATAGTCATCACTTAGTCACTCATACTACAACAAGGTTGGCTATAAGTGTATTTTTTTACTCCTCTCTATCTCTTTCTTCGTACTCCCTCCATCCCATAATATAAGAACGTTTTTGACACTAGCTAGTGTAGTGTCAAAAACGTTCTTATATAATGGGACACAGGGAGTACTAGTATTTATTGCATTTGCCAAGGAGTAACCTCTTCCAATGAAATGGTGTTGCTAAGTTTGCTTCATTTAATTAGCTATAGACTCAAAATTGTCTTTCCACCTAGGTACACGAGCTTAGCGGCGTTTCTTCCTTGGGTCACCAAACTAGTCTCTCTCTTCTTGATTAACTTGCCACATCAGACTTTATGCCTATGTGGCAAGCTTAAGCACTTGTAGGAGCAAGTAAGTACAATAGTGTGCTTTACATGGCATTTTTGCATAGGTGGAGGAAATAGAGGCAAGGAAAAAGTGGAGAAGTGGGCTCTCATGCAACAGCGAGCCTCTACTACTACATGGTGGAGCATTGGGAGAGGCACCTGTATGGAGGTGGTCAGGACTCGGGAGACTCACGCCGGTCGTAGCGCCGCAGTTAAAATGATAATGGCAAGTCAAATCAGGGGGTCCCACCTGTCCAGCAGTAACTCGCTGTCAAATCACACAGCCCTACGTTTGCAGCAGCCTACTCCCTCGTCTCCTCGCGTCTCTGTCGAACCGACTAGGTGAAACTGCCCCGCCTACCGCGTAGGAAAAGCCCCGCCCTCGACTTTTAAATACAACTACTCCCTCCGTCTAGGTGAGTAAGTCATCTTACGAAAACCAAATAATCCCAAAATACTAAGGCGTGGTGCATTAACTTCTACCTCGTTTCTTGTTTCTTCACATATCACCCAATAAGAATCCAATGATATACTTTTTGTGACATAGTAACTCGTATTTAGTTAGCCAAATGGATGACCTAGAACTACGTGCAGGCCCTATAAACCAAGACGGAGAGGGTAGTTCAGCATGTATCTTTTTAGATCAATATAGTCAGGATTCACCCAGGAGCAAAACCAAGTGGTAGGCTGCTCCTGTCGTGTTGGCGTAGCAACTCAAGCAGGGTCAGTCCGCACACGAAATGGCGACACACTTACCAGGACCCCTTTGGCAGACATGTGGCTCATCCACCGTCTTGTTCCACGTGTGATGCACCAAATTACAGTTCGGAGCAGGGGTTGGAATTGGAGGCACCCCGGTCGTAGCGCCGCAGTAGTAGAAAATGAGCGATGAGGGGTCAAATCACAAAGCCCCACCTTTCCCGCATTAAGCTGGACGGACGAAGCAACCATCATTTCACTCTAGCGCGCAAGAGCATAAAGAAAAGAGAAAACAATGATGCGTGCGGCAGCTACCTAGGGCACCCTAGGGTAGGGGTCTCCACTACAGATCCTTTTTTTGAAAGCGCCTCCACTACAAATCGGCTTCTCCCTTGTCCTCTTGAAGAAAATCGATGATGAGTGCGGTGGTAGGGTTTGTAGGAGTACTACGGCATGCGGGGCCACGTCGTAGTAAATGGGTTCGAGTCAACGCCTTAAATATGTGTGGGCCGCTTGGTTTTACGGGAACGAGGCAACATTTTGGGTTCGGGGACCAGTGGAGATATAGCACGTACAAAAAATTGTGGACGTAGGTTCTACCGAAAGGCAATGATGCATGGGCCCTACATTTTGATATACCCGGGGCCGCGTGAAATTTGCTACTCTACTCAAAACTAGTAAGGTACACATGTATTGAATGCATGAGATTTCGAAACCAAATTATGAATAAATAGACACTATAGCATGTAAAGCTTTGAGTCATATATGCATGATGTAGATGTTCGTTTAATTCTTATAGTTCATCTCATTCAAAATCAATTAGTTTTATAAAAATGTTAAGATTCATGGGGTTGTGCATTGTAAATCATAAAGTAAAAAACAAATAATGGCAATTCATTTAGAAAAAAATAATCAATTATGATACAAAAGATTCTAGAACAAAGGAGAAGTGCTTGTGTTTTGAGGTTTGTGCATTATGCTTAAGTTCAACCATGGAGTCTTCTAAATTGTACATGTGGCAGATCTGGTGGAATGTTGATGATATCCAACGGCCAGTAGTGCTCGGATTTGCCCATCTCTGCACTGTCGGGTTAGCTTCATCCAGCGACCATCTTTCAAAGTTATTGGCACACTATATAGTTCTTGTGCCATAGTTGCATGTTTTGGAAAAAAGCTACTAGTGGGTTGTACTATCCATTTAGGAATAGAAGATGTATACATGGAAGTTGTAGGGAAAGAGATGAGATGGAGGATCTCAATTCCTATGAGTAGGGCTTGGAAAAGAGATGTCATTTGGTTCACATCATAGGAACTTTTCTATTGAATCTAGAGATGACATGTATCTCAATTCCTATGAGGAGGGATTAGTAAAGAGATGTAATTTGGTTCATATCATAGGAACTTTTCTATTGAATATACGCTAATGTTTATTTTCCTTTGAAATTAAGGGGGTATAGGAATCCATTCATATGAACCAAGTGGCTCCAAAGCTATAGAAATGATATCATGTTTATTTCCTTTGAAATGTAAATGTAGAGTATATGAATCTATTCCTATGAACCAATTGGCTCTAAAGGGAAAAAAATCCTATAAAAATCATATCATATAGAGTTCCTATGATATTCCTCGACACTAAAGGATGGTTGAAATTGCCGCGGGTGATACGATGGTCTTTCTTTGTGGACTCCTCACCCATCTTTATAGTTACCTCTCGAAGATGAATGAAATGATATATACAGGGTATTCTACGTGTGCAATTTGGTACACGAAAACTCGGTAAAAGTTTGCGAGGTTCTAATTTTCAATAAAGCTATATGCACTGCATTTCGGAATGGAGGGAGCATACGGCAGTTGCTAACACTCACGTGGAAGATTTGTGTGTAGGAGGAGTGGTTGTTCTGTTAAATGACATGGCAAACCTAACACTGTCGGATGCCGATCTAACGGTTCTTACGGCATTCGTCAGGAAAAGGCTTGTGGCGAACGTTTTTCAGATAATGATTTATGGACACATGCATTGCATTGATACGTGCTCCCTGTCTCTCTCACGCACACGCACCCTCACGAGCCATAACTCTCCCGAGTCCTCTCGCAGACTCGCACGTGGCACCCATCATCTATCTGCAGGTAGACGACACACACATATGTGCTCTTCACACCCTACCCTCAGAACTTCTAAAAAACAAAAGACGGCACGCACATTTTATTTTAGCTCACAAGTCACACACTTATATTATTACTCTTGCGGCGAACATTCTTTGGGCATAGTATATATTGTACTCTCACGAAGAGAAGCGGTGCACGCACGAACTAGTTCTCTCACACCCACTCGCGGGTTCACGTAGGAGCGCATTTTTTTGAAGCTGGTACAACAAAATCACTCCACTATATATAAAAGCAGGAGCCTTGGCGCTTGCTTTACTAGGGTTCCTCTCGTTCACTCTCTCATGCTCTCCAGATCTAAACAAGACATAGGTGGCCACACTCTCTCTCTTAGCTCACGGCTGGTCACAAATCCGGTCGGACAACCTCAACCGAGGCAGGGGGTGTAGGTGCATCGTTCACGCTGTCGTCGGTGGCGAGGGAGGAGACCAACGGCTGCCCACGCGTCCCGATCGGCGGCCGTGTCGTTCTCTCCGAGAGAGCGCCGGCTCGGGAGGGCCTCCGACCCCTTCTTCCTCCCTGCGCTATTGTGGCCAAGATGCGGCCTCCCAACGCTGTCTTTGCCACATGCCGACGACCCTCGGGTATATATTCCTTCGAAACCTGCCTTGCTCTACTGCTCCAGCTCTTCCCCCTTTGTGTGGATCCTTTTCTACTTCCGTCCGCTGTTCCAAAGCCACCTAGACTTCTACTATTATTAGAAGTAAAGCTAGTTCATACTGTCAACTCAAAGCGTTGGTTCAAACGGGGAAGAAAGTGGGAAAGCTGTAGCATGAATCTAGGACTTGGTTCTAAGAGGAAATGGGGGAAAGTAGTAATATGTGTCACTGTTTAAATAACCATATTTCGTATTTGCGCAAACAGGGATGTCTGTCTCCATATCGTTTCGGGATGTCTATCTCCGTATCGTTTCTATCCGCTCAATCAAAAGCACACACCTCAGTTTTAGTACAACTATGCAAAATGAGATGGATATCCCTCGTTGCCGTCGTCTAACCTCCCGTCTTCAAGGTATCCCTACTAAGGTAGAATGACCAACGCAATCTAAAAGAAGCTGATTCGTACGTTTTACTTCCTGATTGCAGTGCAGGGACGAGCAAAAACAACTGCATCCTAGTCCGGAATGCACTTTCTACCAGTTCATCCATGGACCAAGGACTAGCTGGCACGGCTGCACAGCGGTTTTTTGGACAGGTGCACGGACAAGAGGCATTGTGGTCTGCTTATTTATGCAAATAGCGGTGCTTAAATTTAGTGGAATGCACAAGAATTTCACCTGGTCAGTACACTGCATGGTTCACTTCAGCATTCCAGCTGAGACCACAATTATAATTGGTTATTCTGGAATGAGAGAACCTAACCCTGGATGGTGGCAACAAGAAAAAACTAGAGTGAACTCAAGGAAATTTAAGCCTGCCGGGAGGCCCTTTGCTCAGAGAAGCCTTGCTTGTTTTTTCCTGATTTGTAAACCTTCTCACAACTTTATCTTTTGCTGTTAACTAGTATATGTTTGTTATGTTCTATGAATCATTGAGATGTATAAAACTGCTTAACTTATACTTTTCAAGATTTTTATGAAGACGAGCTTAATGTGAGTGTTCCACATGAGCGCTGGACTAGCGTTGAACGTTTGGAATTTATTACATTATGGCCTCAATTAACTGCATGAACCACTGTAACAACATACATAGTTGCTTATATGTCAGACAGCAGATTGTTGATTGTTAGCTGGTTGATAGCCTAGTGTTGAAGCGAGCTGAGCCAATGTGATGTGTTTTGCACAACTGCTTACAAGTGGGGTAGCACCAACAGTGTTTACAAGTACTTATGTATACGTCGGCACACGGTTCTCGAACGAGTGCTCTATTTCATCAAAACACACACTGCTCGTATAATAAGCTGTGACAACTTATGTCTTACCATGCCATATTCATGAAAAAACTAGTGAGGACGCATCTGTTTCGGCAACAATTACGATGGTTCTTACATGATTCACGGGCACACAAAAGTAGCAGCAGTTCCCATAGACGGATTCAAACAGAGTACTAGCCCCAGAGGGGTCGATAACAGGCAAGGTTCGGATAATTAGACACAATCCAAACTACTATTAAACACTAGCTGGGGCAACTATTTCATGCCTCGATCTAATTTGGGCTGGACACAAGACGGACCTTGCCATGAACATCATCGAGGACGTCCCGCAGCAGCTCAATCCTGTGAACCTTCATGAAGACAATGTCACGCCCAAGATGCGACTCTATCCTAAAGGAACTCGAAGGTCCCACCAAGGATAGAAGCGCATCTTGAAGACGCTTTTGCAAGGTGGATATCATTACATCAACATTACATAATAGATGGGGATACAGACAAAAGGCATACAATGCCACATGAATACAACAACATATTACATAAGAGCAACATCCGACTACGGATGAAACACAAACAGAAGCTCAAACGACGTCCACCCTGCTAGCCCAGGCTGCCGACCTGGAACCTATCCCCTGATTAAAGAAGAAGCAGAAGAAGAACTCCAAAACAAGCAAACATGGCTCTCGCGTCATGATCATCGCATAACCTGTACCTGCAACTGTTGTTGTAGTAATCTGTGAGCCACGAGGACTCAGCAATCCCATTACCATGGGTATCAAGACTAGCAAAGCTTAATGGGTAAGGAAGGGGTAAAGTGGTGAGGTTGCAGCAGCGACTAAACATATATGGTGGCTAACATACGCAAATAAGAGCGAGAAGAGAGCAAACGGAATGGTCGTGAAGCTAGCAATGATCAAGAGGTGATCCTGAACTCCTACTTACGTCAAACATAACCCCAAAACCGTGTTCACTTCCCGGACTCCGCCGAAAAGAGACCATCATGGCTACACACACGGTTGATGCATTTTAATTCGTATCTGGTGTCAAGTTATCTACAACCAGACATTAACAAATTCCCATCTGCCACATAACCGCAGGCACGGCTTTCGAAAGTTTAAACCCTGCAGGGGTGCCCAACTTAGCCCATGATAAGCTCTCGCGATCAACGAAGGATATACCTTCTCCCAGGAAGACCCGATCAGTCTCGGAATCCCGGTTTACAAGACATTTCGACAATGTTAAAACAAGACCAGCAAAGCCGCCCGAATGTGCCGACAAATCCTGATAGGAGCTGCACATATCTCGTTCTCAGGGCACACCGGATTGTCCAAACTTCCGGTAGGCCATCCCAGAGTTGCCCCTGGTGGCCACCGGCGGCTGACAGGTTGGACCAACACTCACAACGAGCACTGGCCCGGGGGGGGGGTAAATAAAGATGACCCTCGGGCTCCGGAAACCCAAGGGAAAAGGGCTAGGTGAGGCAAATGGTAAAACCAAGGTTGGGCCTTGCTGGAGGAGTTTTATTCAAAGCGAACTGTCAAGGGGGTCCCATAAATCGCCCAACCGCGTAAGGAACGCAAAATCCGGGAACATAACACCGGTATGACGGAAACTAGGGCGGCAAGAGTGGAACAAAACACCAGGCATAAGGCCGAGCCTTCCACCCTTTACCAAGTATATAGATGCATTAAGTAAATAAGAGATATTGTGATATCCCAAACATAATCCTGTCCACCATGGAGCAATCTTCAACTTCACCTGCAACTAACAATGCTATAAGAGGGGCTAAGCAAAGCGGTAACATAGCCAAGCAATGGTTTGCTAGGAAGGGAGCAAAAGGTTAGAGGCTGACATGGGAATATGGGAGGCTTGAAGAACAAGTGATAAGTAGCGCAGCAAAGCGATAGAACGAAGCAACTGGCATAGCAATGATAGTAGTGAGATCCAGGTAGCGGTCATCTTGCCTGAAATCCCGCTAGGAAGAAGAACGAGTCCATGAAGAAGAAGAACCCACATAGACGAACCAAGCGTAGACGAACGAATCCTCACGATCGCAACGAAACAGGAACTATCGAGAAGAAGCACACAACATGATAAACACACCACACATGAACATGACATGATGCACAAAAAAGCATGATGCATGACAAAGCTACATGAGGCTACTCATGGCAAGAGATGATGCAAATAAGAGCAACACATCAAAGCAAGTTTAAATGAGGCCGGAAACAACATATAACAATTCCGGTAAGTCCTCATATGAAAATTTCGAAATTGGTCCAGAACTGAATAAACCTTATGTTCAAGTTGTTAAACATCAAGTTAAGATGCACCAAGATGATCTACACGAGATTCTAGTCAAGTTACATATAAAGTTCATTTAATTTGGAGCTACGGTCTAGAAGATATGAGCAAAACAAGTCAAGCATGACATTGATGCAAAATGCATCCAAACATCAAGAAAACACCTCAAAACAAGGATGCAACATGATAATATGGAACTACATGCAAAATCAAGCAAGTTTCATATAGAGCACACTCAAAACGGAGCAACGTTTAACACATACACTCTATACAAGGTTAAAGGGCATGCTGTCCAAAACAGCAACTAGGCATATTGCAAGCACCAAAACAACATGCTATAGTACCACAATATGAAAACAAAAGGCATGGACATGATGTATAGGTAAATCATTACAAAACATGAACACTGAGCTATCTCTAGAAATCACTAGAACATGCTCAAAAGGACATGGCAAGATTGCAAATAATAACAGTTTCAGTCATTAGCAGAAATAACATCAGGTTGCAATGTTTAGAGCTATCAAACAACATGTTACAGAAACTTATCATGGAAAACAAACGAATGGAATGAATCGAATAATTGCATAGAACAAAAGTACTATACTGACCATGAGCTAAAAACGATCAGAAGATATGATGGCACCCATGTAAACATGGCAAATGATATGACAGATTCATACATGGAGGAACAACAATAAGTAGGCATGTTGGTGAGCTTGAACCACTCACCACAGAGCATTACATGGCATGGCAAGGCAACCAACAGTATTAATACATGTTTATGAAGCTATACATGGCAAGAGCAAGTTCATAGGGTGCATGGATCACTAACAACAAACATGGCAACATTGAACTTAATGTTAACAGGCTGACAGCAACATTATTTAGCAATTTGAGAGCAAAATTACAACAAGCTACAGCAGGCTATAAATGCAACAATGGGCATGGATGGATAGAGCAGGACATTTATAACAAATCATCCTTAGTGAACATCTCCAGATTATGCATAGAATGACTTGTAGCAGCCGGTTTACATAGCATCATGATATAACAGAATCTGCCTAGCAAAATAGCAACAGCAAGTACCCTACTTCATGAGCTCGATGCACTCACTACAAGACTCACAAAAATACATGGATGGCACCACTGTGAAGATGGCATGATGTAGCACAAAAGACATGTAGACATCAAGCTCATAGGATGCACACATCAAATGCAACAAAAATGACAAATCATCAAGTTATAACAGTTTCAGCAGATTAACATCATATAGCACTCTTGCAACGACGATTCAGGCATCAAGATGCACTCAACTGAAATGGCACAATGGAATGAAAGGAAGGGCATCTCACAATGAACAATTTGATATATTACACGCACGAAACGGAGCAGTATGCAGCAAGTTATGGCAGGTCAAAGTAGCACACATGAGATGAAATATTTCGGGGACTTAGCAGAAAATCACCTCGCGAAAAAAACTGGCAGGTCGGGGTCGTCTCCTTCTCTCGTACAGAACGGAGGGCACGGAAGTCAACGCCAGCGTGGAGGAGGCTTGGGACTCCGACGAGCGCCGGGAAGACCGTGAATGGGTAGATCGGGCACGGGGCAACCAATCCCGGCGTTGAGGCGGCTTGGGGCGGCGCGAGCGTAGAGATTGGGGCGGCCATGGAAGGTCTGCAGAGCTCGGGAGAGAGAGAGATCGTGAGGGAGAGGGAGAAGCATGGGAGAAGGGAGTATAAGAGGAGGCGTTGCACTGGCCTGGCATGGGCGGCACCGTGGCTCGGGTCGCCGGCGGCGGCCTTCTCCGTCGAGGACGACGCGGGGTGACGGGGAACTCCTCCCCTGGAGCTCGGGAACGACGGGATGAGGGGAGCGGGAGAGCTCGGGAGGGCGGCGGCGCGCGGGATCCCTCTGGGCCCAGATCTGGCCCGGGACGGGCCTGTTGCGGGCCGGGAGGGCCGCGGGGAGGTGGGAGGAAGTGGTGGGCGACGGCGGGGCACGTGGCAACACCGGAGAGGCCACAGGAGGCGGGGAAGGCGACATGTCAGCGTGTGATTCGCTGGGGTGAGGTGGAGGCTGGATGTGTCCGGCGTCGGGCTGATGTGTCCGGCGCGCGGAGGAAGGAGGCTAGGGTTAGGCCGAGAATTTCGGGGAGGGGGAGTTTCAATAGGCATAGGGAGCTAGGAGAGTCCAAATTAGGTGCGGTTTTCGCCCACACGATCGTGATCGAACGAGCGAGAGCAAGGAGGGGGTTTGGATGGGTTATTGGGCCACTTTGGAGGGGTGTTGGTCTGCACACAAAAGAGGCTTTTACGGTTCCCCGGTTAACCGTTGGAGCATCAAACGACCTCCAAATGGAACGAAACTTGACAGGCGGTCTACTGGTGGTGTACCGAGGCCACTTGGCAAGACTCGGTCCATTCCGAGAACGTTTAACACCCGCTCACAACGAGAGACAAAAGGGGGACACCGGAGGACATAGGAGTGCCGGATTGCAAAATGGACAACGGGGAAAATGCTCGGATGCATGAGACGAACATGTACGCAAAATGAAATGCACATGATGACATGGCAAAATGCAACATGCAAGCACATGACATAGCAACAACAATGAATAACTGGCAGACACCTGGCACATCGAATCCGGGGCGTTACAACACTCCTCCACTAACAAGAGATCTCGTCCCGAGATCTTAGGACCGAGACGGAAGGGAAAAAGGATGAGTGAAACAAGAACTCGAGAGAAGAAGTAAAGAATCGAGAGAACTCGAGAAGAAGAGAGGAACGACGAGAAAGACGAGAATCGAAAGCTCATGGAATCAGATAGACTATGAAACCACTCCGGTTAGAACTAGATAAGAAACGATAAGACTGAAAGGATTTAGGCTGCACTCTGGTTAAAACATGGAGGAAAATAGAACACGAGCTTGAGAGGATGGAATGATACTTGGTGAAGACATGACACAAAACCTCCGGAAAGAATTGAAAAAGTTGAATGAAAGAACGGAGAAGAAAATGACAGTTTGTGCCACGAATGGAATTGAAAGCGTCTTTAGAGGGAAGGTTTAAACGGAGTTGTTGAGACAATCAACAACGAAAAGAATAAGCTTGTTGTGGTCTTATAGGTAACATCTCAAGATTATAAGGTGATAACCGGCCACAAACAGAAATTATTGGATAACTGAGAAGAACGAAGAAATGCAAAACTCCACTTGAAAAGAATACGGAGAATTAATTGCACTTCAAGACGCGAGAAGAAAAGATACTTGAACTCCACCAACAAAATCCTGATGAACTCTTGAAGAAAGAATTGAATCATGAAGAACCACCATGAAGAACTCCGGTGACAAAAGGATGATGAGATAGAATAAAGGATGAAAGAATAAGATGAGCCTTGCGATGATTCATATGGAGGTTCCGACGAGATGGCCGAGGAAATATGTACTCCAGAAAAGAAAAGATGAAAACACTTGGAACCAGAATTTATTCATCACGACAAACTCCGAAGAAAAGGGATTAATCACTTGGATGAAATAAGAATAAGATTTATTGTATGCTTATCCTTCATCAAATTAAATTGATGACAAACAATGGATTTTGCATACTACTTATTCCTCTTGAAAAGGATTGAGAAGTGACATATCGCAAACTTGAGAAGGTCTTCATGAACCACCGGTAGGATTCGAAAGGACGAATGGATTAAAATGATCATCAAGGAAAAAGAATCTGAAAGAACCACCGTTAGAATTCGGAAATGACTGACGAAAGAGAATGAATCACCGGGAAGAATTAGAAGAACAAATATGCTTGAGGGGAATTTAGATGCAAAAGAACAAAGAGATCATGAGCTGATTAAACAACACTTGAACGAAGCACCGGGATAAATAGAGAACGATAACTAGAATGATGGCCTCCGGTGAAAAGAAATGGAAAAACAACTCCTGACATACTCCGGATGGGTAAGAAAGAATATCTGACAAACAGAATAATATGAGAGGATAACATGAAGCTAGAACCACGAAACTTCGAGAGAACGGGCAAGATTTAGAGGAAAAACTCTTCTTCAATCTTCAAATGATGACGAGAAACACCACCAAAATTACCGGGATACTCCGAGAGGATGAAAAAAGAGGAAGGGTTGAACCAAAGATGAAAAGAATTTGAAAGCGATCTTGGAGATGGCATCTGACTGATGAAATCCATTCTTACGTCACACTTGAAAAGTGTCACATCCCTAGCTTCTGGTTTGCTCTGAGCTAGCTAGTCATGTGTTGCATCATGTTTAAATTTTGCCTAAAATTGAAATGGGGATGTTCAAACCCTAGCATTAAATCAACTCAACTAGGGTGAATTAAAATCTTTTCAATAAACCCAAAAGGTTCCTAAGAAAAGTTCATGATTTCTGGTTAAGGTGGAAACCTCTGCCAAAAATGATGAATATATTCTTAGGTCATTTTTGGATTTTTGAATTAAATCATACTGTATCTGACTTTGGGCATTTAAATACTATAAATAATTTAAATGTTCAAATAAATGTTGGAAATTGTTAAGGGTCACTGAAATAATTCAGAAAGCACCCATAATTGTTTCCAGGATTTTATTAAATGATTTGGTATTTTAAATCAAATCAAAAACAAAATAACATAAATAGAAAAGAAATAAAAGAGAGAGAGAGAGAGAAGGAAGTTACCTGGCGCCCACTTACCTGGCCCAGCACGGCCAAGCCCATCTCCACTCCCCCCCCTGTCGTCTTCCTCTGCCAGTAGGCAGAGGCGAGGCGTAGCGCGCGCCCGAGAGGCCTCGGCCACCTCCTGCTTCCCCTGGCCACCTCCTGCTTCCTCCTCGACGCCCCGGAGACGCCACGCACCTCCCTGCCTCTCTCCCTCACTCTCCCGCGTCCTCATCCTCTCCCCTGGACCTCTCTCTCACTCGCCTGAACGGAGCCGCCGCCACCGACGAGCTCCCTCGCGGCCACCGCCACCCCCTAGCCTCGCCGATGCGCTCAAAGGCTCCGCCTCGACCCCCTCTTTCTCCCCACCGAGCCACAAGGTCCCGGACACGCTGCAACGCCGCCACCATCGTTGTTTCCATCGCCGGCCGCCGAGGATCTTCACCATCGATTCGCCGTCGTCTCCGCTTCCCCGAGCTCGTCATCTACCCCATCCGAACCACCGTGAGCTCCTGCACGTTTTGCCCCTAACCCCGTGGCTTGCCGCTCGCTGTAGCCGCCATTTCATAGCTGGTCGTAGCACGCCGCCGCCTGAGCTCGTTGCCGGCGTAGCTCCGGTGACCATTTGGTCACCCTGGCATGCCTAACTCGCTCCCCGCACCGCGTAGCGCCCCGCTAGCCTCTCACCTCGCTCGTTTGCGCACCGTAGCACTAACTCGCCCCAACCCCGAGCTCCGGCCGCCGCCTCGGGCTCCACTCCGGCGAACCCCGGCCACCCCCGCACCTCCCGTTGGTCCCCTAGATGCGCACGGGCACGGGCTACCTCCTGGTGCCCTTGGCGCGTCGATCCGATGCCCCTAGCGCAAGTCCGGCGTCCCCCGCCGTGCTCTGTGGTCGTCGCCGGCTAAACTCCAGCGAGAGCTGACGTGGCCGGTCATTAGGGCCTAACCACCCCGCTAACCCAGGCCTAGAGCCACTGACATGTGGGCCCTAGTGCCCCTAATCTTTAATTAAACTAAACTAACCCCCCTGTCTAACCTGTGTCACTAATGTGTGGACCCCACACGTCAGGTTTGACCTGGACCTGGCCGTTGACTCGCTGACATCATGCTGGCTTCAGGCTGACGTAGTTAAATCATTTTCTGGATTTATTAATATTCAGGAAATTCCAGAAAATGCCTAAAACTTCTAAAAATCATAGAAATTCAACCGTAACTCCAAATTAAATAATTTATATGTGAAAAATTATCAGAAAAATTCAAGGAATCCATCTGTACCATTTTCATGCATGTTAGAACAACTTATAGCTGTTGTTTAGCACAAATCAATTAAATGGCATTTGAATAATCACATATGGAGTTTAAATTTGAATCTTGTATTCAAACCAACTTCATTTAATCTGTTGCTAGTTGCATTAGCTCAAAACACATTCATTTTGCCATGTCATGATCATGCATCATATTGTGCATTGCATTGATTGTGTTCCCTTCTATGTTGCCGGTATTTGTCCCCTCTCGATAGACGTGATACCGATGATGTGATCGTTGACACTGATGAAGACTCAATGTTATCTTCAGAAGTGCCAGGCAAGCAAAACCCCCTTGTTCATTCCGATAAAATCCCACTCTCTCGCTCCTGCTCTCTTTTACTGCATTAGGACAACAACGACATATTTGTTACTTGCTGCGGTAGCTGAACCCCTTTATCCTTTGCATGACCTGTCATTGCCACAGTAAATAGATGAAACCCACTAGCATGAGTAGGAGTTGTTTGAGCCCTGATGTGCCTACTCATTTATGTTTGTTGTCATGCCTGCTACTGCTTAGAGTTGAGTCAGGTCTGATTCATCGGGGATGAATCAGAGGCGTGTGAACATGTCCTACTGTGTGTGAGCTAAGTGTGTGAACATGATTTGGTAAAGGTAGCGGTGAGAGGCCATGTAGGAGTACATGGTGGGTTGTCTCATTGCAGCCGTCCTCAGGAACTGAGTTCTGTGTTTGTGATCCATGATTCAGCTACTACCATACATTGGGCCCTGAAATATGACCCCGCTCGACTTCTTATTCACCCTTGTCCTCTGTCCAGGAGTTGCAAGTAGTTTCTGGTGTTTGTAGCTTACTGGAGGCCGTGGACAGCGCTGACCGTAGGGGTGGGCTGTGATGTGGTAGGTACGTGGCACGGTGTACCGGATGCCCGTTTGGTATCTCGGGAACCCTGTTCACATCGTTTGGGGCTGTGAGCGAAACTCCGGCCGGATCTCCTCATGGATGGAACCCGAATAGGCGATAAACCTGGACTAGAGACTTGAGTGTTTAGGTAGGTCGTGGTCTACACCCACGTCGGCTTTCGCTTGAAGTCTGCCGAGCACATGTCGTGTGTAGACGCTAAGTGGTGGAAACATGTATGAAGAAGTACACCCCTGCAGGGTTAACATCATCTATTCGAATAGCCGTGTCCGCGGAAAAGGACTTCTGGGTTGCTTATATCAGTTCATAGACAAGTGAAAGTGGATACTCTAAAATACATAAGATAAGCGTGAGTGCTATGGATGGCGTTCTCGTAGGGAGACGGGAGCGGATCCATAGTGGTGTATTGATATGGTGAATATGTGGACTCGTGTGCGCCACCTCAAAAGAGTTGCTTGCAGTCGTAGCTTAGGATAGCCACCGAGTCAAAGCTGGCTTGCTGCAGTTAAACCCCACCATCCCCTTGTTGATAATGATGCATATGTAGTTAGTTCTGATGTAAGTCTTGCTGGGTACATTTGTACTCACGTTTGCCTATTTTATGTTTTTGCAGAGAGACTTCGGTCTCGCTAGTAGTTCTACGTGGACTTCGACGTTTAGCTTGTTACCTCAGCTACGGTCTTGTGCCTCGGCAGGATTTGGTAGATAGTCAGGCTTCTCAGCCTTTTTCATTTATAGATGTCTGTACTCAGACATGATAGCTTCCGCTTGTGCTTTGACTTGTATGCTCTGAGTGTTGGGTCATGAGACCCATGTTTGTAATATCTCGCTCCTCGGAGCCTAAGGAATAAATACTTGAGTTGTAGAGTCATGTTGTGATGCCATGTTGTATTTGCACATATCCAGCATATTGTGTGTATGTTATTGAAATGCTTGGTATGTGTGGGATCTGACTATCTAGTTGTTTATCCTTAGTAGCCTCTCTTACCGGGAAATGTATCCTAGTGTTTCCACTGAGCCATGGTAGCTTGCTACTGCTCCGGAACACTTAGGCTGGCCGGCATGTGTCCTTCTTCGTTCCTGTGTCTGTCCCTTCGGGGAAATGTCACGCGATGAATACCGGAGTCCTGTTAGCCCGCTACAGCCCGGTTCACCGGAGTCCTGCTAGCCCAGTGCTACAGCCTGGATTCACTCGCTGCTGACCGACACGTTCGATGCTGGGTCATGAATGCCTGTCCCTGTAAGTTTGTGCCACTTTGGATTTACGACTAGCCATGTCAGCCCGGGCTCCTTATCATATGGATGCTAGCGACACTATCATATACGTGTGCCAAAAGGCGCAAACGGTCCCGGGCAAAGGTAAGGCGACACCCGTGGGAAAACCGTGCGTGAGGCCGCAAAGTGATATGAGGTGTTACATGCTAGATCGATGTGGCATTGAGTCGGGGTAGTGACAGTGTTGGTATCAGAGCTTGACTGCCTGTAGGATTACCAAGCCAAACTGGTCGAAGTTGAGTCTAGAAATTCTTTAGTTATATAAGGGAATTGATTGTGGGATGGAACGTAAGGCTCTTTTTACTCCTTACACCTTATGCCTTCCGATCTGAGTCATCATCTTCTCTTCTACGGGGATTAAGAACTAGGCTATCTCTTCTTTCTATCAGGATCACGTGTTACTAATCCGTAGACTTATAAGATTGTTGGATTTAAGCTTGAGTTCAGTTCCTACTACTTCTGTATGTTAACTGTTGATCTCCAAACCTTGATATTGTGCTTCTGAGTGGTTATGCCACCATTTTTGTGAATGTCTCAAATCTTTTCTGAGCATTTACAGCCGTTATGCTGTCCGAGTCATCCCAGGTTTCCAAAGATTCTGACGCATTTGCAAAATCCTTTTCCTCTGGTTTCAATGTCTTTTAGGCCAGATTAATCACACAAATTGTTGAGTTGAGGTACTCTACTGCCTCGACCCTTGTGTTGGAGTTATTACTATGACCCTAGGTGTCTCAGGGGATTATCTAGTAGTTTAGCCATGTTTTGTGTTCTCGGTGTGAAGATTCTGGCCTTTATTCTCGAAAGCATTCCGTGATGCTACTTAGTAGTAGGTATTCTACTCCTGGGTTCTTGAACCCAAGATTCACCCTACTTACCTCATGTTGATAGTGTTTGCTCATTCCTTTAGGTTATTAGTAACCTTTGCGATAGTCCTCGAGGTTCGTGGTATTTCCTTCTTCCAAATACTATGGACCGCTTATGGCAGATGTTTATTGGATCAAAAGATCACAACCAGAGTGCTCTTGATGAGTTCTCCATGCTATATTGTGACTCTGCCAGCTCAACCCTTCTGCATGGGTTATCCGGAAGAATTATGTTGAACTTGGTTCGACATACTAGTCTATGCATCCACAACTCAGAAAGTTATATGTTCCTTTGAGTTGTCCCTCTTTAGTTGTCTACTGACCTTCGTCTATCAATTGATAGCCAAGAGTATGCGTGCGTTCGTTTATCGATGCCTATTCCTCTTGTGGTCCGTCAAGCCATTCTATCGCGGAATGACTAGGAGAAACAAACTCCAGTACCTCTTCCATATCCAGGATTGGGTCAAAGAAGTTGTGCTCCGCAGATCAAAATGCCAATTCAGCTTTTGCTCTGTTCTACCTTGGAGTATTACCATCTTTATATCGGGATTGTTATAGGAATTGCACACCATCCCATGAACTCTTGGTACAGTGATACTTCTTGCCATCACTGTTCATTCCTCGGTTCCTGTGTTATTGTAACCGGAATGCCGACAAGTGAATCGTGGTGTGTGAAATCAATACTCCCAGCAACCTCGTTGCTTGGTAGTTAAAGGACAATAATTTCATTCTTAGCGTGTTGGTTTTTGAATCATCCTTCTAAGATTGATCGTGCTACCTTGCCCATCTTCCTGGTGCACACTTCGATTGATGAGTTAGGATTTTGTCAAGTCCTCACTCATTTGATCATATCGTCTTGCCCTCAAAAGCGAGATTGTTCTCGAGCTTAGTAACATATCGGTGGTTCGTGATTTTCCGAATATCTTCTCGAAAGTATCACCAGGCTGTCACCTGACTGTTATGTTGAGCTCGTGATCAAGTTGGTTTCTTGTGAACCACTTTCTCTCCAAGAATCGGTGTTAGATACCCCTGCGCTAGTTGGTTAAGCCAAACAACAACTTGGAGAGTTGGAAGAAAAAAGCCTGTCTGACTTAGTTCATGTTAAGGGATATCTTTCTGTGTATGTGTGTGTGTTGAAGAAAGATGATATCTTCATTAATTGGTCCTTGTGATCAGTTGTTGGACCTATTGTCTTACCCCATCTTTGATTTGAGTATGGGCTATCATCCAATCAGACCAGAACCAACGATATTCGTAATGTTGTCTTACTCGTGGTTGATCCCTCGAGCATACACCATTATATCTTTTGGGTCTGACCAATGCTATCACTTGTTCTCTTAACTATGGAATTCCTTTTAAAGGGAAACCCGGAAGAATTGTTGTTGAGCCCATTGACAACATCCTTATCTCCTCCATGATTTTGTTGAATATTAAGCTAGTGTTGGAAACTTTTGAAAGCATTTTCTTCATGCTAGCTCATGAAGTATTTGCTTGATGAAAGGAGTGACTTCCTCTTATACACGTGCATTTGGTGAAAGTTGCCGCCGTGGATTTGAGAAAGTTAGTTTTGCTTCCTCTGGAATCATCCCAAGTCAGTCATGCATACGTGCGAAGTATTCTGTGGTCTGGAGATTTGCAACCTCCATTCTATATGTATATCCTAGCACACCAAGCCACTGATTGAGTTGTTCAAAGATAAAGGAGTCTGTCCAAGGTGAACTCTTTGGACTTCCACGCGTGGAGACTTCGATGTCATTAATGATGGTTCCCCCTCCTGAACTCGGTAGTGTTTTATTATAAGACTAATTTGTGGTCATGCTTGTCTTGGACAACATGTTCACATGTTTGTAGCAGAACCAGCTCATATTTTGGAGCTTGCTATCGTAGTTCATCTCCCGAGAATCCCGCAACATCATCTCGTCGATTTGTGTTGCAAACTTTCATTTTTCTTCCTAGACTCGATGAGTCTGGAATATCCTGACACCAACCAGATCTGAATCTCAGGCAGATATGATGGTTTGGAACATTTCCCAAGAACTATAATATCGGTCCCTCGAAAACCGGTAAAGTGGATGTCGTGGCCAACACACCCAGCCGGAAGACCTGTTATTATAATATCTTGATTGAGGAAGTTGGCCACCTCCCCATAGGGATTTCGTAGGATTTACTCCCTAGTTGCCCCTATGGATTTTGAGATCCCGAAGTCCGACCTTTTTACTTGATGTTCTAGATATCAAACCATATCTATGAATGGGTTACGCTAGCACATCAAGGAGAACATTAGAAGCGGAGTGCTAAATGTCTCTCGGTCGATCGTCCAGATTTTGTTCCTTGGCTCGCTAAGGTGAAATCTGAGAAAGTGTTATCCTCCTTTGCATCTGCATCGTCCATCGCTATTCATCATGGTAGTATGTTGTGTTGTCAGCATCCTTGACACGGATGTTGGTAAAATCTTGATGATTATGGAAATGCTCAAGTTCTTGAGAGCACGCACAAGCGCTACGTGTTATCATCGGCACTAACTGGGATTCCTCTCAGTTTCCTCGGCAATGCTATGACCTTTTTAAACAGTGAATTCACTCTCTATTGTTGGGTTCTTCCCCAGTTACCAGAATCATTCCCAGCATTTGCATTTTGTTCCCAGCTTGCACCGCCAATGTGCCATTCTACCATGGGTCTCTTCCATTTCCGGTGATAAGCAAAAATCATACATTGCGTTGTCTTCAACAAGGTAGTCCACATCATCCAAGTCCGAGTATGCCATTCTACCGACCCCCTCCAAACGATCGCTCGAGAATTGTCTTAGGCTGGTTTAAAGAGTTTCAATGATCTTTGAATCAAAGGTAATTCTTTTTGCCACTTAAGGGGATATTTCTACGAGTCACCTTCCCTAAGGTGCATCATTATGGTATCATGGCAACTCAACTCCTCGCTACGTGACAATCGTTTACCACATTCTTGAGTCTGGAATTGTTGTCTACCTAGTGAACCTTTGTCATCTGCTTCACTCCAATTCCTATGGATGTGTACTTCGTCTCTCAGCTCGAGAGATGTTGTTATGTCTCATTCCGTGGGTTAATCCTGAGTTGTTCGACCTTCGAGAAGAACAATTCTTTTAGGGTCTTTCCTTTCCTCTCGTTGTCATGATAGTTGGAGTTCTCAAGGCAAGACTTCAAGACAATGATGGTGAATGAATCAACGTTCAATTGAAGTGCACCCTGGATCGTGAAGATTATACTAGTCTGCGTTACCCCTTCACCTTACCCTACACTTGAATCTCGAGACGAGATTCTTGTTTAGTGGGGGTGAGTTGTCACATCCCTAGCTTCTGGTTTGCTCTGAGCTAGCTAGTCATGTGTTGCATCATGTTTAAATTTTGCCTAAAATTGAAATGGGGATGTTCAAACCCTAGCATTAAATCAACTCAACTAGGGTGAATTAAAATCTTTTCAATAAACCCAAAAGGTTCCTAAGAAAAGTTCATGATTTCTGGTGAAGGTGGAAACCTCTGCCAAAAATGATGAATATATTCTTAGGTCATTTTTGGATTTTTGAATTAAATCATATTGTATCTGACTTTGGGCATTTAAATACTATAAATAATTTAAATGTTCAAATAAATGTTGGAAATTGTTAAGGGTCACTGAAATAATTCAGAAAGCACCCATAATTGTTTCCAGGATTTTATTAAATGATTTGGTATTTTAAATCAAATCAAAAACACAATAACAGAAATAGAAAAGAAATAAAAGAGAGAGAGAGAGAGAAGGAAGTTACCTGGCGCCCACTTACCTGGCCCAGCACGGCCTAGCCCATCTCCACTCCCCCCCCCTCTGTCGTCTTCCTCTGCCAGTAGGCAGAGGCGAGGCGTGGCGCGCGCCCGAGAGGCCTCGGCCACCTCCTGCTTCCCCTGGCCACCTCCTGCTTCCTCCTCGACGCCCCGGAGACGCCACGCACCTCCCTGCCTCTCTTCCTCACTCTCCCGCGTCCTCATCCTCTCCCCTGGACCTCTCTCTCACTCGCCCGAACGGAGCCGCCGCCACCGACGAGCTCCCTCGCGGCCACCGCCACCCCCTAGCCTCACCGATGCGCTCAAAGGCTCCGCCTCGACCCCCTCTTTCTCCCCACCGAGCCACAAGGTCCCGGACATGCTGCAACGCCGCCACCATCGCCGTTTCCATCGCCGGCCGCCGAGGATCTTCACCGTTGATTCGCCGCCGTCTCCGCTTCCCCGAGCTCGTCATCTACCCCATCCGAACCACCGTGAGCTCCTGCATGTTTTGCCCCTAACCCCGTGGCTTGCCGCTCGCCGTAGCCGCCATTTCATAGCTGGCCGTAGCACGCCGCCGCCTGAGCTCGTCGTCGGCGTAGCTCCGGTGACCATTTGGTCACCCTGGCATGCCTAACTCGCTCCCCGCACCGCGTAGCGCCCCGCTAGCCTCTCACCTCGCTCGTTTGCGCACCGTAGCACTAACTCGCCCCAACCCCGAGCTCCGGCTGCCGCCTCGGGCTCCACTCCGGCGAACCCCAGCCACCCCCGCACCTCCCGTTGGTCCCCCTAGATGCGCACGGGCACGGGCTACCTCCTGGTGCCCTTGGCGCGTCGATCTGATGCCCCTAGCGCAAGTCCGGCGTCCCCCGCCGTGCTCTGTGGTCGTCGCCGGCTAAACTCCGGCGAGAGCTAACGTGGCCGGTCATTAGGGCCTAACCACCCCGCTAACCCAGGGCTAGAGCCACTGACATGTGGGCCCTAGTGCCCCTAATCTTTAATTAAACTAAACTAACCCCCCTGTCTAACCTGTGTCACTGACGTGTGGACCCCACACGTCAGGTTTGACCTGGACCTGGACGTTGACTCGCTGACGTCATGCTGGCTTCAGGCTGACGCAGTTAAATCATTTTCTGGATTTATTAATATTCAGGAAATTCCAGAAAATGCCTAAAACTTCTAAAAATCATAGAAATTCAACCGTAACTCCAAATTAAATAATTTATATATGAAAAATTATCAGAAAAATTCAAGGAATCCATCTGTACCATTTTCATGCATGTTAGAACAACTTATAGCTGCTGTTTAGCACAAATCAATTAAATGGCATTTGAATAATCACATATGGAGTTTAAATTTGAATCTTGTATTCAAACCAACTTCATTTAATCTGTTGCTAGTTGCATTAGCTCAAAACACGTTCATTTTGCCATGTCATGATCATGCATCATATTGTGCATTGCATTGATTGTGTTCCCTTCTATGTTGCCGGTATTTGTCCCCTCTCGATAGACGTGATACCGATGATGTGATCGTTGACACTGATGAAGACTCAATGTTATCTTCAGAAGTGCCAGGCAAGCAAAACCCCCTTGTTCATTCCGATAAAATCCAACTCTCTCGCTCCTGCTCTCTTTTACTGCATTAGGACAACACCGATTCATCTGTTACTTGCTGCGGTAGCTGAACCCCTTTATCCTTTGCATGACCTGTCATTGCCACAGTAAATAGATGAAACCCACTAGCATGAGTAGGAGTTGTTTGAGCCCTGATGTGCCTACTCATTCATGCTTGTTTGTCATGCCTGCTACTGCTTAGAGTTGAGTCAGGTCTGATTCATCGAGGATGAATCAGAGGTGTGTGAACATGTCCTACTATGTGTGAGCTAAGTGTGTGAACACGATTTGGTAAAAGGTATCGGTGAGAGGCCATGTAGGAGTACATGGTGGGTTGTCTCATTGAAGCCATCCTCAGGAACTGAGTTCTATGTTTGTGATCCATGATTCAGCTACTACCATACATTGGGCCCTGAAATATGACCCGGCTCGACTTCTTATTCACCCTAGTCCTCTGTCCAGGAGTTGCAAGTAGTTTCTGGTGTTTGTAGCTTACTGGAGGCCGTGGACAGCGCTGACCGTAGGGGTGGGCTGTGATGCGGTAGGTACGTGGCACGGTGTACCGGATGCCCGTTTGGTATCTCGGGAACCCTGTTCACATCGTTTGGGGCTGTGAGCGAAACTCCGGCCGGATCTCCTCATGGATGGAACCCGAATAGGCGATAAACCTGGACTAGAGACTTGAGTGTTTAGGTAGGTCGTGGTCTACACCCACGTCGGCTTTCGCTTGAAGTCTGCCGAGCACATGTCGTGTGCAGACGCTAAGTGGTGGAAACATGTATGAAGAAGTACACCCCTGCAGGGTTAACATCATCTATTCGAATAGCCGTGTCCGCGGAAAAGGACTTCTGGGTTGCTTATATCAGTTCATAGACAAGTGAAAGTGGATACTCTAAAATACGTAAGATAAGCGTGAGTGCTATGGATGGCGTTCTCGTAGGGAGACGGGAGCGGATCCATAGTGGTGTATTGATATGGTGAATATGTGGACTCGTGTGCGCCACCTCAAAAGAGTTGCTTGCAGTCGTAGCTTAGGATAGCCACCGAGTCAAAGCTGGCTTGCTGCAGTTAAACCCCACCATCCCCTTGTTGATAATGATGCATATGTAGTTAGTTCTGATGTAAGTCTTGCTGGGTACATTTGTACTCACGTTTGCCTATTTTATGTTTTTGCAGAGAAACTTCGGTCTCACTAGTAGTTCTACGTGGACTTCGACGTTTAGCTTGTTACCTCAGCTACGGTCTTGTGCCTCGGCAGGATTTGGTAGATAGTCAGGCTTCTCAGCCTTTTTCATTTATAGATGTCTGTACTCAGACATGATAGCTTCCGCTTGTGCTTTGACTTGTATGCTCTGAGTGTTGGGTCATGAGACCCATGTTTGTAATATCTCGCTCCTCGGAGCCTAAGGAATAAATACTTGAGTTGTAGAGTCATGTTGTGATGCCATGTTGTATTTGCACATATCCAGCATATTGTGTGTATGTTATTGAAATGCTTGGTATGTGTGGGATCTGACTATCTAGTTGTTTATCCTTAGTAGCCTCTCTTACCGGGAAATGTCTCCTAGTGTTTCCACTGAGCCATGGTAGCTTGCTACTGCTCCGGAACACTTAGGCTGGCCGGCATGTGTCCTTCTTCGTTCTTGTGTCTGTCCCTTCGGGGAAATGTCACGCGATGAATACCGGAGTCCTGTTAGCCCGCTACAGCCCGGTTCACCGGAGTCCTGCTAGCCCAGTGCTACAGCCTGGATTCACTCGCTGCTGACCGACACGTTCGATGCTGGGTCATGGATGCCTGTCCCTGTAAGTTTGTGCCACTTTGGATTTACGACTAGCCATGTCAGCCCGGGCTTCTTATCATATGGATGCTAGCGACACTATCATATACGTGTGCCAAAAGGCGCAAACGGTCCCGGGCAAAGGTAAGGCGACACCCGTGGGAAAACCGTGCGTGAGGCCGCAAAGTGATATGAGGTGTTACATGCTAGATCGATGTGGCATTGAGTCGGGGTCCTGACAAAAAGAATTTGAGAATAACTCTGGAATAATTAGAAGAGTCGGGTGAGATCCTGGGAAAAGACCTATTGGTTAGGGCCCATTGAAGAGATAACACCGTTGGAAAGGATTGTTGAAGAGATAGATGATGCACCAGAACAATTGAAATATTTGAATGAGGTTACAACCTCGAATTAATTGGAACACAGACGAATCTCCTGAGATGTCTTGAACACTCCGGAAGGATAAACTGGGGAGAGGCGAACGAGCAGGGAAAACACTTGAGCCGAGGAAAAGAATATAATCACTACTGAAAAAATGGAATTGAATCCACCGGAGAAGAAAAAGAGATGGAGAATGTCGAATGAGACGAGAATTCATCGGTTGAAATAATTGAGGGAAGACTGAAGAGGCTCCGCACAAATGAAATTTATGGTCGAGAGAGACTCAGACTCCGGGAAGAAGAAGGGTGGGAGGGTGCGAAAACAAAGGCAACTTGGAAGGTAGAACTGACGGATAGCTTGAAGAGAAAACACCGGTTGAAATCATTGAGGAAAGAAATCAAAGACATCGCACGAGTAGGAAGGATACTCGATTACGGACTCCGGTTCCGAGGAGAAAAAGGGGAGGGCGGGTGGGAAAAGAAAATAACTGAGGATTGGTATTGTGAAAACAAATAGGTCGAATCACCTTGACGAGAAATGCACCGGATGAAAAGAGCTGAGAACCAACGATCGGAAAAACCAACTACGTGAACCTAAAGAAAAAATTTGAAGGGGAAGAGGGGTAGTTCAAAACACCTACGTCAAGATTCCTCACCAGAGCAACGAAGGGGCTGAGGAGTAAAAAGAATTCCTACTCTCCGATATAACTAGACTCCGAAAATAGTTTTCTTCTAGACTCAACAATGGCCAACTACGATCAATCAAGGGGGCTCCTATGGTCGGTCGAGGCTCTGATACCAACTTGTCACGCCCAAGATGCGACTCTATCCTAAAGGAACTCGAAGGTCCCACCAAGGATAGAAGCGCATCTTGAAGACGCTTTTGCAAGGTGGATATCATTACATCAACATTACATAATAGATGGGGATACATACAAAAGGCATACAATGCCACATGAATACAACAACATATTACATAAGAGCAACATCCGACTACGGATGAAACACAAACAGAAGCTCAAATGACGTCCACCCTACTAGCCCAGGCTGCCGACCTGGAACCTATCCCCTGATCGAAGAAGAAGCAGAAGAAGAACTCCAAAACAAGCAAACATGGCTCTCGCGTCATGATCATCGCATAACCTGTACCTGCAACTGTTGTTGTAGTAATCTATGAGCCATGAGGACTCAGCAATCCCATTACCATGGGTATCAAGACTAGCAAAGCTTAATGGGTAAGGAAGGGGTAAAGTGGTGAGGTTGCAGCAGCGACTAAGCATATATGGTGGCTAACATACGCAAATAAGAGCGAGAAGAGAGCAAACGGAACGGTCGTGAAGCTAGCAATGATCAAGAGGTGATCCTGGACTCCTACTTACGTCAAACATAACCCCAAAACCGTGTTCACTTCCCGGACTCCGCCGAAAAGAGACCATCACGGCTACACACACGGTTGATGCATTTTAATTCGTATCTGGTGTCAAGTTATCTACAACCGGACATTAACAAATTCCCATTTGCCACATAACCGCGGGCACGGCTTTCGAAAGTTTAAACCCTGCAGGGGTGTCCCAACTTAGCCCGTGATAAGCTCTTGCGATCAACGAAGGATATACCTTCTCCTAGGAAGACCCGATCAGTCTCGGAATCTCGGTTTACAAGACATTTCGACAATGGTAAAACAAGACCGGCAAAGCCGCTCGAATGTGCCGACAAATCCTGATAGGAGCTGCACATATCTCGTTCTCAGGGCACACCGGATTGTCCAAACTTCCGGTAGGCCATCCCAGAGTTGCCCCTGGTGGCCACCGGCGGCTGACAGGTTGGACCAACACTCACGACGAGCACTGGCCCGGGGGGGTAAATAAAGATGACCCTCGGGCTCCAGAAACCCAAGGGAAAAAAGGGCTAGGTGAGGAAAATGGTAAAACCAAGGTTGGGCCTTGCTGGAGGAGTTTTATTCAAAGCGAACTATCAAGGGGGTCCCATAAATCACCCGACCGTGAAAGGAACGCAAAATCCGGGAACATAACACCGGTATGACGGAAACTAGGGTGGCAAGACTGGAACAAAACACCAGGCATAAGGCCGAGCCTTCCACCCTTTACCAAGTATATAGATGCGTTAAGTAAATAACAGATATTGTGATATCCCAAACATAATCCTGTCCACCATGGTGCAATCTTCAACTTCACCTGCAACTAACAACGTTATAAGAGGGGATAAGCAAAGCGGTAACATAGCCAAGCAATGGTTTGCTAGGAAGGGAGAAAAAGGTTAGAGGTTGACATGGCAATATGGGAGGCTTGAAGAACAAGTGATAGGTAGCGCAGCAAAGCGATAGAACGAAGCAACTAGCATAGCAATGATAGTAGTGAGATCCAGGTCAGTGGCGGAGCCACCACCCGGCGACCCTGGGCACTTGCCCGGGCTCGCTGGGTCCTAAATGTTGGAAATATGCCCTAGAGGCAATAATAAATGGATTATTATTATATTTCCTTGTTCATGATAATTGTCTTTTATTCATGCTATAATTGTATTATCCGGAAATCGTAATACACGTGTGAATACATAGACCACGATACGTCCCTAGTAAGCCTCTAGTTGACTAGCTCGTTGGTCAAGAGATAGTCATGGTTTCCTGACTATGGACATTAGATGTCGTTGACAACGGGATCACATCATTAGGAGAATGATGTGATGGACAAGACCCATTCCTAAGCATAGCACAAGATCGTGTAGTTCATTTTGCTAGAGCTTTTCCAATGTCAAGTATCTCTTCCTTAGACCATGAGATCGTGTAACTCCCGGATACCGTAGGAGTGCTTTGGGTGTACCAAACGTCACAACGTAACTGGGTGACCATAAAGGTGCACTACAGGTATCTCCGAAAGTGTCTGTTGGGTTGACACGGATCGAGACTGGGATTTGTCACTCCGTGTTACGGAGAGGTATCACTGGGCCCACTCGGTAGTGCATCATCATAATGAGCTCAAAGTGACCAAGTGTCTGGTCACGGGATCATGCATTACGGTACGAGTAAAGTGACTTGCCGGTAACGAGACTGAATGAGGTATTGGGATACCAACGATCGAGTCTCGGGCAAGTAACATACCGTCTGACAAAGGGAATAGTATACAGGGTTGCTTGAACCCTCGACATCGTGGTTCATCCGATGAGATCATCGAGGAGTATGTGGGAGCCAACATGGGTATCTAGATCCCCCTATTGGTTATTGACCGGAGAGCCGTCTCGGTCATGTCTGCATGTCTCCCGAACCCGTAGGGTCTACACACTTAAGGTTCGATGACGCTAGGGTCGTATGAATATGAGTATGCAGCAAACCGAATGTTGTTCGGAGTCCCGGATGAGATCCCGGACGTCACGAGGAGTTCCGGAATGGTCCGGAGGTAAAGAAAACTATATAGGAAGTGCTGTTTCGGCCATCGGGAAAGTTTCGGGGTCACCCGGTATTGCACCGGGACCACCGGAAGGGTCCCGGGGGTCCACCGGGTGGGGCCACCTATCCCGGAGGGCCTCGTGGGATGAAGTGGGAGGGGAACCAGCCCCTAGTGGGCTGGTGCGCCCCCCCTTGGCCCCCCTGCACCTAGGGTTGGAAACCCTAGGTGCGGG
>NC_041387.1:400386565-400398898 GCF_002162155.2 Triticum dicoccoides
CCCCTGGGGGCCTATATAAAGGAGGGCAGGGGGAGGGTAGCCACACCCAAGTCTTGGCGCCTCCCTCCCCCTGCTACACCTCGTCCCCCTCCCGCAGCAGCTTGGCGAAGCCCTGCCGGAGTTCTGCTGCATCCACCACCACGCCGTCGTGCTGCTGGATCATCATCAACCTCTCCTTCCCCCTTGCTGGATCAAGACGGAGGAGACGTCACGCTGACCGTATGTGTGTTGAACGCGGAGGTGCCGTCCGTTCGGCGCTAGGATCTCCGGTGATAGGATCATGACGAGAACGACTACTTCAACCTCATTCTTTTGAACGCTTCCGCTCGCGATCTACAAAGTGGTATGTAGATGCATCTCCCCTTTCACTTGTTGCTTAGATGAACTCATAGATGGATCTTGGTGAAACCGTAGGAAAATTTTATTTTCTGCAATGTTCCCCAGCAGTGGCATCATGAGCTAGGTCTATGCGTAGTTCTCTATTGCACGAGTAGAACACAAATTTGTTGTGGGCGTAGATCTTGTCAACTTGCTTGCCGCTACTAGTCTTTTCTTGCTTCAGCAGTATTGTGGGATGAAGCGCCCCAGACCAACCTTACACATACGCTTACGTGAGACAGGTTCCACCGACTGACATGCACTAGTTGCATAAGGTGGCTAGCGGGTGTCTGTCTCTCCTACTTTAGTTGGAGCGGATTAGATGAAAAGGGTCCTTATGAAGGGTAAATAGAAGTTGAAAAAATCACGTTGTGGTTATTCGTAGGTAAGAAAACGTTCTTGCTAGAACCCAATTGCAGCCACGTAAAAGATGCAACAACAATTAGAGGACGTCTAACTTGTTTTTGCAGCAATTGTCATGTGATGTGATATGGCCAGAAGTTGTGATGAATGATGAATGATATATTGTGATGTATGAGATCATGTTCTTGTAATAGGAATCACGACTTGCATGTCGATGAGTATGACAACCGGCAGGAGCCATAGGAGTTGTCTTTATTTTTGTATGACCTGCGTGTCATTGAAGAACGCCATGTAAATTACTTTACTTTATTGCTAAACACGTTAGCCATAGAAGTAGAAGTAGTCGTTGGCGTGACAACTTCATGAAGACACAATGATGGAGATCATGATGATGGAGATCATGGTGTCATGCCGGTGACGAAGATGATCATGGAGCCCCGAAGATGGAGATCAGGCCATATCATGTCACTACTATATAATTGCATGTGATGTTTATTATGTTTTATGCATCTTGTTTACTTAGAACGGCGGTAGTAAATAAGATGATCCCTTATAATAATTTCAAGAAAGTGTTCCCCCTAACTGTGCACCGTTGCAAAAGTTCGTCATTTCGAAGCACCACGTGATGATCGGGTGTGATAGATCCTTACGTTCACATACAACGGGTGTAAGACAGATTTACACATGCAGAACACTTAGGGTTAACTTGACGAGCCTAGCATGTACAGACATGGCCTCGGAACACAGAGACCGAAAGGTCGAACATGAGTCGTATGGAAGATACGATCAACATGGAGATGTTCACCGATGATGACTAGTCCGTCTCACGTGATGATCGGACACGGCCTAGTCGACTCGGATCGTGTAACACTTAGATGACTAGAGGGATGTCTAATCTGAGTGGGAGTTCATTAAATAATTTGATTAGATGAACTTAATTATCATGGACTTAGTCTAAAACTTTTGCAAAATATGTCTTGTAGATCAAATGACCAACGCTCATGTCAACATGAACTTCAACGCGTTCCTAGAGAAAACCAAGCTGAAAGATGATGGCAGCAACTATTCGGACTGGGTCCGGAACCTGAGGATCACCCTCATAGCAGCCAAGAAAGATTATGTCCTAGATGCACCGCTAGGTGAAGCACCCATCCCAGAGAACCAAGACGTTATGAACACTTGGCAATCACGTGCTGATGATTACTCCCTCGTTCAGTGCGGCATGCTTTACAGCTTAGAACCGGGGCTCCAAAAGCGTTTTGAGAAGCACGGAGCATATGAGATGTTCGAGGAGCTGAAAATGGTTTTCCAAGCTCATGCCCGGGTTGAGAGATATGAAGTCTCCGACAAGTTCTATAGTTGTAAGATGGAGGAAAACAGTTCTGTCAATGAGCACATACTCAAAATGTCTGGGTTGCACAACCGCCTGTCCCAGTTGGAGATCAACCTCCCGGAAGAGGCGGTCATTGATAGAATCCTTCAGTCGCTCCCACCGAGCTACAAGAGCTTTGTGTTGAACTACAATATGCAGGGGATGGTGAAGACCATTCCTGAAGTATTCTCAATGCTGAAGTCAGCAGAGGTTGAAATCAAGAAAGAACATCAAGTGTTGATGGTCAATAAGACCACTAAGTTCAAGAAGGGCAAGGGTAAGAAGAACTTCAAGAAGGACAGCAAAGATGTTGCCGCGCCCGGTAAGCCAGTTGCCGGGAAGAATTCAAAGAATGGACCCAAGCCTGAGACTGAGTGCTTTTATTGCAAGGGGAAGGGTCACTGGAAGCGGAACTGCCCCAAATACTTAGCGGACAAGAAGGCCGGCAACACTAAAGCAGGAGCTGCGGAATAAGTGGAGACTGGCGAAGGACGAGGTGACGATGCGCGTCGGGAATGGTTCCAAGGTCAATGTGATCACCGTCGGCACGCTACCTCTACATTTACCTACGGGATTAGTTTTAAACCTCAATAATTGTTATTTAGTGCCAAGTTTGAGCATGAACATTGTATCTGGATCTCGTTTGATACGAGATGGCTACTCATTTAAATCCGAGAATAATGGTTGTTCTATTTATATGAGAGATATGTTTTATGGTCATGCCCCGATGGTCAATGGTTTATTCTTAATGAATCTCGAACGTAATGTTACACATATTCATAGCGTGAATACCAAAAGATGTAAAGTTGATAACGATAGTCCCACATACTTGTGGCACTGCCGCCTTGGTCACATTGGTGTCAAGCGCATGAAGAAGCTCCATGCTGATGGACTTTTAGAGTCTCTCGATTATGAATCATTTGACACATGCGAACCATGCCTCATGGGCAAAATGACCAAGACTCCGTTCTCCGGAACAATGGAGCGGGCAACCAACTTGTTGAAAATCATACATACCGATGTGTGCGGTCCAATGAATGTTGAGGCTTGCGGAGGATATTGTTATGTTCTCACTCTCACTAATGACTTGAGTAGATATGGGTATGTCTACTTGATGAAACACAAGTCTGAGACCTTTGAAAAGTTCAAGGAATTTCAGAATGAAGTAGAGAATCAACGTGACCGAAAGATAAAATTCTTACGATCGGATCGTGGAGGAGAATATTTAAGTCACGAATTTGGTACACACTTAAGAAAATGTGGAATCGTTTCACAACTCACGCCGCCTGGAACACCTCAGCGTAACGGTGTGTCCGAACATCGTAATCGCACTCTATTGGATATGGTGCGATCTATGATGTCTCTTACCGATTTACCGCTATCATTTTGGGGATACGCTCTAGAGACAGCTACATTCACTTTAAATAGGGCACCGTATAAATCCGTTGAGATGACACCGTATGAATTATGGTTTGGGAAGAAACCTAAGCTGTCGTTTCTAAAAGTTTGGGGATGCGATGCTTATGTCAAGAAACTTCAACCTGAAAAGCTCGAACCCAAGTCGGAAAAATGCGTCTTCATAGGATACCCTAAGGAAACCATTGGGTATACCTTCTACTTAAGATCCTAGGGCAAGATCTTTGTTGCCAAGAACGGATCCTTTCTAGAAAAAGAGTTTCTCTCGAAAGGAGTAAGTGGGAGGAAAGTAGAACTCGATGAAGTACTACCTCTTGAACCGGAAAGTAGTGCAGCTCAGGAAAACGTTCCTGTGGTTCCTACACCGACTGGAGAGGAAATTAATGATGATGATCAAGGTACTTCTGATCAAGTTGCTACTGAACTTCGTAGGTCCACAAGGACACGTTCCACACCAAAGTGGTATGGCAACCCTGTCCTGGAAATCATGTTGTTAGACAACGGTGAACCTTCGAACTATGAAGAAGCGATGGCGGGCCCAGATTCCAACAAATGGCTAGAAGCCATGAAATCCGAGATAGAATCCATGTATGAAAACAAAGTATGGACTTTGACTGACTTGCCCGATGATCGGCGAGCGATAGAAAACAAATGGATCTTTAAGAAGAAGACGGACGCAGATGGTAATGTCACCATCTATAAAGCTCGACTTGTCGCTAAAGGTTATCGGCAAGTTCAAGGGATTGACTACGATAAGACTTTCTCTCCCGTAGCGAAGCTTAAGTCTGTCCGAATCATGTTAGCAATTGCCGCATACTATGATTATGAGATATGGCAGATGGACGTCAAAACGGCATTCCTTAACGGTTATCTTAAGGAAGAGCTGTATATGATGCAGTCGGAAGGTTTTGTCGATCCTAAGAATGCTAACAAAGTATGCAAGCTCCAGCGATCCATTTATGGGCTGGTGCAAGCATCTCGGAGTTGGAACATTCGCTTTGATGAGATGATCAAAGCGTTTGGGTTTATGCAGACTTTTGGAGAAGCCTACGTTTAAAAGAAAGTGAGTGGGAGCTCTGTAGCATTTCTCATATTATATGTAGATGACATACTTTTGATGGGAAATGATATAGAATTCTTGGACAACATTAAGGCCTACTTGAATAAGTGTTTTTCAATGAAGGACCTTGGAGAAGCTGCTTACATATTAGGCATCAAGATCTATAGAGATAGATCGAGACGCCTCATAGGTCTTTCACAAAGCACATACCTTGATAAGATTTTGAAGAAGTTCAAAATGGATCAGTCCAAGAAAGGGTTCTTGCCTGTACTGCAAGGTGTGAGATTGAGCTTGGCTCAATGCCCGACCACGGCAAAAGATAAAGAAGAGATGAGCGTCATCCCCTATGCCTCAGCCATAGGATCAATTATGTATGCCATGCTGTGTACCAGACTTGATGTAAACCTTGCCGTAAGTTTGGTAGGAAGGTACGAAAGTAATCCCGGCAAGGAACACTGGACAACGGTCAAGAATATCCTGAAGTACCTGAAAAGGACAAAGGACATGTTTCTCGTTTATGGAGGTGACGAAGAGCTCGTCCTAAAGGGTTACGTCGACGCTAGCTTCGACACAGATCTGGATGACTCTAAGTCACAAACCGGATACGTGTATATGTTGAATGGTGGAGCAGTAAGCTGGTGCAGCTGCAAGCAGACCATCGTGGCGGGATCTACATGTGAAGCGGAGTACATGGCAGCCTCGGAGGCAGCGCATGAAGCAATTTGGGTGAAGGAGTTCATCACCGTCCTAGGAGTCATACCCAATGTGTTGGGGCCGATCAAACTCTTCTGTGACAACACTGGAGCTATTACCCTTGCCAAGGAGCCCAGGTTTCACAAGAAGACCAGGCACATCAAGCGTCGCTTCAACTGCATCCGTGAAAATGTTCAATATGGAGACATAGATATTTGCAAAGTACATACGGATCTGAATGTCGCAGATCCGTTGACTAAACCTCTCTCGCGAGCAAAACATGATCAACACCAGAACTCTATGGGTGTTCGATTCATCACAATGTAACAAGATTATTGACTCTAGTGCAAGTGGGAGACTGTTGGAAATATGCCCTAGAGGCAATAATAAATGGATTATTATTATATTTCCTTGTTCATGATAATTGTCTTTTATTCATGCTATAATTGTATTATCCGGAAATCGTAATACACGTGTGAATACATAGACCACAATACGTCCCTAGTAAGCCTCTAGTTGACTAGCTCGTTGGTCAACAGATAGTCATGGTTTCCTAACTATGGACATTAGATGTCGTTGACAACGGGATCACATCATTAGGAGAATGATGTGATGGACAAGACCCATTCCTAAGCATAGCACAAGATCGTGTAGTTCATTTTGCTAGAGCTTTTCCAATGTCAAGTATCTCTTCCTTAGACCATGAGATCGTGTAACTCCCGGATACCGTAGGAGTGCTTTGGGTGTACCAAACGTCACAACGTAACTGGGTGACCATAAAGGTGCACTACAGGTATCTCCAAAAGTGTCTGTTGGGTTGACACGGATCGAGACTAGGATTTGTCACTCCATGTTACGGAGAGGTATCACTGGGCCCACTCGGTAGTGCATCGTCATAATGAGCTCAAAGTGACCAAGTGTCTGGTCACGGGATCATGCATTACGGTACGAGTAAAGTGACTTGCCGGTAACGAGACTGAACGAGGTATTGGGATACCAACGATCGAGTCTCGGGCTAGTAACATACCGTCTGACAAAGGGAATAGTATACGGGGTTGCTTGAACCCTCGACATCATGGTTCATCCGATGAGATCATCGAGGAGTATGTGGGAGCCAACATGGGTATCCAGATCCCCCTGTTGGTTATTTACCGGAGAGCCGTCTCGGTCATGTCTGCATGTCTCCCGAACCCGTAGGGTCTACACACTTAAGGTTCGGTGACGCTAGGGTTGTATGAATATGAGTATGCAGCAAACTGAATGTTGTTAGGAGTCCCGGATGAGATCCCGGACGTCACGAGGAGATCCGGAATGGTCCGGAGGTAAAGAAAACTATATAGGAAGTGCTGTTTCGGCCATCGGGAATGTTTCGGGGTCACCCGGTATTGTACCGGGACCACCGGAAGGGTCCCGGGGGTCCACCGGGTGGGGCCACCTATCTCGGAGGGCCCCGTGGGCTGAAGTGGGAGGGGAACCAGCCCCTAGTGGGCTGGTGCGCCCCCCTTGGGCCCCCCTGCGCCTAGGGTTGGAAACCCTAGGTGGGGGGCGCACCACTTGCCTTGGGGGGCACTCCACCCCCTTGGCCGCCGCCCCCCCTTGGGAGATTGATCTCCCAGGGCCGGCGCCCCCCCTGGGGGCCTATATAAAGGATGGTAGGGGGAGGGCAGCCACACCAAGTCTTGGCGCCTCCCTCCCCCTGCTACACCTCGTCCTCCTCCCGCAGCAGTTTGGCGAAGCCCTGCCGGAGTTCTGCTGCATCCACCACCACGCCGTCGTGCTGCTGGATCATCATCAACCTCTCCTTCCCCCTTGCTGGATCAAGACGGAGGAGACGTCACGCTGACCGTACGTGTGCTGAACGCGGAGGTGCCGTCCGTTCGTTGCTAGGATCTCCGGTGATAGGATCACGGCGAGAACGACTACTTCAACCTCGTTCTTTTGAACGCTTCCGCTCGCGATCTACAAAGTGGTATGTTGATGCATCTCCCCTTTCACTCGTTGCTTAGATGAACTCATAGATGGATCTTGGTGAAACCGTAGGAAAATTTTATTTTCTGCAACGTTCCCCAACACTAACATCAGCGATTGATAGGCTAAATAAAGGGTAACCTGATAGCTAAGTCGCTCTTTACCCCGGGCAAAAAATGTTGGGCCTTCGTTTCTCAGTGGCTCATAGCCCAACTATGAAATCTGCAACCCAGGCCGCCAGGCCGAAACAAAGAAAAAAATTGATCGCTCCAACTCCCTCCTGTCACTTCATTTCACGAGCGCAGGGACTGGACTGGACGACAGAAAGGGGCTGGCGGCGACGGCTGGACTCCAGGATGAGACGGCTAGACGCACGGTCGGCGGGGAGCGGACGTGAGGCTCCCAGGCAATCTACTGGACCGGTAGTCAATCAGCCCCAACTTCCTCTCTTCCGGCTTCGGTTTCAGCTACCTTGGGTAAGAACTAAGAAATTTCTGACGAAATTAGGGCTAGGGATTCCTCATCTCTAAAGTCTGAAACTCTGAATAATTGATCGAGGCTAGGGAAGTAGCCAATTAGGGGTTGATCAGTTGATGCGAGGATGGAACAAGGTACATATGCACACCCCACTAGTTATGCATATACGGCGTATGCTATGAGAGTTCAAGGTCGGGGTTAAGGGTTAGGGTTTTAATTTGGGGAAAATTTATTGGGGTGATCATGAATTCATGATTAGAGAAAAATTGTATGAACTTGTAGTTGTAATTGACGCAAGTAATTAAGTAGTTCTGTACAATGCAGAATTGATGCAAGTAGTTCTGTACTATAAAAAATTGATGCAAGTACTTCGGTAGTACGCAATATTGATGCAAGTACTTGATGAAAAATTGTATAGTTGAATATTTGATAATACGATACATGTAGTTGATGCCTACGTTGCACAGATACTTCAAAAGCGCGCAAATCCAGCCGGGTACTACCCCGATACAGCCCGATACATATCCCGTACGTATCCCTCATTTTTTTGATTTTAAAAAAAGAAAATAATATTTGATACTCCCGGGATACTACTGTGGTACATTTTGATACGTGAAACCCCTCGTTCGATATGAAATCCCCTCAAGAGCAAACGCACACCTTTTGAAGATTCCTAGTATTGAGTGAGTTCATGTCAAAAGGTAACTATCAATGTTCTTATTAGTTAAATAGTGAGCAAGAGAGGGCTGGTGCATTGATTCGGGGAAGAAAACCTAGGGAAATCCCACTGCCAACTGATAGAAGTGGACCAAATGCAAGAAAAAAAAAGAGTAATCCTTTTGAGGCACGCTTTGACATGGAACCTCCTTATTTTTTTTAACATTTTTTGATAATTAACATATATATAAACGTATCCTAGTTTTTAGAAAATTGACGTATCAGCGGTATCCCGTATCGTGTATCCGATATGTATCCAAGTATCGGGGATATATTTTATGTTGTGTATTCGAATACCCGGATTTTGATTTATAGATTATACATTTGGCCTCAACTTGCCCAGGATCCACAAAAGTTCTGGCTCCGCCACTGATCCAGGTAGCAGTCATCTTGCCTGAAATCCCGCTAGGAAGAAGAACGAGTCCATGAAGAAGACGAACCCACATAGATGAACCAAGCATAGACAACGAATCCTCACGATCGCAACGAAACAGGGACTATCGAGAAGAAGCACACAACATGGTAAACACACCACACATGAACATGACATGATGAACAAACAAGCATGATGCATGACAAAGCTACATGAGGCTACTCATGGCAAGAGATGATGCAAACAAGAGCAACACATCAAAGCAAGTTTAAATGAGGCCGGAAACAACATATAACAATTTCGGTAAGTCCTCATATGCAAATTTCGAAATTGGTTCAGAACTGAATAAACCTTATGTTCAAGTTGTTTAACAGCAAGTTAAGATGCACCAAGATGATCTACACGAAATTCTAGTCAAGTTACATATAAAGTTCATTTAATTCGGAGCTACGGTCTAGAAGATATGAGCAAAACAAGTCAAGCATGGCATTGATGCAAAATGCATCCAAACATCAAGCAAACACCTTAAAACATGGATGCAACATGATAATATGGAACTACATGCAAAATCAAGCAAGTTCCATATAGAGCACACTCAAAACGGAGCAACGGTTCAACACATACACTCTGTACAAGGTTAAAGGGCATGCTGTCCAAAACAGCAACTAGGCATATTGCAAGCACCAAAACAACATGCTACAGTACCACAATATGAAAGCAAAAGGCATGGACATGATGTACAGGTAAATCATTACAAAACATGAACACTGAGCTATCTCCAGAAATCACTAGAACATGCTCAAAAGGACATGGCAAGATTGCAAATAGTAACAGTTTCAGTCATTAGCAGAAATAACATCAAGTTGCAATGTTTAGAGCTATGAAACAACATGTTACAGAAAATTATCATGGCAAACAAAGGAATGGAATGAATCTACTAATTGCATAGAACAAAAGTACTTTACTGGCCATGAGCCAAAAAGGATCAGAAGATATGATGGCACCCATATAAACATGGCAAATGATATGACAGATTCATACATGGCAGGAACAACAATAAGTAGGCATGTTGGTGAGCTTGAACCACTCACCACAGAGCATTACATGGCATGGCAAGGCAACCAATAGTAATAATACATGTTTATGAAGCTATATATGGCAAGAGCAAGTTAATAGGGTGCACGGATCACTAACAACAAACATGGCAACATTGAACTTAATGTTAACAGGCTGACAGCAACATTATTTAGCAATTTGAGAGCAAGATTATAACAAGCTACAGCAGGCTATAAATGCAACAATGGGCATGGATGGATAGAGCAGGACATTTATAACAAATCATCCTTAGTGAACATCTCCAGATTATGCATAGAATGACTTGTAGCAGCCGGTTTACATAGCATCATGATATAACAGAATCTGCCTAGCAAAACAGCAATAGCAAGTACCCTACTTCACGAGATCGATGCACTCACTACAAGACTCACAAAAATACATGGATGGCACCACTGTGAAGATGGCATGATGTAGCACAAAACACATGTAGACATCAAGCTCATAGGATACACACATCAAATGCAACAAAAATGACAAATCATCAAGTTATAACAGTTTCAGCAGATTAACATCATATAGCACTCTTGCAACGATGATTCAGGCATCAAGATACACTCAAATGAACATGGCACAATGGAATGAAACGAAGGGCATCTCACAACAAACAATTTTATATATTACACGCACAAAACGGAGCAGTATGCAGCAAGTTATGGCAGGTCAAAGTAGCACACATGAGATGAAATATTTCGGGGACTTAGTAGAAAATCACCTCGCGAAAAAAACTGGCAGGTCGGGGTCGTCTCCTTCTCTCGTACAGAACAGAGGGCACAGAAGTCAACACCGGTGTGGAGGAGGCTTGGGACTCCGGCGAGCGCCGAGAAGACCGTGAATGGGTAGATCGGGCACGGGGCAACCCATTCCCGGTGTTGAGGCAGCTTGGGGCGGCGCGAGCGCAGAGATCAGGGCGGCCATGGAAGGTCTGTAGAGCTCGGGAGAGAGAGAGATCGTGAGGGAGAAGGAGAAGCACGAGAGAAGGAAGGAGAAGAGGAGGCGCTGCACTGGCCTGGCATGGGCGGCGCCGTGGCTCGGGTCGCCGGCGGCGGCCTTCTCCGTCGAGGACGACGTGGGGCGACGCGGAACTCCTCCCTTGGAGCTCGGGAACGACGGGACGAGGGGAGCGGGAGAGCTCGGGAGGGCGGCGGCGCGCGGGCTCCCTCCGGGCCCAGATCTGGCCCGGGACGGGCCTGTTGCGGGTCGGGAGGGCCGCGGGGAGGTGGGAGGAAGTGGTGGGCGACGACGGGGCACGTGGCAACACCGGCGAGGCCACAGGCGGCGGGGAAGGTGATGTGTCAGCGTGTGATTCGCTGGGGTGAGGTGGAGGCTGGACGTGTCCGGCGCGCAGAGGAAGAAGGAGGCTAGAGTTAGGCCGAGAATTTTGGGGGAGGGGGAGTTTAAATAGGCATAGGAAGCTAGGAGAGTCCAAATGAGGTGCGGTTTTTGCCCACACGATCATGATCGAATGAGCGAGAGCAAGGAGGGGGTTTGGATGGGTTATTGGGCCACTTTGGAGGGGTGTTGGGCTGCACACAAAAGAGGCTTTTACAGTTCCCCGGTTAACCGTTGGAGCATCAAACGACCTCCAAATGGAACGAAACTTGACAGGCGGTCTACCGGTGGTGTACCAAGGCCACTTGGCAAGACCCGGTCCATTCCGAGAACGTTTAACACCCGCTCACAACGAGAGACAAAAGGGGGACGACGGAGGACATAGGAGTGCCGGATTGCAAAACGGACAACGGGGAAAATGCTCGGATGCATGAGAAGAACATGTATGCAAAATGAAATGCACATGATGACATGGCAAAATGCAACACGCAAGCACATGACATAGCAACAACGACGAATAACTGGCAGACACCTGGCGCATCAAATCCGGGGCGTTACAGACAACCTTGTGGCCTTGCCACTGATAAACTTGTTTGTGGAGGCATGCCACGTCATCTTCCTACAAAAGCTTGACAAGAACAGTATTCCTCACAAACGAAGGAGTTGTTTTGAACTTCTGGTGCTTCAGTACACCCTGGACAACACGCCTGACAACAGTGAGGCTGGAATACACCTCTTCATTGGTATAACCGCAAATGGATTTCAGGATCCAACAGCCTAAGAACTCTGTTTTCCCAGTGCGTATATTCAGGTCGTCTGCCTCATAGCGAGTGACATGCACAACCACACAATCCTTGTCTGCATCAGGGCTCTAATTGAAACAGAAAAAAGTTCTTAATTACTTTTCAGTATAAGAAACACAAGTTATTTAAACCACTATGTATAGCATGGCATCGAAGCTAATAAAATTTTGCATTATTAATCACCACATACTTTCTTTTCTAAAAAAATCACCACATACTTAGATGAAAAACCACAATCGAGATCGGCAAATAAGAAAATCACCTTGGG
>NC_041387.1:400399139-400421108 GCF_002162155.2 Triticum dicoccoides
GTAACCTCAAACGGGGCATTGAACATCTCAGTAGTGGCCGTGAGCGTATCTGGGGTCGGCTCGGTGGTTGCCTCCAACTTCTTGGAGCTCTCTGTCTCGTGGGGATTAGCCTCCCGCGTCTGCTCCAACATCGGCAGATCTTTGCCTAGTTCTCCTTGGTCCATCATGAAACTGACGAATACTAGGAGACCACTGAAAGGAAAACACAATCGCAATGACAATGAAACAAAAAAAGAGTGAGGATCGGTTACTGCTTTGCAAAAGTTCTTTTTTTTCTCTGAACGAAAATATACCAACATCACGGATCCGCTTACCTTCCCTTCGTTGGGAGAGAAGAACAGCGGCAGATGCGAGTGTTGCCTTTCTTGAAGATGGTGAGGGAGAAGGGGATTCAGCGAAGAGTGAAATGATGGTTGCTTCGTCCGTCAAACATAGACTGCGGGGAGGTGGGGTTTTGTGATACGACGGCTCGTTACTGCCGTGCTACGACCGGGGTGACTCTCCGCCTGCATACTGCCTTCTAATTTGGTGGATGGCATTTGGGCTCGTGCGCTGCATGGCCCACATGTCGGTGAACAAAAGTATAATGGCATTCAGTAGAGGGAGACATTTTAATGACCTAGGAGGAGCCAGAAGCGGTAGAGTGTCTCCACTGTACTAGTCGTAATTGTTTTTTTGGGTAGCTGTAGAGTGTCTCCACTGTACTAGTAGTAATTGTTTCTCTGGGCCCAAGACAAAACAACCAATCCACACTAGTAAATAGTAAAATCAATTCAAAAGGCGCTACCCACACCCAGCACACCGCCCCCCCCCCCCAAAAAAAACCTGGGTGCTCTTCTTCCTCCTTGCTCCCACCCACCTCACGTCAGCTCGCTCCACTCGTACCCCCAAATTCCTCACCTCACTCCTACAGAAAACCCCAGCTCCCCTTCTTCCTCACTCCTACAGAAAACCCCCAGCTCCCCTTCGTCTTCGCTTGCACTACAACTAGGCTCATCATTCGTTACTCTGCTCAAATCCATGAGCGCGACGCAACGCCCTCGAGGAAAATGGAGTTGGCTGACCCCAGCGCCAAGAAGATGAGGCTCCCGCCAGGAGCGACGCCTGTTGTACATCCCGCACCCAACAGCGCGGGAAGAAGCGGCGATCCCGCCCCCACCGGATCCCAGGAACTCGTAGAATCTCGGGTGGACCGCACCAGCGATCTCCCGGACGCCGTCCTTAGGGAGATCATCTCGCTTCTCCCCACCAAGGATTGCTGCCGCATCCAAGTCCTCTCAATTCGGTGGTGCCCTCTATGGCGCGTCGTGCCCCTTAATCTCAACTGTCGTCAGCTATCTCTCTTCAATGATTTTGAAATCCCCAGAGCCATCATCTCCTCCCACCAGGGCTCCGTTCAAAGCCTCTGCATCCCGTCATGCTACCTGAGAAAGCATACCATGCCCTGCACGGTGGACGCCTGGCTGAAATCCCCTGAATTCACAGAACTAAAGCTGCTTGAGTTCTACTATTCCCCTGGAAATCACATACCACGTACCGGATGCCATGAATTTGTGCCCTCAACACCAATGTCCATCTCGCGGTTTTCCTCCTCTCTCCACACCGCCACCTTTGCGATGTGCTACCTACCAGACAATCTGGTACTAAACCTTCGACTCCCATTTCTCAAGAAACTTTCACTTGTGCGGGTTCGTATATCGGAGGCCTCATTGCACAGCATCATCCACTCCAGTTGCCCTGCGCTAGAGTGCTTGGTGCTTGTTTTCACAGTTAGAATCGGTTGTCTCCAAATAAAGTCGCCTAACCTTGTAAGAATTGGAATTTCTTTTGACATAAGGCAGCTCATCATCCAAGATGCCCCTTCACTTCAAAGGTTGATCCTTGATTCTAGTTATTCATTGTTGCAAATAACCGTCCTCTCTGCGCCTAAACTGGAGACCTTGGGTGTAATACATGATCTCTGTGCTCATTCCAATATGGTGTTTAGCTCCACAGTCCTTCAGGTAGTTTATATTATCATCTACACTTGTAACCATAAGCTGCATTTTAAATTTCTGCGCATAATTTATATATCATCTTGGAGTACACATTTTGTACTAATATTATGTTCTATGCTCAATGAAGAGTTTCTCCATGGATGGCCTATCAATGGTGCTGGATTCTGTCAAGATCTTATATATCCAAATGAATAGTTTTGATATGAACAAGATTATTGGCTTGCTGCAATGCTTTCCATGTCTGGAGAAGTTGTATATAAAGGTGATAATTTCATGCACATTGGAAGCCCGCATATAGTGTACTAGAATTAACCATTCAGCTGTTGCTCTTTCGACACTCTTCTTTTAGACCTTAACTGTTTTCAATCTTCATGTCTATTTAGGCAACAGGACGGGGTAAGAAAGTTATAACCAATCGGTGGATTCGTAAGCATCGGGATTTTCTCACTTCTCATGAGATTCGATTGAAGACAATAACGCTAGAACCATATGTAGCCAACCGTGCAAACACAAGATTTGTCACATTCTTTCTTCTGAATGTGAGGTTACTATTGTCCATCAGGCTTAAGTTTATCAGCAGCATGGTTTTGACAGATGGGTATGTCGAAAAAAAAGGAGTTTCAGGTGGGCAAAAGAGCTTCTGAACGTGCCGGGCTTCTATTTACAACATATTGTGGTCATAATCTAGTAAATTTTATGACCCAGGGTGTTCATTCTATGGACCTTACCGATCCATTTGACTGTGACTGGCGAAAACAGTGCTGGAGTTAGATGTTGTTGCCCTTTTCAATCTAGTTTCTTTTGTAAACCTGATGAACAATCAACCCTCGCGCTTTTGTACAGTTTGTAAGCTGGAGTTAGATGTTCCTGCCCTTTTCAACTCGGCTGTGACTGTCATATTTTTTTTTTGAAACAAGGAAAATGGCTTGCCATTCGTTTAATTTAGAGTGAAATATTGTAACAAATCACAACCAAGGGAAATAACATCACTCACGCCGGCTGCTTGAGCTCACTGTGCATTATAGAAGCCAAGTGATTAGCCCCCACCAGCACCCACAAACTTATTTCGAACTAGCACATCAAATGGGCTGTAAATTTTCATAGGAAAGGCTGCATGACCGGATTATGACATCTATCGTGTATCTTCTATCTCTTGTCTTCTTCTTCCTCCAGCCTCCCAAACCAAACCACCCCGTCGGCTCCGCCTGCTCCCACCTCCCATGGCTAGCTGCGCCTCCGCCGCCCTACCGTACGTACCCTCCAACGTTGGCCAGTCCCTCCCTCTATTCCCCCACATGTCCTGTTATTCTCCGGCAACGTCAGCCCCAACACGCACCCGTGCCCGAACCAGTCAACCCTCGTACTCCCCTCCGCCTGCGACTGGACGGGCGCATTTTCAACGGCTCCTGTTTGTTCCGTCCGAGGCCTCGCCGTCGTCCTCCGCCTTGCAGCCTTGGTTTGCTCCCCGTGCGTGGTGCGCCGCCCTCTTGTGTTGTCAACATCATCAACAACCGAGAGGAACAAGGAGATACCTGTACGTGGAGAGGATGACAGTAGGGACCCACCAGCGTCATGGCAGTACGCAAGCAAGTGCCTCTATAGTACAAGCCCAAAAATATGGTTCCTCCTAATGGTTGGACATCTGGGGCTCACGCCATTGTCAACGTAGTCAATAAATGAGAGAATTACACTACGAGCAGCTGACACCAGGGACCCAACAAGTCACACAGTTTTTTTTAGGAACAAGCAGTTGTTATTTATACTACTTTTAGCGACGGATCAGGGTAACAACGGGGCTGTGCGGGGGCTGTGGCCCATCTAGCCAGGGTTTTATTTATGTTTACCACATCATGAGCCCAGTTGTGTTTTTTTCTTGCTGAAATTGGCTAGCCCAGTTCTATTTTTTTAAGAAATACCCAAACAAGGCCTACTTGCTTTATCGACCCTGCTGGGCTGCAAATCTTTCAAGACAATGAGAGTTTCATTCGGTTTGCCCAGAAATGGCCTGTACATTTTTTAAAACACATCAAACCGGGAATTAGTTTCAACTTTTTTTTAATTACAAGATCTTAAATTCCATTAATTTTTATGCATGGACAATTATTTGGATTTTATATTTATATAAATTATTTGTCAAAATAGTTTGAATGTGAATCGATATTTCTGGATTAAAAACAGTTGACTGCACCGAAATATGCAAAAATTCGTATAATTTTTAACCGTGGCCACAATATGGGGTGTAATGCTAACAAAAAGAAGATGGGCTCCAAAAAAATCTTAAGAATTAGCAAATGGGCTATACATTATTAGAAATAATGGCAGATGGGTTGTATGCTGTTTTCCACAGATTTGAGGCTGACTTGTGCGCCTAGTACAGGTTGACGCGTACGCTTTCATAAAAAAAGGTTGACGCACACGCAACGCCCTGTCAACTTAGTCAACACATGAGAGCAGTGACTGTTGGATGTCCATCCAACGGCTGTCGTGCTTCTTCAATCTCTGCTCTTCATGCTCCAGCCGCTAAAACAAGCGCCGGCGGGACTGCCTGCTCCCTCCTCCCGCGGGCGGCTATGCTGCCGCGCAGGCCTCATGGCCCCAGCGTACTCCCATCACTGGCCTAGCCATCCCTCTACTCACCCACACATGATGTTATTCTCCGGCGACGGCAGACGAACCAGTAAACCCTCGTACTCCTCCACGTGGGAAACAACTGCCGAGTATTCCCTGGCTCCGTGTCGTTCCCTTCCTAGGCCTCGCCGTCGTCCACCGCCCTGGTGCTCTCGGCGTGGCCTGGTCAACGTGGTCAATGAACGACATCCATCGGAAGTGGACTGTACGTGGAGAGGCTGACAGCTGGGTCCATGGCCGCACGCAAGGAAATGCCTCCTTATTACGCGCAAAATAATGATTCCTCCACCTGACAGCTAGGACCCACAGGAAGGGCCTCTGTATTTCGTGGAAAAAACGTTCCCCTCGCTGACAGGTCGGACCCACCAGCTATATCTTCGCACGCAAGGAAATGCCTCCTTATTACGCCCAAAAAAATGAATACCCCCTGCTAGCTGGGACCCACCATATTGTTGGGCTGACTTGTGGGCCTACTAAGTTGACGGGGAAAGAGGGCTTTGTCAACTTAGTCAATACTCCAGTGACCGTATGATGTCCATCCAACGGCCATAGTGCTTCTTCAACCTCTGGTCTTCTTGCTCCAGCCGCCCAAAGCAGCGCCGGTCATGCCGCCTGCTCCTGCCTCCCGTGGCCGGCTGTGCTACCGCCTGCTCCTACCTCCTGTGGCCCGGCTCCGCGTCGTCCCCTTCCTAGGCCTCGCCGTCATCCACCGCCGTGGTGCTCTCGGTGCGGCGTGGTCAATGTGGTCAACGACCGACTTCCATCAGAAGAGTATTGTACATGGAGAGGCTGACAGCTGGGTCCACGGCAGCCGCAAGGAAGTGCCTCCTTATTACGCGGAAATAATTATTTCTCCACTGACAGCGGGGACCCATCGGACGGGCCACCAGTATTTTGCGAAAAAAATTGTTTCCCCCTGACTGCTGGGACCCACCGGACGGGCCACCGTATTTCACGAAAAAAACGTTCCCCCCGCTGTCAGCTCAGACCCACCGGAAGTGCCTCCTTATTACGCACAAAAAAATGAATGCTCCCCCGGCTAGCTGGGACTCACTTGTGGGCCTACTAAGTTGACGCGGACGAAAGGCTTTCTCAACTTAGTCAATATGAAGGATTCTAGCTCCAGTGACCGTACGATGTCCATCCAACGGCCGTAGTGCTTCTTCAACCTCTGGTCTTCTTGCTCCAGCCGCCCAAAGCAGCGCCGGTCGTGCCGCATGCTCCTGCCTCCCGTGGCCGGCTGTGCTGCTGCGGAGGCCTCACCGCCCCCTACTATTCCCACCGCTGGCCAGGCCCTGCGGCGACGGCAGCCTCATACCGTAGCCGAACCAGCGAACCCTCGTACTCCTCTCCGCGCGGGCTTCCACTGCCGCGTCTTCCCTGGCTCCGCGTCATCCCCTTCCTAGGCCTCGCTGTCTTCCACCGCCGTGGTGCTCTCCGTGCGGCGTGGTCAACATGGTCAAGGAACGACTTCCATCGGAAGAGTACAGTACATGGAGAGGCTGACAGCAGGGTCCACGACCACAGCCCAGTTTTTTTATGATTTGCCAAGTAAGTCGCTTTGTCAAGCCTGTTGGGCTGCAAATCTTTCAAGACGAGGAGAGCTTTCATTCGGCTGGCCGAGAAAATGGCCCATCAGTAATGAGAAATGGGCTGTACATTTTTAAAACACATCAAACCGGCAATTAGTTTCAAATATATTTTTTTCATTTCAAGATTTTAAATTACAATAATTTTTATACATGGGGAATTTGTTGGATTTTATGTTGATATACATTTATTTTTAAAATCAGTTTGAATGTGAGTCGAAATTTCGGGATTAAAAACAGTTCGGACCGCACCGAAATATGCAAAATTTCGTATAATTTTTTAACCGTGGCCACAATATGGGCTGTAATGCTAACAAAAAGAATATGGGCTCCAAACAAACCTTAAGAATTAGCAAATGGGCTATAAATTTTTAGAAATAATGGCAGATGGGTTGTATGCTGTTTCCACAGATTTGAGGCTTTCCTAAAAAAAGGTTGACGCACAAGCAGTGACGTTGGATGTCCATCCAACGGCCGTCGTGCTTCTTCAATCTCTGCACTTCCTGCTCCAGCCGCTCAAACAAGCGCCGGCGGGACTGCCTGCTCCCTCCTCCCCGCGACCGGCTGTGCTGCCTCGCAGGCCTCACCGCCCCACCGTACTCCCATCGCTGGCCTAGCCATCCCTCTACTCACCCACACCTGATGTTATTCTCCGGCGACGGCAGACGAACCAGTAAACCCTCGTACAGTCGTACTCCCCTCTGCGTGGGCATCCACTGTCGCGTCTTCCCCGGCTCCGTGTCGTCCCCTTCCTAGGCCTCGCCGTCCTCCACCGCCGTGGTGCTCTCGGCGCGGCGTGGTCAATGTGGTCAACGACCGACTTCCATCGGAAGAGTACTGTGCGTGGAGAGGCTGACTTACTGTGTGATTTGACTGCTCCTTAGTGGCCCCTACACATACTCCCCCTACGTGTATGCAATAGTCACACATACACATGGACGCAAAAACGCGCGCGACGCCCTAATGCATGCATGTTCGAGCACACGACGGAACACACATGGTCACGCTCAAGTGCTCAACCTACACGTGCATGCACACACATACTCAGTCAGGGTGAGCTAGTGACCGTATAAACACCGGAAAATATATATATTGAGCACAATGAGCGTATTATGAAGTCCACTGACCATATTTTTACAAATATACAGTGACAGACAGTGTATTTATCTCGTTTGAAATTGAGCCATATTAACCGGAGAGGAGGCAGTATGGACTAGCATTACTTTGATGTGTCCTGTCAACTTGCCAAACGAGGAGAAGGCTGCACTTTGAATGTGGCCGAGAGCTGGCTTGATGAAATACCTCGCTTCCTACTTATTTTTTTGCGGGGTACCTTGCTTCCTAGTGACCAGTGTCTTGGCTGATCGTCCTAAGAATGCTTATATATGAATAAAGCTCTCCCATTTACCCGCAAAAAAGATTAAGCCATATTAACCGAAAAGGAGGGAGTATGGACTAGCACTACTTTTTGGTGTGTCCCGTCAACTCGCAGAACGAGGAGAAGCTTGCAGGACAAGGTGAAGCTCGCTTACGCCTTTTGAATAATGCAACCTACCCTCGGTGGACATGCATCAGTCCGTTCGGTGTCAGATTGTCAGAGGCATACATTGTAGTACCCAACATGCGGAGTACCATCATTGTTTGACTTCACGAAGAGGCAAAGAGCCAAGCGCAGTAGTACGAGTAGTACTACTACTAGAACCGCATGGTGGAGCATCTTTTTATCTCTAATAAAGTACACGTTTATTCCGGAGAACGGCGGAAAATGACAGCCCAACATGTAATGAATGATATCGATCAACCAACCATGCTCGAATATATCTTGGCCTTCGTGCGAGCTCATCTGTGTGTTCTCGCTCCTCGTCTCTCTCAAGGAACGGCGGGTTGGCTCTTTGCCGTCAATTGAGATCGGTTTGCTCACACTCCTGTCCCACATGTCAGTGATATGCCAAGAGGAGGTGCGTTGACCGACTGGCCATACGCGTACTTGGTTTTGCACCTTCATACTACTCCTCCCTCCGTCACAATTTACAGGGCGCGCTTCATTATGATGCATTTCTCTCAATGCATTTCCACCACCAGAGAAACTTTAGACGCGTTTGGTTTAATGCTCAATTAATTAGGGCGTGATAACCGCAATCAAGTCCACAATTTTCTCTCCATGTACTGTACTACTACGGAGTGGAGTAAGTGCATGCATGTGTGTACCCGTGGTGGAAGCACTACATGCATGTGCGTACGCATTATTCCCTCTAGTAATAGACGTCGTGCTATAACTACCAATGCTATTTTTCAGGCCGATCGCTAGTCGCCTTGGTCCCACAGATTTTTTTTATTTTTTCTGAAGCGCGATGTATAAACAGTGACGGATGGAGTAGTATGAGCGGATTCAAAGAAGAGTGTATTGATGGTTGCTTCTTGAGAGCAACTTACAGTGGGAAAGCTGAGGCTTATGATTTGACTGCTCATTACTCACTATTAATACGGTGCAACGATCGGGCTGAGTCTCCCATGCGGTTGTGCACTACCCCCTCGGTTCTTAAATACTCCGGAGTATTTGTCTTTCTAGATATTTCAACGAGTGACTACTCAAATATTTTCTTTTTAGAGATTTCAAATGGACTAGCAGATACGGATGTATATAGACATATTTTAGAGTGTAGATTCACTCATTTTGCTCCATATGTAGTCACTTGTTGAAATCTCTAGAAAGACGAATAGAATATTTAGGAACGGAGGGAGTACACATACAAAGCAAAATGAGTGAATCTACACTCTAAAATATGCCCGTTTGAAATTTGTAAAAAGACAAATATTTAGGAACAAAGGAGTATAATTTTGTGCATGGCACATGGACCCGGATGATGAAGAGGCTTCTGGCAATGCTATCAAGCTTCCATCATTTGTTTACATAATTGACGTACAATACAAATAATTTTCCAGCGACATGAAATTGTACAATGGTGTGAGCTTTCAGCTTTTGTTTCGCGTGTCTTGCCATCGATGCTCTTTCGAAAACAATAAAAAACTAACTTCCTTGCTAATGCATGTCAATTATTAGCAGATCAGAGCTAATAATTACATCACAACTGAAGACAGAGTTGTGAGAAGGTGTTAAATTCAAATTGATCCATGCTTTCATTAGCAGCAACGTCCCCCCAGCTCTGTCTAAATCAACAAGGCATGTTGGGAAAAAAGTAGATGTCTGGAGCATGCAACATTCCGATCATTTTATGCAGTTCCACTAAAATAGAGCTGAGTGTCCCTGTTCCAAAGATATTAAGTGTGATTATGATAATAGAGGACTGCTGATGAAACAATAAACACACAAATAGAAGTCGGTCACCTTTGCAGTCTCTCTTAAGGCTAACTAGTTGGAGAAGATTAGGCTCGGAGTTGGATGAGGAGGATAGAGCAAAACCAATCTCCCTTTGTGCAGTCACACTAAAATGTAGAGACGTTGCCCGTGTGACATTTTAGTACAACTGCACAAAACACTCTTAAGAAAAGAGTGATTTGTGCAGTTCACCAAAAGGTCGCAATAGCAATGAGGTTAAATGGATAGCCCTGTTTGCAAAAAAGAGGTAGAAAGGAAACAATTACTGGCCAATAACAGTTGATGACACATGCGACGACAAAAAAGAAGCATATTCCTTGTCCTAAGGGAAGATAACAACACGGTTGTGTTTGTCTAAAACGGTGTGAGGACGAGAATGCAATATGGAAAGCCGGACGAGCTACATTTTGGGAAAAGAACTATGGAAGATCCACATGCAGTGACGTGGGAAGACGGTCAGTGGAGCAAGGCCGGAGGGGATACCTGGAGGTCGTCGGGATGTAACTAGGTGAGTGGCAGCGGGCGGAATCTACGAGCAGGTGGTGTAGGCCCTTCCGTGCCAGAGTTTGGTCAGAGAGAACGGCGTGTACCGCAAATTGGGACGTGCTGCCTCGGTGCCGTCGAATGGAGAAACGATGCACTTCCTCCCTTTCCCCCAGTAGACGGGATGCGGCCGGATCAGTGACCAACGGTGAGAGAGAGAGAGGCCACCACACTCCCTTTCCCTCGGCGGACGGGATGCGGCCGGATCAGTGACCAACGGTGAGAGAGAGAGAGAGGCCACTGCAGCCTTGTGTGAGATACTATGAAGAGCGACAAACCAGGCAGGCAGGCTCCATTGTATATAGTGAGCGGACTACCTTTTTCTCCATAAAAATCGTTTTATATTCTATGTACGTGCCATTGAGCGCTATAACTTTATTTAAAAATAACACGGCAATGCGTCAAGTCGAACTTTGTTTCGTGCACGTGTGGTACACAACCTCCCTAGGTAAACAATCGCTACAGGCGTTCAAATTAGCACGTGGGCTGCCATTTCATAAAGAAATGAGCTCCACCATGTACCCGCGCGGGTGTGGCTGGGCACGAAGCGTGAGTACGTGCACGGTGCACCTATTCTCTTCTTGTATACGTACACCACCTACGTGGGGTTGTGTGAGAGAGATACAAACCTAGAGAGATATAGTGTGTGGGTTCTTGAGAGTTTTTGGGGGGGGGGGGTCAATCAAAAAATGTAACATATGCAATGTGTGTGAAATAGAGTCCTGGATATAACATATATATAGAGGGGGCGATCCACGAGAAGAGAGTGGAGGTATCATCAGCTTGAGGTGTCCATAGAATCGAAGAGAGGGATGATGTGTGTGTGTGCGCGCGCGATCGATAAAGAGTGCCATCGAATTTGTGTGTGCCCACGTCAAAGATATAGAGTGGATGGCCTACTGGAACGTGAGAGGGGACATGTGCAGTTTGTCTCTTTGGCATGGATACGTACCTGCAGCGCTCAACTATCGGTGTGTGGTGGGGGAAGAGGGATGCCCAGTTAACTATAGAGGTACAATGGATGGTATATGTGTGGAGGAGGAGAGAGGCCTACCTCATGTATTAAGGAGATCGATCTGCCTCATGTATTAAGGGAGATTGATCGACATCCATGCATATGTGCAGGAGAGGAATAAGATTGGGAGAGAGACAGAGCTAGAGTGTTGGAGGGGGTGGTAGTGGAGTTGCTTCTAACAAATGGTGGGATAGGCTTGCTAGACAAAGGGAGGGCACGCTCGCAATATCAATAAGAGAGGAGATGGCTGCTTGTTGTCTGTACACGTGCATGTGAGAGACGGGTCAGGAGGCATGCACGAATGATGAGGGGGGACGATGTGGATGTGGTAAGCAGACGTGACTACATAGGAAGATCAATCGCCCTTTGTTAGAGAAAGGAGAGACATAACTTGTGAGGTACGTCGATCGATGGGGGGTAGTTAAAGTCGATCTAGGTATATGTTGGGAGATCGATCGGTATATATGCATGTGTGTGTTAGAAGCAAATGAGGAACGAGGAGAAGGATAGAGAGAGAGGGATGCATGTAGGAGGTGGTACGAGAGGCATACTATATCGAGGGGGGAGGAGTGTGCGAGTGCGAGAACGATGAAAAGAGTGGTGGGAGTGAGGCATGGACGGTGACAAGAGAAGAGGGGAAGCTTGTGTTTGTGCTAGGCACACCTAGCTAGAGAGGCATATCGATCGATGTGTGCCGTGAAGGAGCTGGGGGGCCTACACACACCATGGGTGAACGACCTAAAGTGAAAAGACGAATTTGCGTGATGGAGCTAGAGAATGCTGAGGGAGGGTGAGAGGGATGCGGGCGTGTGCATGCACAACAGAAAGTTAGCGCTAGCTACAAAGATAAGAGGGTTGTGTGGGTGTAAAAGACGAATAGAGATCATATATACTTCAGTATAAAAAGTGAATTCGGATATTTGAAGAATTTATCATAGTGTTTTAAACCGACGCATGTGTGAATATATATAACGGTGATACACATGGTGTGGTTATGAACATGTTATACTACATTTAATATATTTTATCTCTACTCTTATAAAAAACGGAGTTGTTGATGATGGTGTGTCTGCCATCCTGCATTATAGGTCGTCCGATTTATATCTGGCGGATAGCAAGGAAACTATGATGGTTGAAGTTGGCAACAATCATGATTGTAGATTCTTATTGAAATAGAGAAACGAATTCAAATTTAGTTCGAATTGCAGCGGTAGTATAGATATTTGGAATGCACTAAAATGTTTGTATGAGTAGGTTACATGCATTATACAGCAAGCGAAAAAATTTAATCAGACATAACATGGATTCATACTCCCTCCTTCCATCTATATAGGGCGTAATGAGATTTTTAAGACCGCTTTTGACTATTGACAAGATTAATAGTACATGACATGCACAATGTGAAAATTATATCATTGAAAGAACCTTTCACATATGAATTTAATGATGTGCTTTGTGTAAGTTGCATGTCATATATCATTGCTCTAATATTTGGTCAAAGTTAGCATCGAAAAATGCATTAGGCCCTATATAGATGGAAGGAGGGAGTAGCTTTGAATAGCATTTGTATAGTAAAACGGGGCAAGACTCTCTCTTTGTGTGGTGTGAATAGTTTTATTTTTTTCTTTTTCTTTTTGGTTGAGGGAAGTGTGAATTGATTTGGTATATACAAGTACAATATTACTACACGTTAGGCTTGTCCCTAAAATTCAACCCGCGTCTTGTTATATCCCGAAAATTCAGATATCGTGCTCCCAAAACTGGCGCCTTCACAATCCGCACCTTGCTATCCCGAAATTACAACGCACGCGAAAACTCCCTCCAGCTGCCAAATCCCGACACGCGAAATCCCCCTTCTAACCCTGAGCCGAAAGGGCCGCTAGTTCAAATCGGTGGGGGGTACTTTTGTAACACACCCTACATTTTGGACAAGCGCGTCCCTAAGTCATGCTTCACCCCCTCCCATCGCCCCCTTTTCGCCATTTGAAATCCCAGGCCGCCATAACCTCTCCGCTCCAGCCGCGAAACCCCACCCTCCTATGTCCGCCACATCACCGCTGCTCAGTCGGAGCCTCTTCCCCGACGATGTCGTCCACCGCAATAGCTCGACGTCCCTCGTCCACCTCCCCGGATGAGGATCCATCGTCCATATCGCCGTCCCGCCGGTTCAGCCGCCCCATCCTCCACCTCCAAGGAGCTGCTCCGATGATCGCCTCGTCTATCGCGGCTGGTCCATCCTCACAGCGCCGCCTTAACCTGCTCTACCGGAACCGCAGCATCCTCATCGACTCCTCGGACGAAGCCGAGGCCTACTCGGTGCCACCAAAGAGGTTGTACACTCATCGCATCGCACCTTCTCCTTAACTCGACCTCCCGGCGCCGATGGTGCTCCATCCTGCCACCCCATGGAGCAGCTACCTTGAAGCCGGCGCCATGGGCGACATCTCCACGGCGGCTCTCCCCCGGTGCGAGGCCCCTTCGGCGATGGCGTCCATACCAGCCGGATCTGCTACTGTTGCTCCGGCTCTCGCTTGCTCGTGTTGCTGCTGCTCTGGCTCTCGCTCGATCGCTCGCTCGCCCAGCTGCTGCTGCTGCTCTCCCCCTCGCTTGTGCTGCTGCTCTGCTCCGATTAAGCCACACTTTAGTCGACTGAATCGACTTTTGGGTCAGTCGATTTTCAGGGGTTGGGGGGGGCTCGCTGGAGTTAAGGAAGAACCACCCGCAGCGAGGACAGGGCCTCGCCGGAGAGGTACCCCACCATCTATCTAAGGTTTCAGGGTGGGGCGGGGAGCCTAGAGGGCTGGCCGGGGCAGCGGTGGCGAGTTGTTTCGGGGCGGCGAGGCGGCGCTGGGGCCGGTGGTGGCTGACGGCTCAGGGGGTGTAGGTTGAAGATGAACTGCAGGCCCTCCCTAAACTACATGTCAAGTGCCTCTCTGCTACCATTGCGTTCAGTTTCGACAGTAGCATTCAAATTCCACAGTAAATTTCAGTTTCGACAGTTAAGTTCAGAGTCAACAGTTTTTACCTCATCTGTTGTAGTCAGGTGGTTTTTGGTGATGTTGATTTTACATCCATTTTACATCATCTATTGGAGATGCTATTAGAATCCCACTTGAGATTGACGATGTCTGTCTTGTGTTGCTTCAGCCTTGACGTCTTACGGCTCACCGGAGCTGCTCCAACGACAGAACGATCCATCACAATAGAGCAGTGCCCTGGACGCCGTCTACAGATTCCTCAGATCTTCCTCCACACCTCCGACGACCACCTCTGCCTCAACTGCTTCAGCGACCCAACCCAATGATGCTGAGGTCGACACGGCTACGGCAAAGAGGTTGTACACTTGTTGCATCACTTATTACTATACATTCACGTCGATCCATTAGGGCTATTTTGGTTCAACGGAAAAATGTCGATACACTGGTTGTTACCATCACTCTAAATTTCTGCATGCTCTCCTTACATAATCTCACCATATTTTTTTCGTATGCATGTCAGATATTGTACACAGTCATGCTGAACATGTAGAGAAAAAGAGAAGAGTTTTGCGCGGCAATACAATGTCATGCAGACATCGCTCCATGGTGGGTTCAATGGCAAACCCTCCCCACCCCTCTCCAGATTGTAATCCAGAGGAAGATATCTGTTCTGAGGTGGATTTAGACGCCGCTGACCACTCCTATTTACCCCCCAAGGTGTTTGCTCTACCTTGGCATGATGATGTTAGTCATATCATGCATATGTTGCCTTGCAGTGCCTACTTTTGACATCATATATGTCATATGCTTAGTTTATACATGTTCTGTAATGCCACCTGTTTAGTTTCTATATCATATATGGGAATTATGCAGTCTCATGTCTTTTAGCCAGCCATAATATATGTGAAATGTGCAATGCCATCCTGTTTAACCAGGCATCATATATTTGAATGATATCTTGCCCATCCTTTTCTTCATTACATTTCCATTTGTCAACAATGTGTGTACATTAAACTACTCTTCCTGTGAATCAGCCATTTGGGTGGGAGATGGAAAAATCTGGAGTGAAAACAAGGCCTTTAGAGCAGACAGTGCTACCTGTCGATGTAGATCTCTTGTTGGGTCTCGATAGCTCCTCAGATATGGATTTAGAGACAGATGACCAGTCTTATTCCCCCGCTGAGGTGTATGCTCTAACTTGGCACGGTTATACTGCTCATATCATGCATACGGTGTCTTGCATTACATAGTTTAGACATCATATACACAATATTCAACACCATGTTCTTAGTTCAGACATCATATCGAATGCCCTCTGTTTAGCATATAAATCACATATGTGAATTAAATGATGCGATCCTGATTACTTAGATAACATGTAGGTGAATTATGTTGGCAATAGAAGACTTGGTAGTTTAATCATGTCCACCTTACTAATGAACTGGTTCACCGAAATGAGTTTCATATACTAGTACATGCTAAACTTGTTATGTGTCTGCTTGTTTCTTCTTTTAGAATGCTGACAGAATATTGGGGAAGAGTGCCTTATTAAGCAATGGTAAAGGAAGTAATGTAGATAAGGTTCAGGATAGTGACACATCCTTGTTGGTCTCCAACAAAGCTGATAAAATAGCTAAGGAAGACTATCTTAAAGACAGCGAGACAACCCCAAAGTCCTGTCTTGGTTTAGTGTTCGAGTTACTGGCCACTACCGCTTGCACAAGCTATTTAAACTCACTATCTGAATCAGTTTGGTATCTTGAGTGTCAACTACAAGCTAAAAGACATCGATCAGCTGTGGTGCGACAAGAAGCGGAAGGACTGCGGAAGTCCCTGGAGCATTCATATGCATACTTTCTGGTGCAACAACAAGCGTTGGAGGATTTTAGCGCCAAACACGACAAAGCTAATCAGCTTGCTAAGCTTATTGCCAGCATGGTGGATACCCAGGATACGTTTCTTGAGCTCTTCTGAAGTTGTTTCAGTTATGCTCTTGTTTTGCTGCCGCGTTTATTTGCACTGGTGGCCAATTTTGATGGCCAGTGTATGTAATGTGCTGCTTTGTTCCCTATATTTGCACTGGTGGCGAACTTTGATGCCCAGTGGATGTAATATGTGTAATAGCGGTAATAGGCTAGCATTAATTGCTTGCTTATTTATTTCCTTATTATCTTGTTTAGTTGTTTGCTTGTAGTCATTGCAGTTCTTTTTCTGTTTTTCTAGTGGCCACAATAGCCTATTTTTTGTAACTAGGCCAAAATAATCATGGCAACACATGGACTGTTGTAACCATGGGCCTCCTGTAGGCCGTATGATCCATGGGCCTTCGTCCGGCCGTAGGATCCATTGGCCTTCTATATGGGTCGTAGGATCCATCGGCCTTCTATACGGGCCTTAGGGTCCATGGGCCTTCTACGGGCCGTAGGGTCCATGGGCCTTCTACGGGCCGTACAATCCATGGGCCTTCTACGGGCTGTACTATCCATGTGTAACGCCCTGGATCCGATGCGCCAGGTGTCTGCCAGTTATTCGCCGTCATTGCCATGTCATTTGCTTGCGTGTTGCATTTTGCCATGTCATCATCTGCATTTCATCTGCATGTTTTTAAAAACTTGCATCCGTTCGGGTTCTGCTGGTTCTCTCCGTTGTCCGTTCGGAGTCCGGACCTCTCGCGCGCGCCCGTCGCCCCCTCTCACACCTTGTTCTCATGTGTGGGTGTTAAACTTTCTCGGAATGGCCCGAGGTTTGCTAAGCGGCCTTGGTATAGCACCGGTAGACCGCCTGTCAAGTTTCGTGTCATTTGGAGTCCGTTTGATACTCCAACGGTTAACCGCGTAGCCCGAAGCCCCCCTTCTCTTTGCAGCCCAACACCCTTGCAAAGTGGCCCAAAACCCAGCAAACTCCTCTCCATGCTCTCGGTCGTTCGATCACGATCGCGTGGCCAAAAACCACACCTCATTTGGACTCTCCTAGCTCCCTCTACCTATAAATAGCCCCCTTCCCTGAAATTCGCGGATCAAATCCCCCCGAAACCCTAGCTTCGTCCTCATCCCGCAGCCGGACACGTCCGGACCCCGCCGGACATGTCCAGCCTCCACCTCACCCCAGCCAACCCGCTCGCGCCACGTCACCCCGCCGCCGCCCGTAGCCAACCCGGCTTCGCCACCTCAGCAGCGCCTCCCTCTCTCTCCTCCGCCCGCCGCCACAGCCCGCCCGGCCCACAGTCGGCCCACCTCGGGCTACGCCGGGCGCGACCTCGCCGCGCGCCGCGCCGCCCGCTCCCTGCCGTCTCGCCTCGTCGCCGCCGGCGGCTCCCCGCCGCCGCGCCCCTCCGGCCGCCCCCGAGTCTGGCCGTGCTGCCGCCCTCTGCGGCCCCCCTCGCCGCCCAGCTCCTCCCGACCTGCCGCGCGCCGCCCGCGCCTTCTCGGCCCCGCGCCGCCGGAGCCCACGCCGGTGCCCTCCGGTGCCGCCTCCTCGCCGTCCCGCGCCGGATCCGGTCGGAGGAGGTCTCCCCGGCCCCGGATCTGCCTCCCCGACGCCTTCCCCGTCCTCTCCGGCGAAACTCCGGCGAGTTCTCCGGCCGCCTCGAAGTCCGTGCTCGATCCAGCTCGAGGTTGACCCCGATTTCACCAAGTCCCCGAAGTAATTTTGACATTGTCATGCCATGTTCATTGCATCATATCTTTGCATCCGTAGCGCCGTTTCATGCGTGTAATATGTCAAATTGTTCGCCTCAACAAGTACTTCATTTCATTCCATTGCATCATGTTCATTTGAGCTCATCTTGATGCCTGAATCTTCGTTGCAAGTGTGCTTCATAATGTTGTCTGCTGGCTGTTAACAGAACAAGCTCATTTGTCATTTTTGCCATGATTGATGTGTGCATCCTATGAGGTTGATGTCTACATGTGTTTTGATCTATGCCATGCCATCTTTACAGGGGTGTATGCCATGTATTTTTGTGATCAATGTGGTGACTAGCACAAGCATGCAAACTAGGCTTCGTGATGTTGCTGATTTTAGTCCTCGTTCTGCTGTTATTTTGATGTCATGTAAACATGATGCTACATAGAGATCTATGCATATTTTGAGATACTTCGGTAAGGATGTTTTGTACATATGGTTGTTATCTATCCATTCATGCCCCTGGTTGCAATTATGGAGTATTCTAGCATGTCATTTTCGTGCTCTACTTTTGCTACAGAATGTTTCCTGGCGGAATGTTTACATGTTATTCAATTTTGCCGAGGTTGTTGTAGTTGATCCTTGCATGCTATGAACTTGTTCTTGCCTTGGTTGTCATCACAAACATGTCTTCTTGCTGATGATATGCTTATCTTGTCATGCAATGACTTGTGGTGAGTGAATCGAGTTTGTTAAGTAGTGTACTTGTTGTTACTGTTTTGCTAGGCTGAATCTGTTATTTCGTGATGCTATGTAAACCTGCTGCTACAAATCATTCTATGCATAATCTGGAGATGTTCACTAAGGATCTTTTGTTCTACATATTATGATCTATCCAACATGCCCCTGGTTGCAATTATGGCTTGCTGTATATTATTGTAATCTTGCTCCAAAGATGCTAAATTTTGTCGCTGTCAGCCTGTTAACTTTAAGTTCAATGTTGCCATGATTGTTGTTAGTGATCCATGAACCCTATGAACTTGCTCTTGACATGCTTAGTTTCATAAACATGTCTTCTTGCTGTTGGTTGCCTTGCCATGCCATGTATTGCTCTGTGGTGAGTGGTACAAGCTCACCAACATGCCTTCTTATTGTTGTTCCTGCCATGTTTAAATCTGTAATATAACTTGCTATGTTTACAAGGTGCCATCATATCTTTTGATCCTTTTTGGCTCATGGTCAGTAAAGGACTTTTGTTCTATGCAATTAGTAGATTCATGCCATGCCTTTGTTTGCCACGATAAGTTCCTGTTACATGTTGTTTGATAGCTCTAAACATTGCAACCTGATGTTATTTCTGCAAAGTCTGAAACTATCATCATTTGCAATCTTGCCATGTGTGTTTGAGCATGTTCTAGTGATTTATGGAGATAGCTCAGTGTTCATGTTTTGTTATGCTTTACCTGTACATCATGCCCATGCCTTTTGTTTTCTTGTTGAGGTCATGTAGCATGTTGTTTTGATGCTTGCAAGATGCCTAGTTGCTGTTTTGGACAGATTGTTGCTATAACTTGTATAGAGTGTATGTGTGGAACCGTTGCTCCGTTTTGAGTGTGCTCTATATGAAAATTGCTTAGAATTGCATGTAGCTTCATATTATCATGTTGCATCCATGTTTTGAGGTGTTTGTTAGATGTTTGGGTGCATTTTGCATCAATGTTATGTTTAACTTGTTTTGCTCATATCTTCTAGGCCGTAGCTCCGAATTAAATGAACTTTATATGTAACTTGACTAGAATCTGGTGTAGATGATATTGGTGCATCTTAACTTGCTGTTTAACAACTTGAACATAATGTTTATTCAGATCTGGACCAATTTCGAAATTCGCATATGAGGACTTACCGGAATTTGTTATATGTTATTCCCGGCCTCATTTAAACTTGCCTTGATGTGTTGCTCTTGTTTGGATCATCTCTTACCATGAGTAGCTTCATGTAGTATTGTCTTGCAACATGCTTGTTGTGCATCATGTCTTGTCTATGTGTGGTGTGTTTACCATGTTGTGTGCTTCTTCTTGTTAGTTCCTGTTTCGTTGCGATCGTGAGGATTCGTTCGTCTACGCTTGGTTCGGCTTCATCCGTTCGTCTTCTTCATGGACTCGTTCTTCTTCCTTGCGGGATTTCAGGCAAGATGACCGCTACCCTGGATCTCACTACTATCATTGCTATGCTAGTTGCTTCGTTCTATCGCTATGCTGCGTTACCTATCTTTTGCTCCTCAAGCCTCTCAAATTGACATGAACCTCTAACCTTTGACACCCTTCCTAGCAAACTGTTGCTTGGCTATGTTACCGCTTTGCTCAGCCCTCTTATAGCGTTGCTAGTTGCAGGTTAAGTTGAAGATTGCTCCATGGTGGACAGGATTTTGGTTGGGATATCACAATATCTCTTATATTGTTAATGCATCTATATATTTGGTAAAGGGTGGAAGGCTCGGCCTTATGCATGGTGTTTTGTTCCACTCTTGCCGCCCTAGTTTCCATCATACCGGTGTTATGTTCCCGGATTTTGCGTTCCTTACGCGGTCGGGTGATTTATGGGACCCCCTTGACAGTTTGCTTTGAATAAAACTCCTCCAGCAAGGCCCAACATTGGTTTTACCATTTGGCTCACCACCACCTACATTTCCCTTGGGAGTAATTAACCCGAGGGTCATCTTTATTTTAGCCCCCCCGGGCCAATGCTTGTCTAAGTGTTGGTCCAAACCGAGCGATGTCCGGCGCCCCCTGGCAATCATGGTCTATGCCAACCCGACGTTTAGCTCATCCGGTGTGCCCTGAGAATGAGATATGTGCAGCTCCTATCGGGATTTGTCGACACAGCGGGAGGCTTTGCTAGTCTTGTTTTACCATTGTCGAAATGTCTTGTAAACCGGGATTCCGAGTTTGATCGGGTCTTCCTGGGAGAAGGTATATCCTTCGTTGATCGCGAGAGCTTATCATGGGCTAAGTTGGGACACCCCTGCAGGGTATATTCTTTCGAAAGCCGTGCCTATGGTTATAGGAAGATGGGAATTTGTTAATGTCCGGTTGTAGATAACTTGACACCAGATCCGAATTAAAACGCATCAACCGTGTGTGTAGCCGTGATGGTCTCTTTTCGGCGGAGTCCGGGAAGTGGACACGGTTCCTGGGTTATGTTTGACGTAAGCAGGAGTTCAGGATCACTTCTTGATCATTACTAGTTCACGACCGTTCCTTTGCTTCTCTTCTCGCTCTTATTTGCGTATGTTAGCCACCATATATGCTTAGTCGCTGCTGCAACCTCACCACTTTACCCCTTCCTTTCCCTTTAAGCTTTGCTAGTCTTGATACCCATGGTAATGGGATTGCTGAGTCCTCGTGGCTCACAGATTACTACAACAACAGTTGCAGGTACAGGTTCTGCGATGATCATGACGCGAGAGCGATGCTTGCTTGCATTGAGTTCTTCTTCTGCTTCTTCAATCAGGGGATAGGTTCCAGGTCGGCAGCCTGGGCTAGCAGGGTGGATGTCGTTTGAGTTTCTGTTTGTGTTTTATCCATAGTCGGATGATGCTCTTATGTATTGTGATGTTGTATTCGTGTGGCATTGTATGCCTCTTGTATGTATCCCTATCTGTTATGTAATGTTGATGTAATGATATCCACCTTGCAAAAGCGTTTCAATATGCGGGTCTATCTTTGGTGGGACCTTCGAGTTCCTTTTGGATAGGGTCGCATATTGGGCGTGACAAGTTGGTATCAGAGCCTCGACCGACCTTAGGAGCCCCCTTGATTGATCATGTAGTTTGGCCGTTGTTGAGTCTAGAAGAAAACTGTTTTCGGAGTCTAGTTATATCGGAGAGTAGGAATTCTTTTTACTCCTCAGCCCCTTCGTCGCTCTGGTGAGGAATCTTGACGTAGGTGTTTTGAATTACTTCTCTTCCCTTTCAAATTTTCTTTAGGTCCACGCAGTTGGTTTTCCGATCGTTGTTCCTCAGCTCTTTTCATCCGGTGCATTTCTCGTCAAGTCGACTCGAGCCTCTTCATCCTCGAGTTCAATCCTCAGTTGTCTTCTTTTCCCACCCGCCCACCCTTCTTCTTCTTGGAACCGGAGTCCCTAATCGAGTATCCATCCTACTCGTGCGAAGTCTTTGCTTTCTTTCCTCAATGTTTTCAACCGGTGTTTTCTCTTCAAGATATTCATCGATTTCCCCTTCCAAGTTGCCTTTGTTTTC
>NC_041387.1:400421399-400424073 GCF_002162155.2 Triticum dicoccoides
CCTCTTCAGGTTTCCCTCTATTGTTTCAACCGGTGAATTCTTTTTTGTTTGGCATTCTTCATCTCTTTTCCGGTGGACCCAATTCAAGTTTTTCGGGTTGATCACATTCTTTTCCCTCGGCTCAAGTGTTTTCCCTGCTCGTTCTCCTCTCGCCAGTTTATCCTTCCGGAGTGTTCAATACATCTCAGGAGATTCGTCTGTGTTCAAATTAATTCGAGGTTGTCACCTCATTCAAATATCTCAATTATTCCGGTGCATCATCTATCTGTTCTTCAATCCTTTTCAACGGTGCTATCTCTTCAGTGGGCCCTAACCCACAGGTCTTTTCCAGGATCTTACCTGGCTCTTCTAATTATTCCGGAGCCATTCCTATTTCTTTTCAAGTCTGACGTAAGTATGATTTCATCAGTCAGATGCCATCTCCAAGATCGCTTTCAAATTCTTTTCATCTTTGGTTCAACTCTTCCTCTTTTTCATTCTTCCGGAGTATCTCAGTAATTTTGGTGGTGTTTCTCGTTGTCATTCTCAGTTTTCAAGATCGAAGAAGAGTTTTTCCTCTAAATCTTGCCCATTCTCTCGAGATTCGTGGTTTTAGCTTCATGCTATCCTTTCGAATTATTCCATTTCTCAGTTGATATTTTCTTAACCATCCGGAGTATGTCAGAAGTTGTTTTCCCATTTCTTTTTACCGGAGGCCATCATTCTAGTTATCGTTCTCTATTTATCCCGGTGCTTCGTTCAAGTGTTCTTTAATCAGCTCATTATCTCTTCGTTCTTTTGCATCTAAATCCCCTCAAGCGTATTGGTTCTTCTAATTATTCCCGGTGATTCAGTCTCTTTCATCAGTCATTTTTGAATTCTCACGGTGGTTCGTTCAAGATTATTTTTCTTTGATTATCATTTTTATTCATTCATTCTTTCCAATCCTATCGGTGGCTCATGAAGACCTTCTCAAGTTTGCGATATGACACTTCTCAGTTCTTTTTCAAGAAGAATAAGTAGTATGTAAAATCCATTGCTTGTCATCAATTTAATTTGATGAATGATAAGCATACAATAAATCTTATTCTTATTTCATCCAAGTGAGTAGTCCTTTCCTTCGGAGTTTGTTCTTGATGAATAAATTCTAGTTCCAAGTGTTTTTCATCTTTTCTTTTCCGGAGTTCATATTTCCTCGGCCATTTCGTCGGAACCTCCATCTAAATCGACGCAAGGCTCATCATATTTGTTCATCCTTCATTTTATCTCGTCATCCTTTTGTTACCGGAGTTCTTCATGGTGGTTCTTCATGATTTAATTCATTTTTCAAGTGTTCATCAAGAATTTTGTTGGTGGAGCTCTAGTATCTTCCTTCTTGCATCTCAAAGTGCAATTAATTCTCCATTTTATTTTGAAGTGGAGTTTTGCATTTCTTCGTTATTCTCACCTATCCAATCATTTCCGTTCGTGGTCGGTTATCACCTCAAAATTTCAGGATGTTATCTATAAGTCCACAACAAGCCTATTCTTTTTGTTGTTGATTTTCTCAACAACTTCGTTCAACCCTTCCTTCTAAGTTCATTTCTTTCCATTCTTTCAATTCTTCCGGAGGTTTTGTTTCATGTCTTCATCAAGTATCATTCCATCCTCTCAAGCTCGTGTTCTATTCCTTCATGTTTCAGCCGGAGTGCTGCCTAAATCCTTTCAGTCTTATTCGTTTCTTATCTCATTCTAACCGAAGTGGTTTCAGAGTCTATCTGATTTTGTGAGCTTTCGATTCTCATCATACTCGTCGTTCCTCTCTTCTTCTCGAGTGCTCTCGATTCTTTTCTTCTTCTCTTCAGTTCTTGCTTCACCACATCCCTTTTTCCCTTCCGTCTCGGTCCTAACATCTCGGGACGAGATCTCTTGTTAGTGGAGGAGTGTTGTAACGCCCTGGATCCGATGCGCCAGGTGTCTGCCAGTTGTTCGCCGTCATTTCCATGTCATTTGCTTGTGTGTTGCATTTTGCCATGTCATCATCTGCATTTCATTTGCATGTTTTTAAAAACTTGCATCCGTTCGGGCTCTCCTGGTTCTCTCCGTTGTCCGTTCGGAGTCCGGACCTCTCGCGCGCGCCCGTCGCCCCCTCTCAGACCTTGTTCTCGTGTGTGGGTGTTAAACTTTCTCGGAATGGCCCGAGGTTTGCTAAGCGGCCTTGGTATAGCACCGGTAGACCGCCTGTCAAGTTTCGTGTCATTTGGAGTCTGTTTGATACTCCAACGGTTAACCGCGTAGCCCGAAGCCCCCCTTCTCTTTGCAGCCCAACACCCTTCCAAAGTGGCCCAAAACCCAGCAAACTCCCCTCCATGCTCTTGGTCGTTCGATCACGATCGCGTGGCCGAAAACCACACCTCATTTGGACTCTCCTAGCTCCCTCTACCTACAAATAGCCCCCTTCCCCGAAATTCGCGGATCAAATCCCCCCGAAACCCTAGCTTCTTCCTCATCCCGCAACCGGACACGTCCGGACCCCGCCGGACATGTCCAGCCTCCACCTCACCCCAGCCAACCCGCTCGCGCCACATCACCCCGCCGCCGCCCGCAGCCAACCCAGCTTCGCCACCTCAGCCGCGCCTCCCTCTCTCTCATCCGCCCGCCGCCACGGCCCGCCCAGCCCACGGTCAGCCCGCCTCGGGCTGCGCCGGGCCCGACC
>NC_041387.1:400424436-400447356 GCF_002162155.2 Triticum dicoccoides
GCCGCGCCCCTCCGGCCGCCCCCGAGTCCGGCCGCGCCGCCGCCCTCCACGGCCCCCCTCGCCGCCCAGCTCCTCCTGGCCTGCCGCGCGCCGCCCGCGCCTTCCCGGCCCCGCGCCGCTGGAGCCCGCGCCGGTGCCCTCCGGTGCCGCCTCCTCGCCGTCCTGCGCCGGATCCGGCCGGAGGAGGTCTCCCCGGCCCCGGATCTGCCTCCCCGACGCCTTCCCCGTCCTCTCCGGCGAAACTCCGGCGAGTTCTCCGGCCGCCTAGAAGTCCATGCTCGATCCAGCTCGAGGTTGACCCCGATTTCACCAAGTCCCCGAAGTAATTTTGACATTGTCATGCCATGTTCATCGCATCATATCTTTGCATCCGTAGCGCCATTTCGTGCATGTAATATGTCAAATTGTTCGCCTCAACGAGTACTTCATTTCATTCCATTGCGTCATGTTCATTTGAGCTCATCTGGATGCCTGAATCTTCATTGCAAGAGTGCTTCATAATGTTGTCTGCTGGCTGTTAACAGAACATGCTCATTTGTCATTTTTGCCATGATTGATGTGTGCATCCTATGAGGTTGATGTCTACATGTGTTTTGATCTATGACATGCCATCTTTACAGGGGTGTATGCCATGTATTTTGGTGATCAATGTGGTGACTAGCACAAGCATGCAAACTAGGCTTCGTGATGTTGCTGATTTTAGTCCATGTTCTGCTGTTATTTTGATGCCATGTAAACATGATGCTACATAGAGATCTATGCATATTTTGAGATACTTCAGTAAGGATGTTTTGTACATATGGTTGTTATCTATCCATTCATGCCCCTGGTTGCAATTATGGAGTATTCTAGCATGTCATTTTCGTGCTCTACTTTTGCTACAGAATGTTTCCTGGCAGAATGTTTACATGTTATTCAATTTTGTCGAGGTTGTTGTAGTTGATCCTTGCATGCTATGAACTTGTTCTTGCCTTGGTTGTCTTCACAAACATGTCTTCTTGCTGATGCTATGCTTATCTTGTCATGCAATGACTTGTGGGTGAGTGAATCGAGTTTGTTAAGTAGTGTACTTGCTGTTACTGTTTTGCTAGGCTGAATCTGTTATTTCATGATACTATGTAAATCTGCTGCTACAAATCATTCTATGCATAATCTGGAGATGTTCACTAAGGATCTTTTGTTCTACATGTTATGATCTATCCATACATGCCCCTGGTTGCAATTATGGCTTGCTGTATATTGTTGTAATCTTGCTCCAAAGATGCTAAATTTTGTTGCTGTCAGCCTGTTAACTTTAAGTTCAATGTTGCCATGATTGTTGTTAGTGATCCATGAACCCTATGAACTTGCTCTTGACATGCTTAGCTTCATAAACATGTCTTCTTGCTGTTGGTTGCCTTTCCATGCCATGTATTGCTCTGTGGTGAGTGGTACAAGCTCACCAACATGCCTTCTTATTGTTGTTCCTGCCATGTTTAAATCTGTAATATAACTTGCTATGTTTACAAGGGTGCCATCATATCTTCTGATCCTTTTTAGCTCATGGTCAGTAAAGGACTTTTGTTCTATGCAATTAGTAGATTCATGCCATGCCTTTGTTTGCCACGATAAGTTCTTGTTACATGTTGTTTGATAGCTCTAAACATTGCAACCTGATATTATTTCTGCAAAGTCTGAAACTATCATCGTTTGCAATCTTGCCATGTGTGTTTGAGCATGTTCTAGTGATTTATGGAGATAGCTCAGTATTCATGTTTTGTTATGCTTTACCTGTACATCATGCCCATGCCTTTTGTTTTCTTGTTGAGGTCCTGTAGCATGTTGTTTTGATGCTTGCAAGATGCCTAGTTGCTGTTTTGGATAGATTGTTGCTATAACTTGTATAGAGTGTATGTGTGGAACCGTTGTTCCGTTTTGAGTGTGCTCTATATGAAACTTGTTTAGAATTGCATGTAGCTTCATATTATCATGTTGCATCCTTGTTTTGAGGTGTTTGTTTGATGTTTGGGTGCATTTTGCATCAATGCCATGTTTAACTTGTTTTGCTCATATCTTCTAGGCCGTAGCTCCGAATTAAATGAACTTTATATGTAACTTGACTAGAATCTGGTGTAGATGATCTTGGTGCATCTTAACTTGCTGTTTAACAACTTGAACATAATGTTTATTCAGATCTGGACTAATTTCGAAATTCGCATATGAGGACTTACCGGAATTTGTTATATGTTGTTCCTGACCTCATTTAAACTTGTCTTGATGTGTTGCTCTTGTTTGCATCATCTCTTACCATGAGTAGCTTCATGTAGTCTTGTCTTGCATCATGCTTGTTGTGCATCATATCTTGTCTATGTGTGGTGTGTTTACCATGTTGTGTGCTTCTTCTTGTTAGTTCCTGTTTCGTTGCGATCGTGAGGATTCGTTCGTCTACGCTTGGTTCGGCTTCATCCGTTCGTCTTCTTCATGGACTCGTTCTTCTTCCTTGTGGGATTTCAGGCAAGATGACCGCTACCCTGGATCTCACTACTATCATTGCTATGCTAGTTGCTTCGTTCTATCGCTATGCTGCGTTACCTATCTTTTGCTCCTCAAGCCTCCCAAATTGCAATGAACCTCTAACCTTTGACACCCTTCCTAGCAAACCGTTGCTTGGCTATGTTACCGCTTTGCTCAGCCCTCTTATAGTGTTGCTAGTTGCAGGTGAAGTTGAAGATTGCTCCATGGTGGACAGGATTTTGGTTGGGATATCACAATATCTCTTATATTGTTAATGCATCTATATATTTGGTAAAGGGGGGAAGGCTCGGCCTTATGCCTGGTGTTTTGTTCCACTCTTGCCGCCCTAGTTTCTGTCATACCGGTGTTATGTTCCCGGATTTTGCATTCCTTACGCGGTCGGGTGATTTATGGGACCCCCTTGACAGTTCGCTTTGAATAAAACTCCTCCAGCAAGGCCCAATATTGGTTTTACCATTTGCCTCACAACCACCTACATTTCCCTTGGGAGTAATTAACCCGAGGGTCATCTTTATTTTAGCCCCCCCCCCCCGGGCCAATGCTTGTATAAGTGTTGGTCCAAACCGAGCAATGTCCGGCGCCCTCTAGGCAATCAGGGTCTATGCCAACCCGATGTCTGGCTCATCCGGTGTGCCTTGAGAACGAGATATGTGCAGCTCCTATCCGGATTTGTCGACATAGCGGGAGGCTTTGCTGGTCTTGTTTTACCATTGTCGAAATGTCTTGTAAACCGGGATTCCGAGTCTGATCGGGTCTTCCTGGGAGAAGGTATATCCTTCGTTGATCGCGAGAGCTTATCATGGGCTAAGTTGGGACACCCCTGCAGGGTATAATCTTTTGAAAGCCGTGCCTGCGGTTATAGGCAGATGGGAATTTGTTAATGTCCATTTGTAGATAACTTGACACCAAAACAGAATTAAAACGCATCAATCGTGTGTGTAGCCGTGATGGTCTCTTTTCGGCGGAGTCCGGGAAGTGAACATGGTTCCTGGGTTATGTTTGACGTAAGTAGGAGTTCAGGATCACTTCTTGATCATTACTAGTTCACGACCGTTCCTTTGCTTCTCTTCTCGCTCTTATTTGCGTATGTTAGCCACCATATATGCTTAGTCGCTGCTGCAACCTCACCACTTTACCCCTTCCTTTCCCTTTAAGCTTTACTAGTCTTGATACCCATGGTAATGGGATTGCTGAGTCCTCGTGGCTCACAGATTACTACAACAACAGTTGCAGGTACAGGTTGTGCGATGATCATGACGCGAGAGCGATGCTTGCTTGCGTTGAGTTCTTCTTCTGCTTCTTCGATCAGGGGATAGGTTCCAGGTCGGCAGCCTGGGCTAGCAGGGTGGATGTCGTTTGAGTTTCTATTTGTGTTTCATCCGTAGTCGGATGATGCTCTTATGTATTGTGATGTTGTATTCGTGTGGCATTGTATGCCTCTTGTATGTATCCCCATCTGTTATGTAATGTTGATGTAATGATATCCACCTTGCAAAAGCGTTTCAATATGCGGGTCTATCTTTGGTGGGACCTTCGAGTTCCTTTTGGATAGGGTCGCATATTGGGCGTGACACCATGGGCCTCATACGGGCCGTAGGATCCATGTGCCTTCTACGGGGCGTATCATCATTTCGCCAACCATGGGTCGTACTATTCGTGGACCATAACGGGCCGTTAATAGGCCGTATTTGATAACTCTATGAAAACAGCCCAACGTTTTTTTTTACATGCAACGGCCCAACGTATTTAACGGTCCGCAAATGGGCCGACTGTAACGACGGGCTGAATTTGGCCCACAAGCAGAAAATGACAGTAACGGGCCGTATGTAACCGAATGCTGCAAATGAGCCCAAGAATCAATGGGCCTTGAGAAGGCCGAAAGATAACTTGGGCTGGAAACGGCCCAATGGAATAACGGGCCGTTAATGGGTATAAAGTGATACATTGTTCATTACGGGCCGGTTTCACCACGGGCCGTTAATGGGCCAAGAGTTACAAAGATCCTCATATGGGCCGAATGAACTCATGGGCCACACATGGGCCGGAAGTTAAAACGGGCTGAATCATATTGGACGGCCCAGATGACGCTATTGGGCCTAATTCTGATAGGGCGTAACGAGCCCTGGTTTAGCGGGCTGTAAATGGGGTATATGCGAACAGGCCGTTAACAGGCTTTCCGTGGGCCGGCCCGCCACCTTTTGACCAAGTCAAACGGGCCAGCCTTTTCACAGGAATGGGCCTCTGTTGGGTCGTGCCACGTGTCGCCGTATCATAGGCGCCTTCGGTCCAATGAGCGGATGACATCTGTCCCAACGGTGAGCCGACACGTGTTTACTCCAGCCAATGATGATTTTACACGTGGAAAATCCCCATTGGTCGGGGCTGTTAACGGGTTATCGGATCCAAAACCCGACCCGATAGCTTAATGACGTTCCATTACGGTGGATGCCACATGTCGGTCACCCTTGACGAAAGGACTTCTGTGACGCGCGATTTATCTTCATGAAAGTGGACACTTCCGTGATGATAAGTTTGGTAATGTCATGGAACACTTCTACGACAGCACAGGTATGACTATCTTGATTCTGTCATAAAATCATCATAGATGTTCATGCATGACAAAAAACGCGACCTACTGTGACAAACACGTATCATCATGGAAGTGTATTTTTTGTAGTGCAAGATGGTGGAAGCAAAATATTTTCCATCGTGCATCAACGTTTATATATTTAACTTCTTTAGGTGTTTACAGCATACTTATTTGTCTCTTTATTTTTCTGAAATTTCTGGCCAAATTAATTCTTAGTTGCAGCGAGCACCTGGTAAGAGAAGAACATTATGTAGTGATGCTTAATTTGGTAGCTAAGATTATCTCCAAATTAACTCCGGCAGTAGTTTGGCTCTTCTGGAAATCAATTTTCCTTGTTTTACTAACATTTAAACAGTTTAAGCAGAAGATAATTATAAATGCCCCGAAACAAAAAAATTAATTACAAATGGGAAATGGAGTAAAACAAAAGAAAGAAGGAAAGACATTTTTTAGGGTAAAAGAAAGAAAGGGATTGCAATACCGGTTGGTGTAGGTGCAATTCTGCACTATGGGCTGGACACATGATCAAACCCCCCACATGCAATGCATCTTGATTGAGGCCCGTTGGCCATGCAATCCCAACCTTAGGCCATGCAGCGAGGCACACCTGAAAATCAACCTAAGTTTAGGTACAAGTGCCAAAAATCTGCCAAGATTTAGGTAAAAAAATGGCTTGGCTTGTCATCTTCGAGAAAATCTTCAAACTACCCGTCCTGAGGCAGAATCTAGGCATGTTTCCTCACCCGAGGCTCAGTTTTGGGCTGTTTCTTCTCTCTTGCCTGTCTGAGGTTACTACTGCATGCATGTTCCTTGAATCAATGTGGTAGCTACCGACGTGTGGCTAGTTCGTCTGTAGCTGCAGGCTGCTCAACATAGGTTTGTGTAGTAATAACTTGTCAAATGTGTTCAAAACAAAAATAACTTGCCAAATCTAGTTGGTTCATATTTACCATGCTAGTACCTCTTAACTGAAGTACGGTTTGTCTCATATTTGCCATGCTAACGTTTCTTGATTGAGCACAGTTTGCTTACACATTTCAGATTTGTGCTTCTACAGTATGTTTAGTTTGCCATTTTATTACACTATTATTGATAAATTATACACTATTCATTTGTTATACGCGACATCATGTATAGTGCTACTTGTTTCTGGGCGCTAGTATATAAAGTGACCCGGGGACACTTCTTTGGGCAAGAAGTCATCCTTGGCCAACAAGGTATTTACTTGGCCAAGGGGGCATGCACTCACGCACACACTACAAAAGCTCATACATCCATCCACACTCTCACGGGCTCACTTAGCTACAACATCCATCCATGCCCATTCGGCCACAAGACCACCCACGCAACACACACTCACACTCATATGCATGAGGCATGAAGCTCGCAGCCGGCCTTTACTTCGACCTCGGCGTGACCAGCCGGCCTCTTCTCCGACACGGTGGCCACGCGCACCGAGGCGGCCCGTCAGGGCCAGCCGCCGTCCGCATGTTGACCCGCGCATCGCCCTGCGCCAGCCGCCTCCGCCTTGCTCCGACTGGAACTCCTGCATCGCCCCAATGCGGCGGCCTCGCGTCATGCGGTGGTCAATCATAGCCGTCGTTCGCGCGCCAGATTGCCCATCGATTCACGTCACCCGCCTCCATCGCGACTGCACGGCGGTCCTACGGTCTGCTTCGCCGGCCTCGTCCCCAACTGCGCCGGGCCGGCTGCGTTAGGCTTGTCGGCTGCCTCAGCTCGGACGCCACTGCTACGTTGGTCACTAGGGCCTCGCTGCCTGGGCACCGGCGCTGTTTTGGTAGACCGGGTGCCGACACTGACGCGCTCGTCCGCACGTCGTCCCGTGCCGTCCGTCATCGTCGGTCTCATCTTGGATTCCGCCGCCACCCGCCTCCACCAAGCGGCATCCCCAACCTCGTGCGCAATCGGCTTCATCACCCGCTCGCCGCCGCGATCCGCCTCAACTACGCCACGAGATCGACCTGGCCCGTTGGTTGCGCGCGCCTCCGCGGGTCCCGTGAAGATCGTCCCCGAGTTCAGCGTGCCCTCCATCGATCGAGCAACGGGCTGCCGCTACGTCGCCTCGTCGGGCTACAGCGCCGTCACGCCGCGGTTCTCCTCGTGGCTGCATCGACTCGTGCGCCACCGCTGCGTCATCCCTTCGGGGCGTAGTGCCACGATGCGCGGTCCCTGCCGCCGCCATGAGGCCGTCCCCACGGTTGCACCGTCCCGCACTCAGCTAATGCATGTCCCCTTCGTGCTCCGTTTTCTAAAGTTTTTTTTAGGTTTGTTAGGGTTTGTGTCCTGCTCTAAGATGCGAGCTTGAGACAGCTCTCTGCAGATGGAATAAGGTCCTCCTCGCCTAGCCCCCGTTCCAGTGATGTTTCTAGCATCTTCGGAGGGTGTGCGGAGATTTGTCTCGGGCGGATCCCATGTGATTCGATCGGCATTTGTCTTCGGTGGATTCACATGGATCCGGTCTTCGTTCGTCTGTGTTTGCGTGTCTACAGGTTGGATCCTTCCGATTTAGGATTCTTTTCATCGTCGGTGTATGCTGTTATGCTGCGCTAGTCCTATGTGGCATTAGCACGACGACTTTTCGATTGTCTACTACAACATGGTATGTCCGGCTCCGATAAGGGAGGGCCAATGACGACGGTGTGCCTTCGGCTCGTTCCAGTGCTTGTAGTCGTCGCTAGGTGATCTACGAACCTGGATGTATTTTTTACTACTAGTGTTTTTTGTTGGAATCCAAAGTTTTCCTTGCCAAAAAAAACCCAGCTAGAAAATATGAATTTATATTCGTATTAATATCAGTATCGGCTAACATTTGATCAGCATTTGTATGCGATAACATTCGTATTACATCATATTTATCCGATAACATTTGTATTATATTCATATTTGTTTTGAAAATATATGAAGATAAGAGCACTATCCGATCCACGACATGGTTTCTGTACTGGCTTCGTCCACCATCCGCGACCGGTGACCAGGTAGTACATGCAAGCATGCTATGTTTATTTTGATTGATTGATTGATTGACACCCTTTTTTTTACACTCATGCATGCCGTGTGTAAGCAATACTCGATCAGTTGATCTGAGTGTCTCACTCGCGCTTGGCGAGGAGCAGCTGGAGCAGAATCTCGTTGAATGTGTCGACCGGTCCGGGGAGGCAGAAGTGGAGGCAGTCGCTCTGCAGCCGCTCGGGCACGCCGCGCGCGAACGGGTCGCGCTTCATGTACACGCCGGGATGCCCGTCCGGCCGCATGGTCGCCAGCTTGGTCACGTCCAGCACCTCAACCCTGGTCGCCCCGCCGTCCCTGGCCGCCGCCGCGGTCGTCTCTTCTCTGACGATGCTTCTAAGCTCGGCGTGCGTGGCATCCACCTCCCTTTCCCCCTCCGTGTACGGCAGCCTCCTGGCGCACGTGGCGGGGTCGTCCCACGCCTTCTCGAAGTGCGCCGGCGAGAAGGTAGCCACGACCACGGCGCGCGCGCGGCCGGCCGAGGCGAGGCGCCGTATGGACGCCCGGATGGCCTCCCGGTACGGCGAGAGGAAGCCGATCCCGGTGTGGTTGAGCTCCGGGAGGAGGTGCGTCCCGAGCACCTCGCCGCCGTTGTAGTAGACGCTAGGGTTCCAGAACCAGTGGCCGGTGCTGACGACGGCCACGTCCATGGTGCCGGCGTCGGCGGACCAGCGGTCGGCGAGCGCGTCGAGGTGCACCGAGTTGTAGGGCAGGCTGTAGTTGTCGCACCTGCCCGTGGCCCGCGCCAGGAACGGCGCCCAGTAGACGGACACCGTGACGTTGTGCGTCGGGAACGCCCAGCGCCAGAACTTGCGCGTCCCGGGCTCCGGGTCGCGGTACACGAGATGGTACGGGAACGACGCACCCAGGAGGCAGACCAGCGACTCGGCCTGGTTCCGCGCCATGGAGTCGCCGACGAAGGCCACGTGCTCGCGCGGACCGCGCCGAGGAACGCCGCGGCGTCGAAGCCCGGGAGCTGGCACCCGGGCGCCGCCGGCTGCCACCGCCAGTCGAGGTAGCCGGTGTCGGGGCGCCCGTTGCGGACGCAGTTCTCGCTGTCCTTGACGTTGCACTCGGTGCCGTTGTACCGCCGGGCGTGCCCCGCCGCCCGCACCCACTGCCCCTCCGAGTAGTCGCAGCCGGAAGAAGTCGATCCTTCTGCAAGAAACAAGCACAAAAGACTAAAACACACACGACTTGAGCAAAAGTGCTAAACCACACGACGCGCAGACGCGTAGTACCTTCAATGTAGGCGCTGGTGATGTACTGGAGCAGAGGCGAGACGACGACATTTTCGCGTGCGGCGCGCGGGGAGCAGCAGATGAGGTGGAGGAGAGCCAGGCAGAGCACGGCGGAGAAGAGCCAGGCCAAGACGACTCTGCCATGGTGAGTCGAGGACGGCTTCTGGCTGTGCTGGTGATGCAGTGGCTGGTACGCTCCCATGATCACTAGCTAGCTATCGTAACCACGGCCGAATCGCTCGGGGCTAGGAGGTTCCAGGGGGGTTGTAACTTTCAGCTAAGCCGGTGTTAATATAGTCAGGAACTAACTCATGGTGGGTGGCTTTCCAGTTTGTACGGAGTACCGTTATTTCGGCTGCCATGCAAACAATTTGTTTGATGATACTAAGGTTTTACGTACACGTGAAGAGCTAGCGATCCTCGGATGCAGCTTGCCGCGCTGACGTGCATGCGGTCGCGGTCAGACGTGAGCTTACGGAAACCTTAATGGTTCTTGAGATTTGGGCAAAGATCGAGAGACTGAATCCATGCAAGTGGCCATTGTCAATGGCTTTCTTGCTCAACGTACGTGCCTAGGTAACTGGGTTATATCGATCGATAGTCCTGTGGCAGGAGGATCCAGCATGGGTTGTAGATCTCCAGGCGATCGAGCGCTAGCAGCGATGTAAACCGTGGGTGAGTCGTGCTTGGGGTCGAGCACTTGGCCGTTGATTTCGACGTTGAGGAGTTCTGACTTTCTCATTCCAGGATTCTCGTTTACCAATGTTGCAGTGGCTTTGTCCAAGCATCGTAAACCCATTCGGTACCGATGTGCTCCGTACAGTTCCGATGCGCGCCGTCCGTTAACCGAGAAAGTATACTTCCGTTGATTTCTCAAATAAGCATCCGGCTCCAGTTTTTTTCTTTTCGAGATAGAGAAACTTCAATCTATTCATCATCTTTTTCAGTTTTTTTTTCAATGTTGTCCAGATTATTGTCATTGAGCAAAGAATGACAAGCACGACCAAAAATCAGTTTGTTTCATGCCTGATAGGTCGACCATGAAAACCATTTTCTTGGTGCGGCAACTTATGGAGAGATGCATGGAGCAAAAGAAGGACTTGCATATGATGTTTATTGACTTGAGAAGGCCTATGATAAGATACCGAGGAACGTCATGTGGCATCGGCGGCGCTGCGGGTATTCCTGGGACTTCCCTAGAATACCAAAGAATCTCGTGTAAAAAAAATATACTACATATATTATACAGTGATGATTTGGCCCATGACTCAATTGCAGCCCAAACTGCGGCAGCCACGCACGAAGCGAGACGCGGCCGAGCGGGCGTCTGGTTAGGCGCGCGAGCGTCCTCTTCTCCAGCCACTGCTCGTCTCCCTCCCCAATCTCAAATCGATCCCCTTTCCCCTCTTCAAGCACTGAAGCCTGAAGGCGGCGGCGGCACTGCTCCAGCGCCCAGGTCCGGCCGGCCCTCTCCTGCGCCGCCGCCTCTCCCTCGACCCCTCACTCCCCTGCCCTCGCCCATCTGCCCTCGCCCCTCGCCCTCTGGCCCTCTCCTCCGCCGCTCCGCGGCTTCGCCAGGCAGCAAGTGCCAGCCGGCGGACAGGCACATCCACTGCACAGCAGCACAGGCAGACTGCATCCAACCTCCACGGCGCGACATCGCCCTCCACGGCCTCCATCCAGTCTGCACATCCATCCAGTACTGCATCTACTAGGTATTCATTCCCTCTATTCTCAAACAAATCTGAAGATTTTTATTTTTTCACTAATTGCTTGTAAATTGAAATTGAACTATCAAATGATTGCTAGATGGACCACAAATGATTGCTAGATGGACACTGAACTACTTCTCTTGTTTGTGATAATGTGATGTAGATGAAGAAGAAGAATGTTAGCTAGTTTGAATTGTGGGACAAATCTTCGAAGGCAAGGAAAATAACTTCTACATCCACACCAACTTCTCTTTCCGTTGAGGTTGAGAGCAATCTGCAGCTAGTATTAGTGAACACACATGATGAAGCTCCGCAACCGGAGAGGGAGAGAGGCTCCCCAACCCCAATTCTAGATGATGAAGCAGTTGATGAAGATGATGAAAAAATGCCCCAATTTGAAGCAGATTTGGCTGCTCTGGAACGTGATCCCGGCAAGCGACTTCCTATATCTTCATATCATGTCATTGACCAGGATAGAGTTAGAAGGAGATACATTGACTTGGGAGCTTGTCAACCAAAGGATCATAAGTTTGAAATCAAAGATTTTAGTGGACATTCTCGTCGCTTTTCCTCTACTTGGTTTAAAGATCATAAGTGGCTTGAGTACAGCGTGGAAAAAGAGTTTGCTTTTGCTTTGTTTGCTACTTGTTCAAGGATAAAATAAAAAGTCCCGGAGGAGATGCATTTGTGAATGGTGGATTTAATAATTGGAACATGAAAGCAAGATTGAAGAGGCATATTGGAGCTGTTAGTAGTGCTCATGCTGAAGCTCAAGAAAAATATATGATATGTTCACTACACCTACAACATCAATTAGGGAGTCTATTGCTTCAAACACCTCACAATACAAGGCTTTGTATAAACAGCGTTTGACATTGACACTCAAGTGTGTGAGATTTCTATTGAGCCAAGGTTTGGCATTTAGGGGGCATGATGAAAGTGAAGACTCGCTAAATAAAGGAAATTTCCTTGAGCTTCTAAATTGGCTAGCAGGAAATTTTGAAGAGGTTAACAGGGTTGTTCTCAAGAATGCTCCACAGAACTGCAAGATGACTCACCATGATATACAACAAGAGGTCATAAAATGTTGTGCACATGAGACTACTAAACTAGTCATTGAAGAACTTGATGGTGGTCATTTTGCAATACTTGTAGATGAGTCTAGTGATGTGTATCAGAATGAACAGTTGGCTTCATCTATTTGTTGCTTATGACCAAGAGAAGTTGGTTAGGCTTGCTACAAAGTTTTATGTTTCCGATTTTACAAGTGATGAACTGGCAAGACTTCCATGGCAACTAAACATGTATGTTACTAATGTGCATAGATATGAAAGGTTTCAAAACCTGAAAAATCTGTGTCAGCTTTTAGTTATGCTTGTTGAGACAAACAAGCATGAACTATATCATATTGTTTACAAGCTTCTTAAGTTGGTATTGATTCTCCCAGTAGCTACTGCTAGTGTTGAAAGGGTATTCTCTTCAATGAGCTATGTGAAGAATAAGCTAAGGAACAAAATGGGTGATGAATATTTGAACAATTGTTTGGTTACATTTGTTGAGAGAGAATTTTTCAATCAAGTGAAGGATGAAGATGTCATCAATCTCTTCCAGAAAGGCGACTGCAAAGTTATATTGTAAGAAGGGTATCATCACTTTATCAATCAAAAGGTACTTTTGTATTCATGTCATTATGGTCCGATACATTGAAATATTGCTACTGCCATTATCCTAGTGTTGTTTTGTTCATATATTGCTTGTGGTCTGTTGTTTGGTTCATATACTATATTTAGAGCAAAAAAAATTGGGTGAATACCCAGCCTTCATTTCCTCGAGCCGCCACTGTCATGTGGTGGGCCTTGGAGAAACACAAAGTCCTAGCAAAATACATTTCCCTCATCAAGAACAAGTACGATAATGTTGTGACAAGTGTCCGAACAAGTGATGTCGACACTGATGACTTCCCGACTAAGATAGGACTACATCAGGGGTGAGATTTGAGCCCTTATCTTTTTGCCTTGGTGATGGATGAGGTCACAAGGGATATACAAGGAGATATTCCATGGTGTATGCTCTTTGCGGATGATGTGGTGCTAGTTGACGATAGTCGGGCGGGGGTAAATAGGAAGTTAGAGTTATGGAGACAAACCTTGGAATCGAAAGGGTTTAGGCTTAGTAGAACTAAAACCGAGTACATGATGTGTGGTTTCAGTACTACTAGTGTTGGGGAACGTAGTAATTCAAAAAAATTCCTACAATCATGCAAGATGCATAGCAACAAGATGGGAGAGTATGTCCACGTACCCTCGTAGACCGAAAGCGGAAGCGTTTAGTAACTCGATTGATATAGTCGAACGTCTTCACGATCCAACCGATCCAAGTACTGTATGTACGGCACCTCCATGTTCAGCACACATTCAGCACGATGACGTCCCTCGTGCTCTTGATCCAGTTGAGGACGAGGGAGAGTTCCGTCAGCACGACGGCGTGGCGACGGTGATGATGAAGTTACCGGTGCAGGGCTTCGCCTAAGCACTACGACGATATGACCGAGGTGTTAAACTATGGAGGGGCACCGCACACGGCTAAGAGATTCTCTGTTGTGCTTTGGGGTGCCTCCTGGTCACATATATAAAGGAGGGAGAGCAGGAGGCCAACTACGGTTCCCAATCCTAGTTGGAGTCCCCTTCCTTATCCATGAGGGGGAGAGAGGGAAGGAGGAGGAGAGGGAGAAGGAAAGGGGGGCGCCCCCTCCCTAGTCCAATTCTGACTTGCCATGGGAAGGGGGCGGCCACCCTTGCGGCCCTCCTCTCCTTTTCACTAAGGCCCATGAAGGCCCACTACTTCCCCCGGGGGGGGGGGGGTCAGGTAACCTCCCGGTTCCCCGATAAATATCCGAAACGTCCCGAAACCATTCCGGTGTCTGAATACCTTCGTCCAATATATCAATATTTATGTCTCGTCCATTTCGAGACTCCTCGTCATGTTCGTGATCTCATCTGGGAATCCGAACAAACTTCAGTCATCAAAAAGACATAACTCTTAATACAAATCATCATCGAACGTTAAGCGTGTGGACCCTACGGGTTCGAGAACTATGTAGACATGATCGAGACACATCTCCAATCAATAACCAATAGCGGAACCTAGATGCTCATATTGGATCCTACATATTCTACGAAGATCTTTATCGGTCAAACCGCACAACAACATACATTGTTCCCTTTGTCATCGATATGTTACTTGCCTGAGATTCGATCGTCGGTATCATCATACCTAGTTCAATATCATTACCGGCAAGTCTCTTTACTCGTTCCGTAATGCTTCATCCCGCAACTAACTCATTATTCACACTGCTTGCAAGGCTTATAGTGATGAGCATTACCGAGAGGGTCCAGAGATACCTCTCTGATACACAGAGTGACAAATCCTATTCTTGATCTATGCCAACCCAAAAAATACCTTCGGAGATACCTGTAGAGCATATTTATAATCATGCAGTTATGTTGTGACTTTTGATAGCACACAAGGTGTTCCTCCGGTATTCAGGAGTTGCATAATCTCATAGTTAGAGGAACATGTATAAGTCATGAAGAAAGCAGTAGCAATAAAACCGTAACGATCATAATGCTAAGCTAACGGATGGGTCTTGTCCATCACATCATTCTCCTAATGATGTGATCCCGTTCATCAAATGACAACACATGTCTATGGTTAGGAAACATAACCATCTTTGATTAACGAGCTAGTCAAGTAGAGGCATACTAGGGACACTTTGTATTGTCTATGTATTCACACATGTACTAAGTTTCCTGTTAATACAATTCTAGCATGAATAATTAATATTTATCATGATATAAGGAAATATAAATAACAACCTTATTATTGCCTCTAGGGCATATTTCCTCCAGTCTCCCACTTGAACTAGAGTCAGTAATCTAGATTACAAAGTAATGATTCTAACACCCATGGAGTCTTGGTGCTGATCATGTTTTGCTCGTGGAAGAGGCTTACTCAACGGGTCTGCAACATTCAGATTCGTATGTATCTTGCAAATCTCTCTGTCTCCCTCCACGACTTGATGATGGATGGAATTGAAGCGTCTCTTGACGTGTTTGGTTCTCTTGTGAAATCTGGTTTCCTTTGCCAAGGCAATTGCACCAGTATTGTCACAAAAGATTTTCATTGGACCCGATGCACTAGGTATAACACCTAGATCGGATATGAACTCCTTCATTTGTTGCTTCTGAAGCAGCTATGTACTCCGCTTCACACGTAGATCGCGCCACGACGCCTGCTTGGAACTGCACCAACTGACAACTCCATCATTCATTATAAATACGTATCCAGATTGCGACTTAGAGTCATCCGGATCAGTGTTAAAGTTTGCATCAACGTAACCATTTATGACAAGCTCTTTGTCACCTCCATAAACAAAAAACATATCCTTAGTCCTTTTTAGGTATTTCAGGATGTTCTTGACCGTTGTCCAGTGCTCCACTCCTGGATTACTTTGGTACCTCCCTGCTATACATATAGCAAGGCACACGTCAGGTCTGATACACTAGGGGTGGAAACGGATCGGATGCGGATCGGATAGTGCTCTTACCACTTCCATTTTCATATTTTGAAAATGAATACGAATCCGAATATGGATGTTATCGGATACGGATGCGGCTCGGATAGTATTCGAATACGGATACGTGTCGGATATTTTCTTGATTCGGAACGGATACGAATAATATAAACATATTGCTTAAGTAAATTAGTCGATAGCTTTGTGACCTGAAATAATCAACTTGTGACATGCAATAAGTCAATGATAAATAGGTTTATGAATAAATACTATTGTAATGCATAATAATTTATAAGTTTAATCATATAAAGAGTAAAATTGGACCCCTTATTTGGCTTTTATGTTGGAGAATTGGAATACTGGGTCTAGAATTTTGAAAATTACCTCCCATAATCTTATTCGGATACGGATATTATCCACTTCCATATCCATATTTGTGTCAAAATCTCCAACCATATTTTATTTTTTATTTGTTTAATAAATTCGGATACGGATAATTTCCATTTCCATTTTGGTTCGGATGCGGATGTTTCGGATACGAATAGGCATTTTCTCGAATACGAATATCGGATATTTCGGATTATCCGCTACCACTTTCCACCCCTATGGTACACAACATTGCATACATGATAGAACCTATGGCTGAAGCATAGGGAATAACTTTCATTTTCTCTCTATCTTCTGCAGTGGTCGGGCATTGAGTCTGACTCAACTTCACACCTTGCAACACAGGCAAGAACCCTTTCTTTGCCTGATCCATTTTAAACTTTTTCAAAACTTTATCAAGGTATGTGCTTTATGATAGTCCAATTAAGCGTCTTGATCTATCTCTATAGATCTTGATGCCCAATATGTAAGCAGCTTCACCGAGGTCTTTCATTGAAAAATTCTTATTCAAGTATCATTTCCAATCAACAATATGTCATCCACATATAATATTAGAAATGCTACAGAGCTCCCACTCACTTTCTTGTAAATACAGGCTTCTCCAAAAGTCTATATAAAACCGTATGCTTTGATCACATTATCAAAGCGTATATTTCAACTCCGAGAGGCTTGCACCAGTCTGTAAATGGATCGCTGGAGTTTGCACACTTTGTTAGCACCTTTTGGATCGAAAAAACCTTCTGGTTGCATCATATACAACTCTTATTTAAGAAATCCATTAAGGAATGCAGTTTTGACATCCATTTACCAAATTTCATAATCATAAAATGCGGCAATTGCATACATGATTCGGACAGACTTAAGCATCGCTACGGGTGAGAAGGTCTCATCATAGTCAACTCCTTGAACTTGTCGAAACCTTTCGCAACAAGTCGAGCTTTGTAGGCAGTAACATTACCGTAGCGTCAGTCTTCTTCTTGAAGATCCATTTATTTTCTATGACTTGCCGATCATCGGGCAAGTCCACCAAAGTCCATACTTTGTTCTCATACATGGATCCCATCTCAGATTTCATGGCCTCAATCCATTTCGCAGAATCTGGGCTCATCATCGCTTCCTCATAGTTCGTAGGTTCATCATGGTCTAGTAACATGACATCCAGAATAGGTTACCGTACCACTATGTTACCGCTTTGCTCGGCCCTCTTATAGTGTTGCTAGTTGCAGGTGAAGTTGAAGATTGCTCCATGGTGGACAGGATTTTGGTTGGGATATCACAATATCTCTTATATTGTTAATGCATCTATATATTTGGTAAAGGGTGGAAGGCTCGGCCTTATGCCTGGTGTTTTGTTCCACTCTTGCCGCCCTAGTTTCCGTCATACCGGTGTTATGTTCCCGGATTTTGCATTCCTTACGCGGTCGGGTGATTTATGGGACCCCCTTGACAGTTCACTTTGAATAAAACTCCTCCAGCAAGGCCCAATATTGGTTTTACCATTTGCCTCACAACCACCTACATTTCCCTTGGGAGTAATTAACCCGAGGGTCATCTTTATTTTAGCCCCCCCCCCGGGCCAATGCTTGTATAAGTGTTGGTCCAAATCGAGCAATGTCCGGCGCCCTCTAGGCAATCAGGGTCTATGCCAACCCGACGTCTGGCTCATCCGGTGTGCCCTGAGAACGAGATATGTGCAGCTCCTATCGGGATTTGTCGACATAGCGGGAGGCTTTGCTGGTCTTGTTTTACCATTGTCGAAATGTCTTGTAAACCGGGATTCCGAGTCTGATCGGGTCTTCCTGGGAGAAGGTATATCCTTCGTTGATCGCGAGAGCTTATCATGGGCTAAGTTGGGACACCCCTGCAGGGTATAATCTTTTGAAAGCCGTGCCTGCGGTTATAGGCAGATGGGAATTTGTTAATGTCCATTTGTAGATAACTTGACACCAGAACAGAATTAAAACGCATCAATCGTGTGTGTAGCCGTGATGGTCTCTTTTCGGCGGAGTCCGGGAAGTGAACATGGTTCCTGGGTTATGTTTGACGTAAGTAGGAGTTCAGGATCACTTCTTGATCATTACTAGTTCACGACCGTTCCTTTGCTTCTCTTCTCGCTCTTATTTGCGTATGTTAGCCACCATATATGCTTAGTCGCTGCTGCAACCTCACCACTTTACCCCTTCCTTTCCCTTTAAGCTTTACTAGTCTTGATACCCATGGTAATGGGATTGCTGAGTCCTCGTGGCTCACAGATTACTACAACAACAGTTGCAGGTACAGGTTGTGCGATGATCATGACGCGAGAGCGATGCTTGCTTGCGTTGAGTTCTTCTTCTGCTTCTTCGATCAGGGGATAGGTTCCAGGTCGGCAGCCTGGGCTAGCAGGGTGGATGTCGTTTGAGTTTCTATTTGTGTTTCATCCGTAGTCGGATGATGCTCTTATGTATTGTGATGTTGTATTCGTGTGGCATTGTATGCCTCTTGTATGTATCCCCATCTGTTATGTAATGTTGATGTAATGATATCCACCTTGCAAAAGCGTTTCAATATGCGGGTCTATCTTTGGTGGGACCTTCGAGTTCCTTTTGGATAGGGTCGCATATTGGGCGTGACACCATGGGCCTCATACGGGCCGTAGGATCCATGTGCCTTCTACGGGGCGTATCATCATTTCGCCAATCATGGGTCGTACTATTCGTGGACCATAACGGGCCGTTAATAGGCCGTATTTGATAACTCTATGAAAACAGCCCAACGTTTTTTTTTACATGCAACGGCCCAACGTATTTAACGGTCCGCAAATGGGCCGACTGTAACGACGGGCTAAATTTGGCCCACAAGCAGAAAATGACAGTAACGGGCCGTATGTAACCGAATGCTGCAAATGAGCCCAAGAATCAATGGGCCTTGAGAAGGCCGAAAGATAACTTGGGCTGGAAACGGCCCAATGGAATAACGGGCCGTTAATGGGTATAAAGTGATACATTGTTCATTACGGGCCGGTTTCACCACGGGCCGTTAATGGGCCAAGAGTTACAAAGGTCCTCATATGGGCCGAATGAACTCATGGGCCACACATGGGCCGGAAGTTAAAACGGGCTGAATCATATTGGACGGCCCAGATGACGCTATTGGGCCTAATTCTGATAGGGCGTAACGAGCCCTGGTTTAGCGGGCTGTAAATGGGGTATATGCGAACAGGCCGTTAACAGGCTTTCCGTGGGCCGGCCCGCCACCTTTTGACCAAGTCAAACGGGCCAGCCTTTTCACAGGAATGGGCCTCTGTTGGGTCGTGCCACGTGTCGCCGTATCATAGGCGCCTTCGGTCCAATGAGCGGATGACATCTGTCCCAACGGTGAGCCGACACGTGTTTACTCCAGCCAATGATGATTTTACACGTGGAAAATCCCCATTGGTCGGGGCTGTTAACGGGTTATCGGATCCAAAACCCGACCCGATAGCTTAATGACGTTCCATTACGGTGGATGCCACATGTCGGTCACCCTTGACGAAAGGACTTCTGTGACGCGCGATTTATCTTCATGAAAGTGGACACTTCCGTGATGATAAGTTTGGTAATGTCATGGAACACTTCTACGACAGCACAGGTATGACTATCTTGATTCTGTCATAAAATCATCATAGATGTTCATGCATGACAAAAAACGCGACCTACTGTGACAAACACGTATCATCACGGAAGTGTATTTTTTGTAGTGCAAGATGGTGGAAGCAAAATATTTTCCATCGTGCATCAACGTTTATATATTTGACTTCTTTAGGTGTTTACAGCATACTTATTTGTCTCTTTATTTTTCTAAAATTTCTGGCCAAATTAATTCTTAGTTGCAGCGAGCACCTGGTAAGAGAAGAACATTATGTAGTGATGCTTAATTTGGTAGCTAAGATTATCTCCAAATTAACTCCGGCAGTAGTTTGGCTCTTCTGGAAATCAATTTTCCTTGTTTTACTAACATTTAAACAGTTTAAGCAGAAGATAATTATAAATGCCCCGAAACAAAAAAATTAATTACAAATGGGAAATGGAGTAAAACAAAAGAAAGAAGGAAAGACATTTTTTAGGGTAAAAGAAAGAAAGGGATTGCAATACCGGTTGGTGTAGGTGCAATTCTGCACTATGGGCTGGACACATGATCAAACCCCCCACATGCAATGCATCTTGATTGAGGCCCGTTGGCCATGCAATCCCAACCTTAGGCCATGCAGCGAGGCACACCTGAAAATCAACCTAAGTTTAGGTACAAGTGCCAAAAATCTGCCAAGATTTAGGTAGAAAATGGCTTGGCTTGTCATCTTCGAGAAAATCTTCAAACTACCCGTCCTGAGGCAGAATCTAGGCATGTTTCCTCACCCGAGGCTCAGTTTTGGGCTGTTTCTTCTCTCTTGCCTGTCTGAGGTTACTACTGCATGCATGTTCCTTGAATCAATGTGGTAGCTACCGACGTGTGGCTAGTTCGTCTGTAGCTGCAGGCTGCTCAACATAGGTTTGTGTAGTAATAACTTGTCAAATGTGTTCAAAACAAAAATAACTTGCCAAATCTAGTTGGTTCATATTTACCATGCTAGTACCTCTTAACTGAAGTACGGTTTGTCTCATATTTGCCATGCTAACGTTTCTTGATTGAGCACAGTTTGCTTACACATTTCAGATTTGTGCTTCTACAGTATGTTTAGTTTGCCATTTTATTACACTATTATTGATAAATTATACACTATTCATTTGTTATACGCGACATCATGTATAGTGCTACTTGTTTCTGGGCGCTAGTATATAAAGTGACCCGGGGACACTTCTTTGGGCAAGAAGTCATCCTTGGTCAACAAGGTATTTACTTGGCCAAGGGGGCATGCACTCACGCACACACTACAAAAGCTCATACATCCATCCACACTCTCACGGGCTCACTTAGCTACAACATCCATCCATGCCCATTCGGCCACAAGACCACCCACGCAACACACACTCACACTCATATGCATGAGGCATGAAGCTCGCAGCCGGCCTTTACTTCGACCTCGGCGTGACCAGCCGGCCTCTTCTCCGACACGGTGGCCACGCGAACCGAGGCGGCCCGTCAGGGCCAGCCGCCGTCCGCATGTTGACCCGCGCATCGCCCTGCGCCAGCCGCCTCCGCCTTGCTCCGACTGGAACTCCTGCATCGCCCCAATGCGGCGGCCTCGCGTCATGCGGTGGTCAATCATAGCCGTCGTTCGCGCGCCAGATTGCCCATCGATTCACGTCACCCGCCTCCATCGCGACTGCACGGCGGTCCTACGGTCTGCTTCGCCGGCCTCGTCCCCAACTGCGCCGGGCCGGCTGCGTTAGGCTTGTCGGCTGCCCCAGCTCGGACGCCACTGCTACGTTGGTCACTAGGGCCTCGCTGCCTGGGCACCGGCGCTGTTTTGGTAGACCGGGTGCCGACACTGACGTGCTCGTCCGCACGTCGTCCCGTGTCGTCCGTCATCGTCGGTCTCATCTTGGATTCCGCCGCCACCCGCCTCCACCAAGCGGCATCCCCAACCTCGTGCGCAATCGGCTTCATCACCCGCTCGCCGCCGCGATCCGCCTCAACTACGCCACGAGATCGACCTGGCCCGTTGGTTGCGCGCGCCTCCGCGGGTCCCGTGAAGATCGTCCCCGAGTTCAGCGTGCCCTCCATCGATCGAGCAACGGGCTGCCGCTATGTCGCCTCGTCGGGCTACAGCGCCGTCACGCCGCGGTTCTCCTCGCGGCTGCATCGACTCGTGCGCCACCGCTGCGTCATCCCTTCGGGGCGTAGTGCCACGATGCGCGGTCCCTGCCGCCGCCCCGAGGCCGTCCCCACGGTTGCACCATCCCGCACTCAGCTAATGCATGTCCCCTTCGTGCTTCGTTTTCTAAAGTTTTTTTTAGGTTTGTTAGGGTTTGTGTCCTGCTCTAAGATGCGAGCTTGAGACAGCTCTCTGCAGATGGAATAAGGTCCTCCTCGCCTAGCCCCCGTTCCAGTGATGTTTCTAGCATCTTCGGAGGGTGTGCGGAGATTTGTCTCGGGCGGATCTCATGTGATTCGATCGGCATTTGTCTTCGGTGGATTCACATGGATCCGGTCTTCGTTCGTCTGTGTTTGCGTGTCTACAGGTTGGATCCTTCCGATCTAGGATTCTTTTCATCGTCGGTGTATGCTGTTATGCTGCGCTAGTCCTATGTGGCATTAGCACGACGACTTTTCGATTGTCTACTACAACATGGTATGTCCGGCTCCGATAAGGGAGGGCCAATGACGACGGTGTGCCTTCGGCTCGTTCCAGTGCTTGTAGTCGTCGCTAGGTGATCTACGAACCTGGATGTATTTTTTACTACTAGTGTTTTTTGTTGGAATCCAAAGTTTTCCTTGCCAAAAAAAACCCAGCTAGAAAATATGAATATATATTCGTATTAATATCAGTATCGGCTAACATTTGATCAGCATTTGTATGCGATAACATTCGTATTACATCATATTTATCCGATAACATTTGTATTATATTCATATTTGTTTTGAAAATATATGAAGATAAGAGCACTATCCGATCCACGACATGGTTTCTGTACTGGCTTCGTCCACCATCCGCGACCGGTGACCAGGTAGTACATGCAAGCATGCTATGTTTATTTTGATTGATTGATTGATTGACACCCTTTTTTTTACACTCATGCATGCCGTGTGTAAGCAATACTCGATCAGTTGATCTGAGTGTCTCACTCGCGCTTGGCGAGGAGCAGCTGGAGCAGAATCTCGTTGAATGTGTCGACCGGTCCGGGGAGGCAGAAGTGGAGGCAGTCGCTCTGCAGCCGCTCGGGCACGCCGCGCGCGAACGGGTCGCGCTTCATGTAC